>NC_141703.1:44916552-45344052 GCF_971803275.1 Cyanistes caeruleus
GGATTTCCTACAGAAACACAAGTTATGACATACCCCTGTTTGTATGTCTTTGTGATCATTCCCCTCACCAGCAAAAATGTTGCCCACTTTTGTAAATCAGTTAAGATCTCAATGACATTAAATAAAATGCAAATTTCCTAAAACTTGATGGAATTTTGCAAAATTTTTCTGCCTGCCCTGGTCAACACTTTAAAATGTATAGTACTAAGTTGTGGGGCTTCTTTTCCCAATTTAATTTTTTAAGCAGACATACCAATCATTATATACATATACATTACACATGTGGTGGTACAACCACAGCAGACAAGGGGAATGAGAATAGGTTTAGAATAGATGTTAAGTGGAAGTCCTTTGCTGTCAGAGAGGAGAGGCACTTGAAGAGCGTGCCCAAAGAAGTTGTGCATGTCCCACCCCAGGAGGTGCTCAAGAAGAGGGGTTGGAACTAGATGATCTTTAAGGTCTCTTTTGACCCTGGACAACCTATGATTCTAGGGTCTGCCTCGGAGTGAGACACCTCTCAGTGCAAGCTAATTCCCAGGTTTGCTATACTTGCAGGACAGCTGACAGCAGAGCCTGGGTTGATATCCCCAGTCTTGCAATCATTAGGAAGATGTAAAGACATCTGATGTGAGTGCTTCAGTGAACTCAAGGGGAATTTCTCACAACTACGTACCTTGCATATGCTCCTTTGGGTCTGTGTGGGCCCAAATGTGAATATACTATGAATACTGCTGTCTTAGATTCTTAAATACGTTAATTTTGTAAGTTAGGCCTATAAGCAAGCTACCGCTGTGTTATAGTAAATTCTATAGAATCTTGTATTAAATTGTTTAGCTTAGGCTATGGATTGAGTGCTTTTAACTACTATTAAAACCTTTAGGTTTAAACCATTGATCAAGTCAGGAGCTAGCTTTGTCAAGGGGTCCCACTTTGAACCTGGTGACTCTACAGGGGGCCTCCCTTCTTCCTTTCTATACTTACCCTTTCCCATCTGTGACCTTTTTCTATCCACACAGATCACTTTATGGTAATCTTAATTATAGATTGATTTATTTTAGATTTTAGTCTGATTTTTTTTTCTCTTTGTTTTTACCATCTAGTAGATAGTAGAGTAGAGAAGATGTTACCAATGAACTTTGTCAGACTCTCACTTTTATATTAAACTTGTTTCTGGCAATACCTTTGCTGGCCGTTCTTTGAATGACCTTAAATATTCATTCATGACAACTGCCCAAGAGAGTATCAAGGCTTCTCCAGTCATTGTATCCAATATTGGGTATCACTCCTGTTTAGAGTACTTTGATTTTGTCCTATTTGTTTTTTAACTTGATATTTTGCTGAAAATCTAAGATTGCTTACAAGATTTAGTCTTAATATTACAGATATTCTGTGCCAGCTGACAGCCAGTGAATTACATATCGTTTTTATTTTCCCTCTTAAGATGGGTCTGAAAGAATAAAGTATTGCATCTTTAGATATATGTAATACAGCATTAACCAAAGGAACTGACTGCGCTGCTAGAACATATGTTAAGAAAATGCTAAATGTGTACTTAACATTAAAAGATCCATATGGAAATTGTTATTATTTCTGACAAAAGTTAACTTTGCAGATAAATGACAAAAAACAGACATTCAGCTTGGATTCTTTCTCCCTTCACAACACCCAGCAATCACAGAGATATTTAATTCTGCGGATGGGAATAGCTCAGTCTTTAAACGCTTTTATTTCATCTTACATCACTGAAGAAAATGCAAATCTTGGCTTTGATTGTAATGAGCACAGATGTGCACCAACTGCAGAGAAATAAATTAGTTGTTTTCCATCTAATGCAGATGTGTCACCTTCCTAATTCTGCCACCAAAACAGTTGTGCATTTATACATATCAGAAGTAGCTAGAATAAGACTATAGAAGCTGATTGTTTCTGAAGTGTTGAGATGTAAAAAAACCTCACGGCTTATTCACAGCCTGTGATGGTAAAATTCATCTTATATGCAACAGGATTTTTTTTATTTTTTTGGCATAAGCTCCAAATAAGCAAAAGTATTAGTAAAACCAAAATAATATCAGTAACATTTTGTAATTGGATACATATATGCACTGTATAATTGAGAACGGATTATATACTAATGATCATAAAACCATCAAAATCTAGCCTTGTCCTCAAAAACATGAGTCAGTAAAATTATATTTTTATTCTGACAGGCTCTATTCTGACCCTTTAGGATAGTGCTTTTCACTACCTAATTCAAGCAATCATTTGAAGATTTTCAACACAAGTATTTCTGCTTCTAAAGGGACAATGAATTTAGAATTAATCCTGACCTTTTTGCTTCATATCAGAGAAAATACCCAAACCTTTGAAACAAATCTATAAAAAAAAATCATTAAATTTATTTAGAAGTATTTTTTATCAGCTTTCCTGTCTCATCTTCCTGTTTTGTCTCATTTTTCCTCTGTATATTTTATGCAAAATATATTTTCATCACATCCATTGCAAAATTATCAAGATTATCGACTGAATTATGTTGAATTAATATAAAAAAAGAAAACCAGGTTTAGTACTGGTAATGAACAGTATGTGCCATTTGGTTATAATTTTTTGTGTTGAGAGTTTTTGTTTATAGCAATTTTACTACTCAGTATTCTTCTTATTTCAGTGCTGACAGCCAGACACAGGATTTGTCCTCCCACTTCTGTCTTCTAATTAGATTAGCTAAATCTCTCAGAAAAACTGGCAGTGTGCCATACTCTGAATTTTAATATTAATTCACTATAGGGTGTCCTGCTTTATCTTCAGCTCCACTGCTCTGTGCATCTCATCTCACCTTGGACCATCACCGGAGATAGCTAATGAAATTTCTTTAACGCTTTCCATCATACCAATGTCATTTTTACTTGTCATTTATTTGAAAACCATTCAACAATTTGATGCCTGATTGCTTCTCTGAATGTGAAGTCCTAGACTGCTGATATAATTAACTTTCCATAAGCCTCTTCAAACAGATCTACTTTTCTAGAAGTGCCTGTGTTTTACAAAACAGACACAAACCATAAAAGGTGACCCTTTATTGAGAAAAAGTAGATAGTTGTCACTCTACAGTCCTAAATTTTTTGTAAAATTTGGGACAAAATTTGGTATAAGTTTAGTATCACTTAAATATTACTATGTTACTTACAGATCTGAAATTTCATAAGATACCGGAGCTAATGTTCCATGTTTATTTGATGCAAAGGTTATTATGAGCTGAATTAGAAACATTACTGTGTTGGGTTTGCATGTGTGTCAAGGTTGTCAGGGGTAGGAGGATAGTCTCGGGTCTGTGACAGAAAGAGCCTGTTCCAGCTGCCCCCAGCTGAGCCATCGCATGGCTGAGCCCCTCAACCAAGATCATGGCATCTCAAGGAAAGCATTTTTAAGAGAGGTCAGAAAATGCCATACAGACAGAGGAGGAGGGAATACAAAAGCAATAAACTTTTCTGTGGCCACCAATGTCAGAAAAGACAGTGGGAGCTGCAGGCTGTGGCAAAATCTCTGAGGGAGGGGATACTCCCCTTTACCCTGTGAAGGAGGCTGTGAGAGCTGGTATTCCCTTTGAAGAGCACATGGAGGAGACAATCACTGCAGCCTATGGAGGACTGTACACAGGATCAGTTGGATATTTCCCAAAGGAGATGATACCCTTGGACACCTTAAATGGGAGCAGATTTCTCTCCTGAAGAAACTCACCCATTGGGAAGAGTTTCCACCAGAGTAGGATAGCAGAAGAGTGAAAATGCAGTGTTCCAATCATACTGCTCCCTGTCCCTTCCTGTCCCTGCTGCTCAAGGTGGGGAGAGGATCTGGCAAAAGCAGAATGAAGTGCCTGTGGGGGGGGGGTGAAAGAAGGGTGAGGGTTTTTATTTCTCACTACCCAAATCTATACTAACTGGCAATAAATTGAACTAAGTCTGTCAAAATGAGACTGCTAAAATATCTCACTACCTTTATCTCAATCCATTAGCTTTCTCAATCTGTTCTCTCCTCCTGTCCCACTAAAGAGAGTGAATGAAAAAGTAGCTGGGTGCAAGTTAGACCCTTAGCTCTGTTTCTTGTTCACTGTATAGTTACTTGAGCCAAACAGTAATGACATCAAAATACAGAGCCTTGATATGTAACCTATCTTCACTGGCTAGTTCCTGATATCTACAATTTAGAAATCTATGTCTGAGCAGGCCTCCTTCAAAATCTATAGAGAAAAATGACCATGTTATGAGGTACTTTCTCTGATTTACTAAAGTAATCTCATTTATAGTAAGATAAATCACAGCATCCTTTTCACTGGTTTGAAGAAATGTTTGCAAACTCTAATTCAAATTATAGAGATACTACTGGACCTTAAATCTCTCAAAATTTGTTTTTTTGTTTTTCCTGTGATTTCTATTAAATATTGTATGATTTGCTGTAAGGTATTTTTAAGAAATATAAAATAATTCTTAACTTTTACAAAGCTCTCAATGCATATGAATTTCAGCAGAGACTTGCACTTCTGGTTTACCAATATCTGCATTTTCTCTACTGAGATGCCATAAAACACTGCTAGATGAAACATGTCTGAAGTATGTATCAAACTCAAAATGCTGACACTCTCCATTTGTGGAGATAAAATCATCTAATCATCATGTGCCTTATGTTTGCTATGTATCAAAGTAGGTCTAGAGTAAAAGAGGGTAGTGATTAAACACATTAGGTAACAAACATATAATGTGACAAACCACTCTGACGATAGATCTATGCATAGATCTATGATCTACGCAGACTCAGCTCATTGCATTATCCCATTAGTTGTACTAATAGTTATAGGGACATAATAGCTGTAAAGTACTATGAAAAAACTCAAACGGTTTTCATTTTGAAGAACTTTAAGATACAGCTCCACAGTCAACTAAATCCTTATGACAGAGGAGTTCATGTTAGGCTAGAGCTACTGAGAAGGGGGTGATGCATATCCCCAGAGAAACAGGAGAGAAACAGAAACATCAGGCACATCTGTCCAGACAGAAGTGCACATCTGCACACCGACGAACACCATGAGAGAGCATTTTGTGGTTGAAGACAAACCTGGCTTCAAATTCCTGTACGTCTGTCACCCTGTATTTTCTGGAAAGGGTTCTTTCATGCTTTTCAAGGCAGAGCTGTAATCAGACATGCTGTCATACAGTACACAAGTCTATCCCTCACAGATGTTCCCCTGAACTGCCTTCCCTAAGATCTTTGTTTGTGAATGCAATAAATCTGTCCCTCCTCCTTTAGTTGGCAGCATTGTTATTTTGTACTATAGGGAAGGTTTTTTTAAGGTGGTGGAATCTATTAAACATAAATGGTAAAGATATTATGGCCACCTCTTATGTATGACAGCTGGCACTTCACCATCTAAAATTTTGGACCTCAGAAAATTATTTTTCAAACACTCTGTTTCAGAATTGAAGCAATGCTTAGGATTTCCTGTCTCAGATATTTATTTTTTTCAGGAGCATAAGGTAATGCCAGAATTTGCAACCAATCTTTTGACAATTTGCTAAATACAGTGCTCTTAAATGACCATAAAAAATGGCCAACCAAACAAAATTATAACATATGTTAATCTCCCTCAAAACCTGCTGCTGTCTGCAAAATAATTCAGGATTATATTATCAAAGAATGTTCTTCTGTAACACATGGAGCTACCTTTTTTAATGATCTCTTTTTCATCAGAAGTTACTATAAAGATTTGATGCATCAGCTTCATTTCCTTATATGTGCCTTGAAAATATCTTCTTCATTCATCCCAGAGTCTAAGTTTGCAGTCAACTTTTCAGTTATGTCATTCTCTGTCTGGAAAGTTTTCCAACACTTACAACTCTTCAGAAAAGCTGAACCAATATTTTTCCCCTAGCTTCATTCAATTCAGTGTCCCAAAGCATTACAGATGACATTGTCACTCTTCTTGAAGCCCTGTACTGCAGTTATATGACCAAACAGGGATAAGCTGACTATTCAGCAGTCAGTTCATGTCTCAGCTTCCTAATATTTGTTATGTATCCTGATCTACTATTTTAAGATTTCCACATAGCTATGAGACTCCCATACTGTCTCCATGACTCTTCTATTTTCTGGAAAAAAGCAGTGGAGAAAAAGAATGACTTATTTTACTTGAATTCCTCAGGGTAATGAATCCTTTTTTATATTTCACTTTAGACATAATCCAAACTGAGAACACAATGTTTATGAGATTCTTATCTGATCATGAGCAACACAGCGGTTTCCCAAGAAATAAACATGCCAGGTTTGGCCTTTCCTTACTTTACAGAAAATTTAATATCAGTTTAAAATAGTTTTGTATTAGTTGGGGAAGGCAAAAAAAACAAAAAAAGAAAAACACAGAAAATGTATCACTGTAGGGGGAAACCCAACACCCAAAAATTTTGCAAAAGAAAGATTTAGGTGAGAAAAAATTCAATTCCTGAAATAAGAAATAGGTCAAGGCTGAGGCTCTAAAGCTGAACATCTGATCCAGCATATTATAAAAATAAATTCTAGAGAGGATATCAATGTATTAGCTCACTTCCAGAATTCCAGAAGTTTATCCTACCTTGTGGGTGAAGGCTTAATCTGTACAGCAACTACAACTATTATATACACATATTCTTTGCAGCATAACAACCTCAAATTATATGAAATTCCAGTCAAAATATAGCCTGAATGAAATATAACTCTGTACCTAGAATTTGTAGAAGTCAATTATTTCTGTTTCTCTACAGATAATGGAGGAAACATGAAGAAATGTAAAAAGTGTACTAGAGAGATGTATCCAAGAGTTATCCTTGGGGCTAAATAATTCCTGATAATTAAATTAAAAACCACAAACATAATATTTGATTGAATTCAAATAACTTAAAATTTCAATAGTTCAGATGACAGCCCCCTTGAGCTGTACTCTTTGCATTACAATTCAAATGACTTTATTTAGTAATATAATTTACTGGTAATTAAACCTGTTTGCTTTAGAAAACTGAGTTTGTGACTGAAGAGACATCTTTACAGTTTTGTGTTAACTGAATATAATACAGATGACAGAAACCATAATGATGAAGGAGGGCAAAAAAAATAAAGAAGAGTTTATGATTAACACTGATAATATTTGGAGCTGGAATGGAAATATTTATATCTGATCTACCTTTGTGTTGCAATTGCTGGTTCAGTTTTTGTCAGAACTAAACAGCAGAGTGTAAAACTTTTAATCAATATGAAAAATGGTGTCAGAAATTGTAAAATTAGAAACAGAGTAAATAATGTATACTCTCAACTCTCTCTGCTCTGTTGTGCCACAATAAATTTCAGGAGCTGCTTGTACCTGTTGTCTTGTATTTCAGAACTCCTTATTTCCTGCTCTGGACATGAGAAGAAGTATGCATGTCTACAGAATTAATTCTTGTTTTCATAAATCTCTCTGCCCTTGTGATGTATGACTGAGTTGTGATACTCCTCCTTACAGCTGTAGCCAATACACCAAATACATAGTTAGGCAAACTTGTTTTTCTATGTACAGAAAGTCTCAAAGGTAAAGTAAGTACTTTCATTACCACACCCACATTGTGCAATCCACTTTGTATAGTTCCAGGGAACTATTGAAATAACAAAAAGGACATGTACTGAACCTGGTTAGGATTTCAGCTAAGTGAATTAGAAACCTCTTTAGCTGACTCACATCCTTAATGTACAACTCCTCTGTTGTACTGTATTTTCAAAATTTATCTCTTATGATGACTACTGGGGCTACCTAATTTGTTGCTTGTAATGAAATATTTAGTCATTCAAGAAGCTGAAGAAATTAAGTGAATCATTTTAATAGCATGTCACTATTTTTTTATATTTGGTAGTGAAGACTAATATATGTATCTATAAAGTTTTTATCTATTTATGTTTTAGCAGTGGATAAGAGTTGCATGTGTATGTAGCAAGCAGCAGTAAGTGAGCTCTGCTTTTGTTTTTCAGACTGAAGACAGAAAACATATGAGAAAATAAATACTATATAAATACAAATAAATGGAAAACACAGCAGTGGTGCATTTCTTACCAAAACATGGTTCTTACCTCTTGGTTCCTTCTTCTGTGGAAAATTCAATCATTTGAATAAGATCAAAATCTGTAGTAGGGCTCTGCTGCAATGTTTAAATGCAGTCTAACGATTTAAGACTGAGTGATGATGAAAAGGGGGCTTTCAGGGAGTTTCTCCTTAAGGAATTAAACTGCTAAAACTTTCAGAGGAGAAATTTAAAGCACACAAAAATACAAAATCTGAAAGACATATCTGCTGATCACAACCTTATTTTTAAAGAAGACAATTTAGACCAGCAACCATGGTTACCATGCTACATGACAGATTTTAGACTGTAATGGAGGTATCTTAAAGTTATTTTTTAAATGTAAAGATTACAATTTTTACTTGTATAAGAAATAGACAGAAATTCTAATAGAACTACCCCTCAGAACTCTTCTTGACCACATTAAAAATTCCTTGTTCTCCAAGACAGACATGGATCACTGGTCTATATTTTTTCAAGCTGTATACTCCTTAGTAAGTTACCATTACACAAGAAAATAACATTTTAACTGGGGAAAATAGATGCCCTGTCTTCTGGCCAATACTACAATGATAAGGAAATACAAAAGTCTTTTACCATTTTCTTTATTCAGTAGCAGAGATTTTGTATCATATTGCAGCACCTCCAGGTTTACACCAGGCTTTCACAATTGCATTGTGTCAGGGACCCCACTGAACCTTTCTCTGGACTTGAGTGGTCTGGTCTCAGCCAGAATTGATGATTTTGCAGCCAGTGATAAAAGTACATAGATATCTGGGTGCATTTCAGCAATGCCTATGTGTAAGCCAGAAATCTAAACAGGATTTATGCAAAAGGAAAGTAGACACTCATTTAGTAGAAAGTAGAAAGTAGACAGGCATTTAACTTAGATGACTCCTAAATACATTATATTAATGTTTTTGTTTGTTTGCTTGATTTATTTTGTTTTTTTATTAGTTTGTTTCTGATGATGAATGAGAAGGTACTGAGCATGACAGGTAGCATTCCTGTTTGCAGTTCTGAATGGCCCACTTGGAGTATGCGCATTCTGCTTAAAATTCACCATCTATTCACTGTCAGGAATACATGAGCATTGAAGTTCATAATAAAAATATTTTTAGGAGAACAAAAGCCTCAAGGAGGTTAATGAACTGCCAACTTAGATATCCTTTATTTTCACACCAGAACTGAAGTACTTAAGAGTTCTTTTTAAAGCTTCACAATCAAGTGACTCTTTAAACTTAGAAAATCCAATTCATTAACTAGTAAATATTAAGAGGATTTTTGTTCCCTAGGTGGGTAACCTCTGCTAAAGCCTATAAATACTAAAATGAAAGAAAGAACAGAGATCAAATACAACCTGAATATTAAATGAAAAGCCTTTCTGAAAAGGACTTTTTTGAAGATGTTTAACTGGAGGAACTTGTGGAGATATACATAGCTAAGACTTTTGTATTTCATGGTCACAAACTAGTCTGAGTTGGAAGGTACACACAAGGATCATGAAGTCCTGCTTTAAGTTGAATGGTGGATATAGGGATCAAACTCACAGCTGTGGCATTATTAGCACCATGCTCTGACCAACTGGGCATATCTCAGGGTTTCTTCATGTCCTTGTGGCTGTGCTACATCAGAGTGAATTTCCTTCATTCATCAATCCTGTAAAAAAAAAAAAGACTAATGAAAATTAGTCTGAACACTAGAACCGTATATATACAAGGGAAACAAGCAATCCCCACCCACCAAATCTTCTCTGCTGTTTTGAGAGTTTTCCAAGGTAATATTTTTAGATATCTCTCTCAATTCAGGTATAATTCAAATTAATTTCAAGTAAACTTTTTGTTAAAAAATAAAAACTTGTTGAATAAATGAGGCAAGAATCTTTTATCTAAATGCAACAGTGACTGCCTTCAAGCCTGAAATCAGGATGACTTGTAGTGCTTCTATAATTCCAACCTGGTTATTTTCCATAGAAGTAACTGACATTCCTTCAAGTCATTCAAGATATAAAATAGTAGATTGTGACAGCTCATGCTGAGATCCATTGATTAATATATTTGGACACAGCTAGACCGTTGTGACTTTGTTTTCCACCAGCTTGAGATGGAATAAAACAACTATCATTTTTATTGCTCACTTCTTTTTAAAGACAAAAATCCCTAGACTTATCTTAAAGAGAGAAAACTTCCCAAAGATTTTAAATTCCTAAACAATATTTTAAAATGATAGCTCCTATAAAGATTATTGACAAATTTTGCTTAGATAAAGAAAGTCCTGGGATTAGATATCATCAGACATTATTCTGAGTGCTGAAAAGATGGTATAGAGTCATCATTCTGTAAAACATTACAAATGATACAATTTTCTCCATAAAATTAATAAACTCAATTCTCTTTCTGTCTTCTGTTAATTCAAGAGCACTTCATCTTTTCAGGAAAATGGAATGACAATATTTTCAAAGATTATGTGTTAAGGAAGTTATAGTGATGATTAGAATGCTGATTATATGGAAGCAGCTTTAGAAAGGAGTCCTGTGGGCTGTGGCCATAGATAATGACAATTATATCATCTTGCCAGATAGAGATGTTCTCTTATGAAGAACGATTAATGTTTCAATGTTCTAAACTCCTCCTTTTGTCCATTCCTTCAGGATCACATGGTAAAACTTGGAAATGGGGACTAAAAATGTAGGCATTGTATTCAATACATTGATGGATTGTTAAAGCCTCCTTGAAGCTTCTCTCAGGATCTAGGCACGATTGCAAAGTAAGTTTTACAAATGTCTAGATTCTAATATGATAACAAAGTATTTTCAGGGATTTAAATATGAGCCATATACTTTTGACTCACAATTTCTAGATATCAGTCTAGAAATAAGAAAAGATTGATTTAATAAGTCCTTAAAATCTGTGATATGATTTCCAGTCATTCTACTAATTTTCATTTTTAAATAATGACTGAGTAACAGTGATGAGGGAAGTTGAACCTAGAAAAAGAAAAAGGAAAGTAAGGAAGAAAACTGCCAAGGTTATTCTGATACTTTTGAATGAACATTACAGAAGATTTAACAAGAGCAGTGGTTTAAATGGCAAAGAATAGATGGATTAACACCTCACTTGAACATTCAAAAAATGCTGAAGTGCATTAAACAGCAGAAAGTTGCATTGCTTTCTGTTTTCCCGTTTCTTTGTTGTTTTTTTTTTTCCCAATGACCAGAGTTTTGGGTGACAGATTGCAAGCTTGAAGATATTGTAAATCTTCTGTCACAAAATGTATTATAATTGCTGCTGTTAACTGCAGGGGATGCTAGCTGCTGGAGAACATGCAATCACACAAAATGGATAGTCTCCTGACATGTGACAGAATGCATGTCCTAAAGATAGTAAGGAATGGAATATAGTCCTTTTTTGTGTCTAGACACCAATGTTGCGCCCTGTCCCTTAACTCCAATAGTGTGTCTAAGAGATCCTACATTAATTTATCAGTTTAGCTAGGATGTTGTGGGGATGTAATGGTAGATGTGATGGTAATTAAAAAGAACTATTTTTTCTGTCTGTGTAATTTTGGGTTCAGAATTTGATTTGCCAGTAAATATTATCAATTACCAGATTTACCAAATAAATCTTTCATTATAAAACATCTTTTATATTTCATTTGATATGATACAACTGGGACAAAAGCATAAAATTGAATTATTTTATTGTAAAATAGATTTGTTTTGTACTTTTGGGAAAAAAGTAACACTATCTTACTGATGCGCTTTAAACTGCTTGTTTAAAGAAAACTGTTGTAAATGTTTGTTACAAGAAAAAGTAATTTTATTAATGAAGAGAGAACAGCAATTTGAGAGGAGTAAAACTAAAACTGTACAAGTCATTCTTATGCCATAAGATCTATCAAAAAGAAAAAGAGAAAAAGAGGTTTCTGAAAGTTGATGTCTGAAAACTGAAAAAAACTTTTTTCAAGCATGAAAGTGGCAATGTGCAGCTTCAGAAAGTTTTTAATTTTGGAAAAGAAAGAAAATTATTTCCCCTTCTCATGATTAAGTACAGAAAACAGAATCTCTGTATGGATGAAAAAATTGCCTTTTTCTGCAGTAAGCAAAGCAGGATTCAAAGCTCATTACAACAACCACCATTAATATCTATACTAGTGCTGATATGATTATGCCAAAAAATATGATTTCTGGAAGTAAGATAGTGTGAAGTGTACAACTTTGCCTCATAC
This sequence comes from Cyanistes caeruleus, assembly GCF_971803275.1. Classification (NCBI taxonomy): domain Eukaryota; kingdom Metazoa; phylum Chordata; class Aves; order Passeriformes; family Paridae; genus Cyanistes; species Cyanistes caeruleus. The sequence goes on from NC_141703.1 coordinate 44,928,885, forward strand.
ATGCAGGACTATATCTTGCAATGGCAAGAAGTGGCAGTCCTTGAGGAAAAAATGTACTGTGTCCATGTCAGCCAATGATTAATATAAAACTTTGGGCCTTGTTTTTATTAGTTTGAAAACTCCTTTTCATGGTGCTGGTCATCACCTCTGCTAACGTTGGTAAAATTATACCATATTATGACACATTATCCTCAGCACATCATAAGCACTTTTTAAATTGATTTATCTATTTCAAATAGTTTTTAGAGTAACATATAGCATTGGAATAAAGCAGAAATTTTCTGAGCAGTGGCAAGTAAAAATAAAATATCTCAGGCTGTAGGTAAATGTGCTTGAGTATTTTCACCCTGATCAACAACTTTACAGAGAGATGTAATAAACTGTGGAATTTGGAACAATGCATTACAATTTTGCTTTTTCAGTTCAGAGCAAATTATTATAAAATTTAACCTTCTCAGTAATAAACAGCACATTACAATTAACTAACTTTAAAGAAAAGTCTAATCCATTAAAAAAAATATTCCCCAACTCTACCTGTAACAACTTGAAGTAAAAAGTTGTTTAAGTAAAAAGTTAAAAGTTGTTAAGTAAAAGCATACTATTAAAAGAAGTTAAGTGATTTGTTATTTTTAAGGCTTAAACTGCAATTTGAATTATAATAATATCTAGATATGCTCTTCCTGCTCCTGCTGCTGCCTATAGTAGTAAGTGAACAGGAATTATTACTCCATGTATGAAAAATATCCAGACCTCTAGTTTGTGTATGTCTGTTTTTATTCTGAAATCTGTTTAACTCAGAAAAAGAAGTCTGTGAAAACCAAAGTGAGCAACAGATTTTCTAACTTTGTATGTATATAAAAACTAGGGTGGTTTGACTAAGTTATAGAAAGACCATATTTTCTGAGGTATAATAGATGTAGGCCTGTTTTTTTTTCAGAGATATGGGCCTCTAAATGTGTTTCAGGAGTTATGTATTAGTCCATGACTGTTATTCACTCTTATGTCTGTTATGGAAAAGGAGCAATAAAAAAAACCCCTGAAAAACAAAAACAAAACAAAAACAACAACAACAACAAAACCACAAAAATGAAACAAAAAAACAGGAAGAGGTAGAAAAATAGAGAGCAAGTAAATTTTATCATTTTACCTTCCTTCAGATTCTGAGAACTTGATTGTGTGCAGCATCAGGTGGACACTGGTTCAATCCTCTGTGCATAACCTATCCATGAAGAGGTTTAACTTCACCCCTGCCATGGCTCCTTACATCTGATATAAGAAAAAATTATGCATCTTGTCTTGACAGGAAGATATCTGGTCTTTTCTATGCCTATTAGAACATGTCTAGCTACACATATCAGAGAATTTCATGCAGGAACAACAGTTATCCAGGCTGTCCCAGCACATTCCCTTACTTTTTTTATATATGGGAGGGTTGCACTCTGGTCACACACTGTCTTGCAGACTTTTGAAGCCCTAAGTACAAGCCCCAGTTGACCAGATATGGGTCACTCAAGGTCACTAACTCCTCAAATAAAGTATCTTCCTCAAGATTTTTCATACAATCTCATTGCTTGCATTGATGGTTTTATAAAGATTTAGACTTGCGGGCTAATATTCAAAGTGTTAACTCCACTGTTATTGAAGATTTGTAGCTCCTAATCCTAGATTTGGGGATGAATGGCTGGCCTAATATAGATTTTCAGTTGGAAAAATCAGTGACTGCGTCAGAAAAGTAGAACTGTCCTTCATTTGTAAGTCCCATGAAATTCCTGTGTATATGAAAGTGGAAAACATTTTACTAAAAAAGTGAAACAGTACTGATGCCCAGTTCTGTTCATGTCTCCCTGCTTAATGATTCAATTGCTATTCTTGTTCTTCTATGAACAATGAAACAATAAATCTGTCCACATAATGAAATCCAGACTAACAAGCTTCTGTTCTAATAAATGTTAAGACTGTTAACTTCAGTCCATCTTCCAGGCATCTGCTTACTATTTGTGACTCTGCCAATGAAAAGAAATTAAACTGGTAGACATCTGAGTGTCTTTGTTCTTGTTGTTAGATGGTTAGTAGGTTGATTGGTTGGTTTGGGATTTTTTGGAGGACTTTTGCTTGGGAGTGGCTTCGATTTTGCTTTGCTTGGCTTTTTTGTTTGGGAGTTTTGTTTTTGGTTTTTTGTTTGCTTTGTTTTGTTCATAAAGAATCACTGAAATATAGGTAAGGAAGAACAACTTCCCATTCGTATAAGTGCTACTGCCATCACAGGACCAGTTCAGCTCTAGCTTTGTCTTGTCGGCTCCTGAAAAGTTCCAAGGATGAATGTTCTGCAACTTCTTTGGGCAACATGCTCAGATTTCATCCAAACGCTTTGTGCAAAAGTCTCTTTCTACTGTTCAAACATGCCAAGCTAGAATCTGTAGTAATCCATCATTATATCATCTGCTACCATGAAGAAGCATTTGCTGACACTATCTTAGCAGCTTTTTCAAACTCTGGTAGGAACTACTAAATTATTTTGAGCCTCCAGTTCCCGCAAAATATGTCAGGTATTCAAGGCCCCTGATAGTGTGTATGATCTGCTGATGATAACCATTGATATGTGGTCCAATCTGTGATTTTCAATATTCCCAATCAGAAGGTCTTATTACGTTACAATAAGTGTGGTATGCATAGTGACAGGATTTGGGGCAATGGTTTGAAGCTGAAAGACAACAAGTTTAGATTAGATATTAGGAAGAAATTCTTTACTCAGAGTGGGGTGAAGCACTGGAACAAACTGCCTTGAGAAGTTATGGATGCCCCATTCTTGGAAGTTCAAGGCCAGACTGGACAGGGCCTTGAGGAAACTGTTCTAGTGACTGGCATCCTTGTCCATGGCAGGATGACTGTAAACAGATGAGCTTTAAGGTCTCTTTCAAATCATTTAATGTTTCTATGATATTTTCATATAAATAAATTCTAGTGGTGAGTTATTTGCTTGAAACATATTTATATATAAAGAATAAAGAAATTAGCATTTCAGTAGTACTAATGTCTAAAGCCAAAATTAAACTGTATCTAACAGTGTATGCTAGCTTGGCAGTGTCCTGTGGCTATTTATGTCAACACAAGAACAAGTCTGTTAGAATTCTTTTGTATCTTTACTACAGGTTTTAATGTATTTCTTCGTATAACAGTGCAAAGGTTAGTAACACACTGGCAAACAAAATAAGATAAAGTCAAACAATTTAACAGGGTTTAATAACATGATTTGCTTACTTTAATTTGAATCACAAACACACAGTAAATGTCTAGATCAAATGACCTTTTCTATTGGACTCCTTCCATATCTAGAGAATCTACAACTGAAAAAAAACCAACAAAACCAGCAGATCTTTGTTCAAAAGAGACATCGTTTTTTAACCACTCAAACTATTTTAGAAGATTGATCTTGTTCTGTGACCTTTTAGCACCATGCATAGAATTCAGGTTTCTGACATTTAATTTCTGCTAAATTTCTTCCTACTATCTTTACAGCCAAATACTAAAGTGTGTATTCTGGAAAAGTTTTTGTTTCAATGATGTTTGCTCTCATTCAAAGTGAAATACATGCACTCAAGGAAATTCCCTGAACACAAGGGATCTGGAAAACATTAAAATTGAAACAAATATTTTAACAGTTTTTAATCAAATATTTAATTGAATAAGTATTACCATCGGTGATAGGAATAAGATGTAGCTTTAACATGTAAGCACTTTTGATTTCTGCATATGTTTGATGACCCACAGAAAAGCCAATGGAATGCAGACTTGAGAAGAAGTTCATCTCATTTCGCTTGATCCTGTCAGTCCACCCTAGTGTTTCCTGCACATTAATTACCCACCTGTAAAAGAGAAATAATAAAGTATCTTTAGCTTCTAGTTCATCAAGTACATTAATATTAAAATAATATTAATATTTTTATCTCAGAGTGCAGCAATACTAGGAATTTAGATGGAATATATAATATATTCAAAGTCTAAGAAGCTGTCATGATTTATGATTATTGAAGGCCTGGTGGTATTTATTTATTTTTTTCTGAGATAGGGTTGAGTAAAGTTTCTGACACTGATGAATGATGTTGAATAAGGTGTAATGTCAATTCTAGATTAGAAAGTGCAATAGTGTTCAAAGAAACCCTCCAAGCACAATACCATGGCTGAACTTAAGTGCTCTTTGAATATTCACTTCAATGAATGTGCACTGAAAGAATTAATTTTTTAAAAGAGCCCATGAGTATTTTTTGCAAAGTTACCTCAGAATCTGTTTGTGGTTAAAAAAAAAAAAAAACCAACCAAAAACATTTGTATCAAGTTAAGAATTTATTGACAGCCCAATAAATATTTTAATAGAATGATAAAAATGACGCAATTGTTATAAATCTAATTACAATAATATTACCCTTCACAGGATCAATATAGAAAATTCACAATTATAATACCCGTATTTTATTCTATACACTAATTTCAATTGCCAGATTGAGGCAAGTTTGGGAAAGCCCTGAGTGCCTGCACTGTCAGGTCAATACAAAACTCTTGGTTTTTTTGACTATTAATGGCTGACTGATTTACTTGTATATAACAAGATCTATGTGGACCTATTTTTATATGAGTCCTTGCAAGTTTGTTTACTTCCTCATGTGTTTGGGCAATCACCTATCCAATTTTAATGTGCAGATGCCCATTTTTGCTGATATATTCAGCTTTCTTTCAGCAGAATTTGCATCCCATGTCTTTATTTATTAATAGTAAAGCCAAGCTTAGATGAAAAAATTGGAGAGAAATATAATTTTTTTGAAAGAAAAGGAACTCTAGGGGAAGTTGAAAGACAGTAACATTTCAGCAATGCAAAGGAATATAAATAATTTTGTTGTTTAGACAATTAAATTTGACAGAGCATGTAGACTCTTTTCCCTTGTGCAAGTCAATTATATCATACTCCTTTACAAGAAACTCTCTGCTAGACTTTTTGACACAGACCATAATGAAGAAAACAGCCTGGTATTATTTTAGCAAGAAATATTCTCATAATCAGTAATAAAGCACAAATTTCTCCAACTTGTGCTTCCCCAAGAAGACACCAAACAATTGACCCTGGAAAAGAGGTGTCTTTTCTTTTTCTAAATCTTTCTTTACTAATGAGAATCTCTTTTATTTTCAACAACTGTAATTCTAAAGTAGTTTTTAATGAAAAAACCCAAAACATTTAAGAAATATCCTTATTTTGTTGTAAGTGCAGCAAGCAGCTGCACTGTCAGGTTTATCTGTGTATTACCCCTATATCTGTCTTGGTTTAGAATATGAAACTGAGCAAGCTTTGCACATGCTGTTCAAGAACACAGTCCAGGAACAGACTCATCTGTTTTCTTAAGCAAGTGTCTCTCTCTCTGTGTATACTGCTTGTTCTACAGTTTATGACCAGCTGAGCACCAGCTGGACGAAGACATGAACCTGTTTCCCAGCACGTGACTGAGAGCTCTAACAAAAATCTACAGAATTGGTGCTTTTCCTTGACCTTTTCCAGTAATATGAAGATTTAATTAAATAACTGGAGAAGAGCCAAGGTTACAGTACCAGATTGTTTTGCACTGCAAAATTTAAAGCACATTTTACAGGCTTATAGGAAGCCTTAAATCATTAAAAATTGAAAATCAAATAAGAGGAGGTCTTCTTTGACCAATATTCAAAGTAGACAAACCTTATATATAACAGTGTCTGAGATAGGTTGAATGAGATCATACCCTGCCTGATGTTTCTTAATGTTTAGGATCTATTTATTCAAAGATTTAGCTCCTAACTAATGCAACAAACATATCCTTATGACAAAGAACTCAAATCCAAAGATCTACTTGTTCTACCCCAAGCCCTTAGCTCTCCATCTCCAGATAACCTTATTATTAATATTCTATGAGTGTTTAATTCCAGACCCCATATTTAAGCTAAGGAACAGCTTTCTAGTTGAAAAAAAAAACAAAAAACCTCCAAAAAACAAAAACAAAACAATTCCCAAAACAATTCTGTATGATTCTTATGACTGGAGGTCTATATATTCTTTAAATCTTCAAAATCCTCCAGTGTCCTTCTAGTCATCCTGGCACCCTTAAACATCACACTCTACCATATGAGATATGTGCTTAATTTTCTGCAGTGAAAACAGCACTTGTGTTTGCTCAGTACTATTACTTCAGACATTCTGCAGTGAAAGAAATACATAAGATATTAAAATTACATTCAGAGCTACAGCACACCCTTGTAACATGGATGTGGCCTGTTTCCTCTAGAAGATACTGGCCCTTGACTTGCAGGCTCGAAGAAATAGCCAGTAGAGTTCACACATCTGGAAGTGTAATTTAAGTTTTTAATTTAAATTAAAAAGAAGTGGAACCAATTAAAAGACATTCAAATGAGGAAAGAAATGCAGGCGTCTTTAAATGCAGGCATCTTTAAATGCAAAAGGACGTTACAGACACAAATTTCAGTATGTTAAATGGTCAAATATTTGCAGAAACATTTACAGATCAAGGCACCAAATGATCAAACCCATTTTGGGGATAATGCAGCAGATTCTTGGATGACTGTTTGCGTTTATAGAGTGATTCCCAAGTGGATTAGTAAATCAAATAATTTCATTCAAAAATGACATCAAAGATTTTCAGGTCCTCTTAAGCTCAATTGAATATGCAGCCTCTTATTTATTAATTTATTCTTTGATTTCTTCCTAATTTTTAAAGGTCTCATTGATTTGAACTAAACCGTCCCCAGGTTCAATAGGCAAAATCCTATTCCATTTTTCTGTCTTTCAAATTTTGTTTGTTTGGTTGGTTGATTTTTTTTTTCCTCTTTTCATTGGCAGCATGTTTCCTTCAGCTTTCTTTTTTTTCCCTAAGGTTTTACTGTTCCACTCACACTTCCTTTTTTATTAATGATGGTGAAACTATTATGGCAATTAAAGGACTGCTCAACTTTCAAAGAATATGAGCTCCTGGTCATTAAAATAACTTCTCAAATTTTTAAATTTAAAATGAAATTTGATGCATTTAGATCTTTTCTATTTGTTACCTTTTGTTCTGAGTGTGGACTGCTCCTTCAAACAAAATATCTTCTCTCATTTTAATATACCAGAAAACACCAGGAAAATGCTGAACATTCCAAATTTCTGTATTGTACTTTTTACAATTACAGGATCTTAAAGTACAAGGGGCCATGATTTATCTTCTCCTATTTCTTATCCTTTTTTTAGTTTACCAGATGCAAGCGAATGTAACCAAAAGTCTAAAGAAAACACAGGTTTCTTACTTTTGTTGCATTTTGCTTTTTCTTTTTTTACTTTTTTTCTTAATATTTAACATATTTGCTGTAAAAGTGTTTCCTTGATATAACATTCTGGTTTTGTAACTAAATTTGATGGGATATTTTGTTTGTTTGCTTTCTTGTTTATTTATTTTTACATTGCATAAACAGATGTGAGACTATTGATCTGTGTGTTTTATGTTTAATACCTTAGTAGGAATGTTTGAGAAGTTTATATAATCAGACCTTATTAATGAAAGAAAATGGTATTACTTTTGTAGTTTCAGTCCTCTGCATAGTGTCATTTGTTTAAGTTTATTAGCAGTTTATAACAGCTGCCCTTGAACTTGTAAGTAGGACATAAACTGTCTCACATGTTGAAGACTGTAGTCCATCACTGTCCCTGCTCTACCTGTTCTGTTATTGGAAAGATTAATTTTCTGATATTATGGTTCTAAGAGCTTTCATAAGTATTATATTAATTTTTGAAATAAAACCAGTACTGTAATACTGTGCTACAACTCCAACACAGAAGGCCTGAGTATGCGTTCTTGATTGCCAAAAACCTGAAATGGACTTTGTTTTAATTACAATCATTCATATATGTTGATATTCTTACATAAGGGCTAGTCCATAAATCAAAATTTTCAATGTAATGTATGCTTATTTTCCTCATCTAACAGCATAGCAATGTCCACATCATGGAACTATTAATTAGAAGGGACAAAGATGTGAACATTTGTAGAAGGGAGGTTTCACTAAAGCAGATAGAGACAATCTTTTCAAATATTATTAGTCATTTTTTAGTCACAGAGTTTGTTAGAAAAAACCATCAGAAATACTGAAAAAGTAATTGATCTAATTTATTTATTTAAAAAGATGAATTTTAAAATACTCTAATATACTGTGTTTATGAAGATAAGTGTGTTGTGGTTTAACTGAGTTCTCCAGATTAAAAATATAGTTGTCTCAAGCATCTTTCTTTTTCACTTTTAAATAATCTTTAAACTTTTAAATAATCTATCTCTTATTGTTTGTGAAGATAAATACTTTAAATTTAAAGAATTATTTTTTTAGATGTTTGCAGACAGCTGAAATGAATTTTTCCTGCTATGTGTCAATACCAGTATTCTTGGGGTAAATAGGAAAACTCATAATGTGAAAACATGTGATTGTAAAGCACAGTAAAAGGGACTGAATTCAGTGGCAGAGATTTGCTCTCATTCTTGAAATCATCTTGGTATTTTGTAATAGAACTTCAATTACTTGATTTTCATGATCTGAAAAACACTTATAGTGAAGAAAGCTTAAATGATGATAAAGGTTTGGAAGTTGTCTCAAACCTGGATATGGACTCACAGAGATATCCCGTGTCCTTCAAAAGCTTGTGTTCGAAATGGATTAAATGTTCTTGCGACAAATCCAAGATTCCTTAGCACCTTTGCATTTGAAGAATGGATTGTCTTATCCTTCTAAACAGCAGAAATTGTTTTCATTGTGGAAATAGAATAAAAACCTGAGTTCCAATTTACAATTATCTAAATTTGGATATGTGTAAAACTGTGCCAAATTATTAAAACACAAGGAAATTAAACTATAATGTATCAAAACTACTGATAAGTAAAGTGTCATTTCAACAAAATGATAACATTTTGTGGTAAATTAATGCTGTGTTTGAAGGTAATGAAAACTTATAGGGAAGAAAGAACAATGCAAATGTTAAAAAGTAACTTGAAATGTAGGTCCTTCTTTTCTATCCATATGATGAAAAACTTAATTTTTATACTCAGCTTCATTTAATTCAAGACATGTGTCCATCCTGTCTCAGCACACTAGCTCCTACATTGCCTAAGTCATATGTCACTGGTACTTCAAAAGCACTTTCACAATCTTCTTTTTCCTAGTCTGAGTTTTGAAGAATTTCACAAGTATAACAACCACATTGCATCAGCAATTCAACAGGAAAAAGGCTGAGGTTTGCAAGATTTTTTAAATTTTTATTATTTTTAAATCTTCCAGATCCTGTCACATTAGAAATACTTAGATGTTGAGAATTTTAGACTGTGGCCCTACTTGTGAATCTAATACAGACTGAATTTTTTCTATAAAACCCATCCACAGCAGTGTTCTAAAAATCTGATTCTTAGCATTGGTAATCTACCCCTATTAAAAAAAAAAAAAAAAGTAATGAAATTCATACTTTGTTTCCAATTATTCGTAGTGCAGAAACAATTAATCAAAAAACACACCAGTATGAGAAATTTATTTCCTTCTGAGTAAACAGAAAGCTACAAAGAAAAAGAATGATATTTTGACTTTACACTGTAATGGGTTTTACTATCCCAACCATTTGTTTTCTAAAGTATCAAAAGAATTTTTTCCTACCAGTCAAAAAACCCATTTTGTCTTTAATGCTTCAAAGTGACAAATCAGTTTATCAGTAGCTAAAATATCTTTTCCCCATGATATTATTTTCCCACTGCTAGCATTAATTAATAGTTTTCAAGTATTAGATCATGTTTTATGGTTTAAAATATGCAAATTCATTTGGTATATCCAGTTTATATAATATTCCCAGACCTGTATAACCTCTACTAACCTCCCTCATTTAATAATAATAATAGGAAACAGATCAGTTCTACCTCAGGTCTCAACTGCCTGTGAGAACTGAGAGCATTAGGAACATTCACAACAGGCATGTGCTGTAATCCATCTGCCACAAGCTTATGCTGCCAGTGCTAGATGAGAGGGATGTGACACATTATATTAGCCTCCAACAATTTCTCAGTCTCTGTGATAATGGGGAAAAAAAGAAAAAAAAAAAGAAAAGTGGAGCACATTGCCTCTTCCGGATTCATTCACCACCTTAAAAATGCAGCATCATCTGTTTTGTATGATTTAGCTTTCAGAGTTAAAATTACCTTGGGAAAAAAAATAGTGCAAAAGTATAAATGCTCTTCTGATTTTCCATTATTTCTAATTGCTCCATGTACTCCTATATTTGAAGTAGCAAAGTTGAAAATTTATGCTTCTCTGAATTACCTAAGCTAATATCCATTATTAGCACAAAGTGATGTGAAGATGGACTTTGAGGGTTAAATTTAAGGTCTATGGGAAAGGTGTTCTAAATTATGTGTCCTGAGAAAAGCTTTATGCCAGTGAGGTTTTCTAAAACTTTTCAATGTATCTTTTAGGATAAGAGCCTGCAAACAAACAAAAAAACAAACACATATACAGCTTTAAGCTTCCTTATATTGTATTCAAGTGCAAATACCGTACACACAGCACAGATATCTTTGTGAATTTGTGTGTGTTTGGTGCACATGAAAGCATGTCAATAGCAATAGTATCTGAAAAGTATTTTTTCTTAGGTGGTAATTACCTAGTGTATAGTATGGGACATATTTTTAAAATTTTAACTTAACATTAATGTTATATTCAAGTAAAAATATTAAGTGCCAAATCATAATTAATTTAATTTATAGATTTAAAAATGGACTGTATGTAATTCTAGTTAAATGGAAAATCATACAAAGTACTTTAGCACGCACTGCACAACACACAAGCAAACGGAACAGTTATACATCTGTTTGTGTGCTTAACTTTCACCTTCTGGGGCAAAAAGGTTAGATCATGTAATAAGAGGAGTATCATTTTGATGTAAGTGGAAACAGTCAATTCACACATTGAAGTTTTGTGTGTTTGTTTTGGTTTTTTAATATAAATAGCAGATAGCTAGTTATTTGGATTTCATTCTCTTCCTTTGATTTTTCTGTTCATCTTATGGACTTCACCTCTTTTCATTATTTTTATTTCTTTGAAATATTAGATTTTTTTTTTTAGTCCACTGGTGTGATTCTGATTTAAGGAACAACTATATAATTTTTCCATGTATCTTCACAATCTTTAACAGTTTATTTGTAGAAATATAAAGCTTTACCAGCTTCAAAAGTAAAAAGATGTAATTTTGAGTGATATTTGACTTTTTAATTGATCTTTTACTAAGTCATGCTGTGTGAAAAATATTAATGTAAAGGTCAAATCCACAGATAAGACTGAAACTCAGATTTGTTGTGTCTTATTTTTTGCCCCTTCACAACACATTTAGAGAGTGTGATGGTGATGCTTTTGATGTGACATATCCTGGTAAAAGTGTTAGATAATAAAGGTCCCCTTGCATCTGTAAACCTGACTTTGTGTAATTTTTTCCATTGTGAAATTATCTGACAATTGTGAAGAGTATGACAGGGGTACTTAATTAATAACATATGCCATATTTCTCTGTTTAGATATTTCATTTACATTTGCTTTTTGACATTTGTAATTGGAGATTTCTCCTGTTTAGTCCATAAGCATGCAAAAAAATTTATTTGTGTCAGAAAAACAAACCATTTTTAAAGCCCATACATATAAAAGAATAAAACTATCACAGAGTCAAAGAAAAAATCAAACAAACTGCATCCTTCTTATGCGTTGCGCTTGCATACAATTGGGATTATATTGTCTGTACCTGACTGATATTTTTAGGCACACTTGAATAAATTTAGTATTTTCTATAAATATGTTAGCCATTCTTTGAAGAAAAAAAAAAGTCACATTTCCTTTGAACTTTGGTATTCCAAAAGGAATTTTAGTCTTAAAGTTCTTGATGGGGGTGGGGTGCAGGCAATGGGTGGCCATTGGCCTTTTCGTTCTAGTCCTTCTCTATATATAACTTTTTGCTTCATAAAGGTCCAAATCACTGAGCCAGTCACAGTCATTCATTCAAATTTTTCTACACTTACAAATAAATATTATATAAAATTATTTATAAATAATGTACTTATAAAAGGTATTAATATTATATAAAATATTTATATTAGATATAAATTATATTTTAAAATATTTTTATATAAATATGTATGCTACAATAGGGCCCTTATGGCTAAATAACTGAATCTCCTTCCCCTCTTTTATCCTTCTTGTTCTTCCCATTTCTACAAATGTCTTAAAAGCAGTATCATGATCTTGTGGGTTTGTTCTCAACATTTATACCGCTAAGTGTTAAAAAACTGAGCTTATTCACTAAAGCAAATACCTAACATCATGACTAAAACCTTTTCTTGGCTTCATTGTATTCTGAATGAGACTTCTTATATCAGTCTGCAGAATCTTCTTTTATATTTACCTTGTGTAATGTCTGTGGGATAAGTTCACCTTTTTGTTCAGTGTTTGTACTGCTCAAGGGAGATTTAGACTGTGACAAGGGCCCCTAGGCAACACAGTTATATAAATGGCAATGTAGGAAAGGGAGTGTGTTTCAATATGACACATCTAAGAAAATGGAAATTCTACAAAATAATAGAGGAGACATCACTACCTATAAAACTGTGACCTCTTCAGAGAATAGAGCAACTCAGTTCAGGTCAAATATGAGTACTGCACACCATGGATGTAGACAGAACCTTGTATCAGCATAAATAAGTCCCATCTTTCTATTAAAGGTGTATATATATGAGTATTGGTGAAATTTATATTTTGCCTAAATCTTAATTGTGATGGCTGACCCAAGCTGAGAAGTGATTCCCACTCAGTTGCCTGGTTATTCCCCCTAGGTTACTGCAGGGCAGAATGTTACATGCTGTGGGATATCTTTTTGCTCAGTTGGGGTCAGCTGGCCCAGCTCTTTTCCTGCCCAGCTTCTTGCCCACCTTTATCCCACTTTTTGGGGGCAGGATGAGACCTTAACCATGTGCAGGCAATGTTCAACCCTAGCTAAATTTTGGTAATTTATCAAAACTGATTTGGTCATAAATCTAAAGCAGCCATATTGTCTGCCATGAAGAAAATTAATTCTATCAGAGCCAAATCCAGTGTAATAGTAAACTTGTTTTTTTTCCCATTTTTAAAAGATGTGATCATTGAAAAAGTTCAGTTAATTACTATCCTAAATATTCTATCCCTTTTCTAATTGCACCATAGAGTCTACAAATTAACTATATGTTTTATGGTCACCTTTTTTATAACCTTTTTGTAAAGAGTGTTTTATAGCACATTTTAAAAATTATTTTATCTAACATTCTCTTGCTGTTCATTACTTCCGTGGCTGAAGTGAAATTATTAAGGGGGGATTATCTTCAAACCAGACTATTGAGAAACTGTGATCAAGAATTATTTTGGAATCATTTTATGCATGGGAAAATGTGATGCTTTCTCACAGATATTTAGTTAATTGACCTGCTCTTCTGTGAATCCTTTTATTTATTCTGAATGTGCAATAGGTTTCAAACAGTAATTATTTTTCAGGGAAACACTTGCAGGTAAATAGCAAACTCTGGTACCATTCTGCTGTGTTTTGCCAGAAAGATAAGAAAATAAAACAAATGAATATAAAGCAAATTACATCCAGTTACATACTTCCTATTCTCACTGCTTAAAAAACCAGAAAATTTTATTCAAATACAGATACATTTTTAAATTTTTTTGGAAGATTTCCAAATATTTTATTTCAGAAAATTCTAGGTTTATGTTATTACTCATATATATGAAATCCTACCTGTTTGAGAAAATTCCAGATATGATGACAAATATTTTGAAATATCAGCCTGAAGTATGTTTATACCAAAGCATCCAGCAAAAAGAAAACTATTTAATACACCATAGAAACGAAAGCCCAGTTTTAGACTCTTACAAAGGTACTTAATACCAGGATAAGAAACCATCTGGATGTAAGAAATGCCTCAGTTAAAGCTACAAAATAGTAAATAATGCAGAGAATTATATGTAGAGAGCATGTGGAGAGAGATCATTGAGGAGAAGCTTTAGTTACACTTCAGCTGAGTCTAACAATTGCACAGCAAATGATTCCTGGCCTTTGTTAAAGCAGATAGACTGGACTCCTTTATTTATCCAAGAATGTAAATAGAGAAGTTCATTGGACAGATGGAAATCCTGCAGCATTTGAAAGACTGGAAAATTCTATAGGGCTTCTAGTGATATACCTGATAATATTAATGGGGCTGGCACTGAGATACAAAACAGCTTGAGTGAGAGAAATTCTAACTGTTCTTGGTACCTTAGACAACAAAAAGGTCGAAGTGTTTGTAGATACATCCAGTACTAGGAGCACAATAATTTAGAAAGGAATCCATACACCAGTTTTGTGTCTGTATGACACAGCCAATGAAGTAGATATGTAAGAGCAGCATGGGTCAGCTTACTCACTGTTTGCAAAGGACCACTTTTAGCATGTCACAGTTATAAGGTGCCAGGGAATATCACAAAAGTATCACTTAATATGTTACTGGAGCTGTTTCCTTTTTTTTTATCTTTTCACTTCATGAATTTTCAAAAGTATGCTTTTTTACCATTCAGATTATCACAGTTTAAAACCTCAGCAGTTAAAACAAAGTAAAAGGATGTGTCCTGCTTTGAGGGGTACCACAATCTCTGCACTTGGAGATTAATCATTGATGCAAGCTCAGCCAAGTTTCTGAGCAGGCTTTGGAAAACCTTTTATTTTTAACTAAACTTATGTTTAGTTAAATGCCTACCCTTTAAAAAACACAAACCCTTTAAGTTTCAGCCTTAGATTTTCATTTATTTCTAAAAGTAAAATAACCAGTTATTTTTTATTAAGTAGAAGTAATGCACTAATTAAAAAAGAAATTATATTTTCTTGCATTTTTTCTTCACTGCATTTATTTGTTTTACTTGTCTTTATCAATACTGCCTGCTTTCAGTTCTGTACATTATGTGGTACATTAGGTTCTTGCATCTCAAGTGCTGTCACTTATCTTCCTGTTTCACACACTGCCAAACTCCTGAGGCTTGCAAAACAAATGGAAAATGCAGGAACTGCTCCTTATTTTCTAAAGAGAAAGTAAGCAGAAGTAAAAATAACATATCAAATTGCATTTGAACAATGGTTCAAGGGGAAACTTTGAAATGAGATTCAATTCTGACATAAAAAATAGAAAATATTTTTCTTTTTCAAAGTAATATTTATAAAAAATAATATTTTTTCAATATTTACTTTTACAATAAGATTATTTTCTGACTTAAAGACTTTATGCTAGCTGCCTACATTTTATCTAATATTAATAGA
Organism: Cyanistes caeruleus; assembly: GCF_971803275.1. Taxonomy (NCBI): domain Eukaryota; kingdom Metazoa; phylum Chordata; class Aves; order Passeriformes; family Paridae; genus Cyanistes; species Cyanistes caeruleus. The sequence continues at coordinate 44,944,279 of NC_141703.1, forward strand.
GACTATCACTTCCAGAATTGTATTTTTCTTATTTGAAGAGAGGTATTTAACATATCAATTTTAATGTATGAAAAATACATAAAAAAATTAGACTTTTATAGATATCAGAAATATGGAATAAGAATATTTTAGCCCATACTTTATTAAAAGTCACAGCCTGGAGAACTAGATTCCCTTTCATTGCTATGAACTTGGGATGTTTTAGTTATTCTAAGATCCTCATGGAGTTGTATTTTTGTCCCTAAGAAAACAGTTTTGTTATAATTAACCTGTGCTTTAATTTTTTCTTTTTTTCTTGCATAATAAGTTCAAAGGTATATTCACATTTGTCATAAATCATTTCAAAGCTATAAATTTAGTTCCTTTTCTGGAGGGAGACATGTTTTTTACAAAGTTTGCAAAACGACTGTGCTTGATAAAAAGCCTTATACTTAATTGTTTAAAAGATACAATGGTGTTTTTTTTGAATATTTAAGACTTTCAACAGCAGTTGTCTGAAGAATTTAGATATTAATCCCATTCTTACAACAATTTGTATAACTGTTCAGCAGCAGGCAATAAATATCAGTCACTAACAACATCTGCATCTGAATTTAGGATACTTTGAGTTATGTTTATTGACAATAGTAAATAAAGATACTGTCCATAATCTTTGCTACCAATGAATTCAGTTAATGTTCTATGTCTTACTATTATAGATATCACAACCAGAAGCAGAATTAAAAAAAAATATTAACAAATTCTAACTATTTCTAAGAAATCTGAAATCAGTGATGCAATATCTTTATTTATTATGATATTTATTATGATATTATTATTATATCTTTATTAAAATGAACAGATGAGATGTTAGGATACCAATCAGAAGATCCAGAAGTAGATAAATTAGTAATATAGACTTTGAAACAAAGAGTTGGCGATACTTCAAAGTCCAGACCACTAATTTGCACCTCTTTTCTCCTTTCTTGTTTGACTAAGTCCTGCTTCCACTCATGAACATGGAATCGGATTAATTTCTGTCTTTGACAAAACACATTTGTAAACTACATATTACTTCATGCATTTTAGGAACCATGGCAGTCTGCATTCTGTTTCTTTTCAAAACCTAATTTAAAAACCTATATTTTTAATATCTAGGATAAAATATGATAAAAATGAATAAGCTAAATCCTTTTTGTGTCTGGCAGAGAACAAAGCAGTGTGTCTAGGGTTTCTAAACCAATACACACATCAAACACAGAAGCAGGCTTCAGTTGTTCAAACATTAGTCTCCAGAATAATTCAGACTTCATGAAATGTTCTTCCTGGTATCCAGCTGTTCCACTCCAGATGATTCCCATAGGTCTTCTGTCCAATCTGAAGTTCTATGCAGATGACTTGATGTTCTAGAACATCTAGAGCATGGCTGTCCCTCCTTCTGTGCAGCTTGGAACCTGGGTCCATGTCTTTGCAGGGGCTCTGTAAGGATCTTGTCAAGCTCTTTTTCATTTCTCCTGGTGCTGCAGTCTGCTCATCTTCTCCAGAAGTTTTTGTTGTTGTTGTTGTTTTGTTTTTTTGGGTTTTTTTTGTTTGTTTGTTTTTTGTTGGTTTTTTTTGTTTGGGTTCTTGGGTTTTTGTTTGTGTGTTTATATTTTGGGTTTGGTTTTCTTTTTGCTAGGCAGCCCAGCTTTTCAGCCGGAGCACAGATGCAGGCATGTGCATGATTTTCACTAGTTTCAGTGGGAGACCTCTGGGTGCCCTGCAGCTCAGGCTTTGAGAGGAAATCTCCGATGTGCTGGGATGGTAGCTGTTGTTGAGGCTTGTGTTTTGTGCCCTGTGGCATATCACAACATGTTGAGCAGTCCTGTGCTGTCCTCATTTGCTGCTGGATCCTTTCCATATGCCCCTGTGCACAAACTGCTGCACAAACTACGGCATTTGTGCATTTGTATTTACTGTGCTCCTATTTGTTGGTCACCCTCCCTTTACCCTGCAGGGGTATTGGCCAAGTGTGCAAGGATGCAGATTTTGCTTTGGCTAAGTTTATCAGTTTATCAACAGCAAAATGACAGGCAGAGAAAAAAGCACTCAAAAATTACTGCAGAGAAAGATATTTCCATTCTTTCAAGTAAAAGTGACATGTTAGAGTTTACTTTAAACATGCTGGCACAGATCAGCATATTTGTTTTTATGTTTAGCTCAGTTGTCTAGCCCCTCATTGCTTAACATCTGGGTTTGGAGATTTCAGATTTCCCCTTTGGAACCACCACAGACTTGCCAACCCTCAGAAAATTATTTTTGAAGATCTGGCTGCAAAGGGAGACACCACAGAGTGCTTGAAACTGCAGAACCACAGAATCATAGAATTTTTGTAGGTAGGAAAGGCCTTCTGCAAATCATGCCGTCTAATCCCCTTTTCTCAGAGCAGGGTAAATACAGCAGGTGGCTCAAGGCCCTGCTCTGTTGTGTTTCAAGGGACAGAGACTCCACAACATCTCAAGGCACCTCATTCAGTCTTTGACAACCCTGGTGGTAAAAATGTTCTGATGTTGAAATGCAATTTCATCTATTTCAGTTTGTCTCTCTTGACTCTTGTCCTGTCACCTGTCTGACTTTAACTTCTTTGCTGTGCCTCATCAAAGTGTTTTTGCAGACTAATAAGATGCTCCTGAGTCTCCTTGTCTCCAGGCTGAACACTTCCAGCTCTCTTGGCTATTGCTCTCTCAGTCAACCAGCTCTAGGATGTCCATGTCTCTCTTGTGTTGGAGAGCCTGGACCTGGACACAGCACACTCAATGTGACTTCAGTAGGGGGAAGGACCACTTCCTCCCTCACAGGATGTGATGAATTGCCACCTCAAGCTGCTGAAAATGCTTTTCCTAATGCGGGCCAGAAGGCTCTTTGCCACAAGACCATTTTTCCATGATTCCACTGCCATCAGGTTGGATAAAGAAGTTTGTTCCTGGGAGAGCTCTGGTGGGCATGAAGTTTGTTTTGAGTCTCTGCTGTCAGGAAATATAGACTGTGAGACTATGGGAGGGAGATGAAGAAGAAAGAAAACACCCATAATCTAGTGTCTGGTGTCCCTGCATAACACAAGCAAGGTGGAGGAACTATTCCAAGAGTAATTCCTCTCCTGACAATGTGGTTACTGGGCCCCTTTATATCCCCTGGATGTGCTCTATGTGCCACATGAGAAAGAGGAGGGATGTATTGCACAACATGCTGCTGAGTCATACCGGTGCATGAGTAAAATGAGGAAGGTGCACTCCGTGTTGGGGCCTGTGCCATGTAGTGTGCAGACAGAATGTAAGCATGGCAGAGGAAATTGCCAGCCTAGACACAATCTGCACCATGCCAGCTGGTTTCAGTGCCAGGCATTTAGTACAATCATGTAGAGTGAGCATTGAAAACATTTTATCGCTACTGTCTTCAATTTAGTTGTATCTTTCTTCAGAGTGAACAGGTCCTAACATAACTTCCAAGGTTCAGTCAATAGAAACAGGTTTTTTCTAAAAATATAAACACAATTGATTTTAGATGCCAACACAAGTTTCTGATTGGAAAGGCAGAAATATTTATTTTAGATAACATCAGTACTATATTGAATTAGGTGATCTGTTGTATCCTATGGTACCAAATGAAATACATTGTTATTAGATAAAGTACATTTCTTTAAATGGAAAAAAAAATCACAATGGATTTTAAGAAACATTCCTCTGTGGAGGGTGGTCAGTAGGCAGAATATCTAAGAAACAAACATAACAAACATTTTGAGATAACCAATTAATACATTGAATTTGGCTGAAGGGCACTGGTAAGCTGGAAAAGCTCCATTTTCTGTATAGTCAGCCATGCTAGCTAAATGCCAGAAGGGAATGCTTGACTGAGCATACTAATTTCTTCCTAGGTTTGCTATGATTTATTTCTTATAGAACTGTGGGGTTTTGTGTTTGTTTGTTTCCACATAAATAAGCAATGAATAATTGTTCTTTTTTTTTTATTTTTAACTTTCAGTCCCTATGGATTGGTGTGGCTAAATAACTTGGCAAGTATCCCATTGCCAATTAAACATGGCTGTGTATTGTACTATTGTTTCTGCTTTTGAAAACAGAAAACAAATCTCAAGTCAAAAACATGCAACATTTAGACAAGATGTGAACAACCTGCTGTGATTTATTGCAAATACCTTTCACAAGAGTAATCTCAGGCATCCCTTAGGAAGGTGTCTAGAGGAAGCATGCATCTGTCTGCATTAGTCTTAAGTTTATATATTTAATGTGTATTTTTCCATGAGAATTTTCACACAGCCAGTTCCTATGTGTGCATTCAGTCTAAGATAAAGGGCTGGGCATTTCATACAACTATTACAGTGTATGCAAATTCATATTTGCATGTATTAATAAAATGTAGTATTCACTTGATGTCCAAAGGAAGACATCTGCAGGACTACATTTATTTTTTATTAGTCTAAATCTATGATTAACTTGGCAACATATACATTAATGTCAGCTGCTGACCCTGTGCATGCTGATGGCTGCTCTTATTGAGCATCAGTCCTGCCTGCTATGTGAGGATACTGAAGATGGATCACCTTTCTTTTATTTTTTATTTTTTATGTGACTAAAGCACACCACTTTGGTGGGGTGCCTCTTTCATACTGGCTTTTCCACTTAGTGATGTGTCTTGAAAGTGCTTTTCAGCACAGCTGGAAATGTAGCCCATGTTAACACAATTTCTCTGTTTTTTGAAATGTGGGACAACTGATCTGAAAAAATAGATCAGAACACTTCAACATTTTTTTAAAGCATGTTTCAGGAGGTGGGAAGGAGACTGCGGAGGTGAAAAAGACTTTGATTAAGCTGGTTGCTTATTTTTTTGATATTTCTTTTAAGGCAGATATTATGTATTGACAATAACATTTTTGGTTCTACAGATCAAAATTATTTAATGACTTTATAAGTCAGACAATTGTTTTTAAGGACGTAAAAATCCTGTCATCTTTGATGAAATATTAACTTTTTTTGGAACTAAATATTATACATAATAGAGTAGAGGGGAAAAAAATAAGATCCTTCCCAAAGCAAAGAAATATCTTTGGCACATTTTTTTAAAAATCAGAGTTAAAAAGAAATTGATATATATATATTTGAGCATCTAAATGTTCACATTACTACAATATATACCAATCTTTTGCAGTATTATTTTTTGATAATTAAGAATATATGAGTGTAACAAAACCAAATATTCTGTAATTTGAGACACTTGAATCAGGGCTTATGATGAATAATCAATTCTTTACTTGGTGCATTTCTAACCATTTTTTTTTTTATAACAAATAGGATTACATGGACTGGAATGCTTTCTTTAAAATTATTTAATATAATGCTCACTAATCTAAGCTAGATGTGTAGGTTGTCTCTGTAGTTATTTAAAAAAAAATTAGAGGGAATAATTTGCCTTTATGAGACATGTATCTTTAGACAGACTGGAGTAGATGTTCAATTTTCACATGACTAAACCTAAGTAAGATAAAATTTTTCTTTTTTTAAAAATTATTATTAACTCCCTCCCCCCCCAGAGGTTCATTTCTTCACAGAGCAAAATAGTATTATAAAAAGAAATTACAGTGTCATAGGGAAGAAATTATTTCTAAGTATGGTTTTTGTCTCAGTTAAAATGTCATATTTTCAGTAACAAATACGGTAAGGAACTACAAGGAGAAAATAGAAAAAGTGATTACAATTTCAGGTTTGACAAGTGAACTAGCAGCTTGCTTGGAAATAAACAAATTCCAAGAACAGGTTTTCAGTGTACAACACAGAAAACCTGTTCCTCTCACCTTAATATAAACACTGTTGTTTGATCATCTCTCTAGATTTCACTGCTTGTCTTACTGGAGGGCTCATTGCTGCTGCCAGTACAGGCAGTACATACTGTGTGAAACATAATTGGGCTTGGCAGAGATTCGGTGTTATTGACACCACGTGCATTCTTTGCATGGTTCAGGAGTATTAGTCCACACTTGGTGTGATCTTATCCCAGGAACTGAAACCTTCTGCAGCTGAAGCACAGCAGTGTCCCTCTTATGGCATATCTTCTGAGTAAGGGTAATCAAGAGGGATCCAGTTGACAATTCCTGAGACTGCTGCAAAATGGCCAAATGAACAGAAGGAACAGCACAGTGGAAAATTTGCTTCAGTGGCTTAAAAGAATTCAAATGCTCAGATGGATGTCTGGCCCTTATCGTGTGCTGCATGGTCAGTTTGGAGGCTGGGACTGAAAAATACTGGAAAATTGAAATGTTTGGAAATAACTATATACAGTTATGTTAGCACATCAAAATAGTTTCAAGTTGGCTGTCCACAGTTGTTTGATGATTTTAACTTTGTTTTCTCTGTAATTTTAAACTAAAGAAAGAAATTAGGTCTCGTAATACTTCTTGGGCTGACTAGGGAGTATTGGATTATACATCAATAATTTATAAAGGAATTTTTATATTTAATTATAAAAAATTAAACACTTTGATATTTTGCACCTTGGTCATGGGACGAAATGCAGGACAAATTTTCCCTATCCTATTTGAAATTAAATTACAAAAAATGTTTTAAAATCCTGTGTAAGAATTTCTGATCCTGTTGAAGCAAAGATTTGCATTTGTTGGGTTGATTATGTACAGAATATAGTTTCACTAAAGGGTATATAATCATCTACCAGCTATAGAAAGAGAAGCACAGTGATCTGAATTTCCCTTTTATTTAAAGCTTTTGCTCTCCTAACGGGGTTATTGCATAAGCATCTGACAGAGTTTCTGTTCATGTTTTATGGTCGTTCCACAGTGTTTGTTTATCTATTAGCAAACATATATATAGAAATACATATGCTACATTACCTGCTTACAGATATAGACACAGATGTTCAGACACAACCTTTTAAAAATGTCTGTTATTATTTTGGTTGATTAAACTATATGCAGGCATTTTGTAATATGATTGCAAAGATAATTACAAAATAATGTTCTTTTCAACTATAATTAGCCTATATTTCAAGTTAATCATGATACATCTTGCAGAATGTTTACATTGTCAGGCATACACTGATAAGCTTCAGATCTAGGAATACAGCTAATTGCCGTATGAAAAAAATATCAAATGTTTCTGTGTTCTTGTTCTTTAATTATAATGTCCTTTTTTTTTTTTTCTTGTGAATTGGTGTAGATATTTTCCCCTGGAAGCAAGTGAACACTTAAAAAGCTTTGAACTCAGTGTTTTTAAGGCTTTTAATAGGATTTCCCAAAAATCCAAAATTAATATGTGCAAAGCAGGCTTACCAGGCAAATTCTCTGCAACCCCTGGCAAAAACTCTTGGGGGTTTTGTGTATATTTTATAAACTGGTGTAGACTCAGAAAAGGTCAACCACTTGACATTCTTTGACTGTACAGAAAATTATTCTGCAAGGATTCTCTTGTCACTCAATGTAAAAAGGCTATCAATTTAATAAAATTTATTCAGTTTTTCTAGATACACATGAAATCTGGGGAAAAAAAAAAAATACAGTTTGCAGATTCAGGAAGCAGTTTCTGGTGAAAGTTTATGTTTCCAAAGAATACAGCCCATTTCCTCAGTAAAGAAAAAACATCCTGAAGCTTATCTCAAGTAATTATTTTGTCTGGCTTTCTTTTGCAAGCATAAGGGAAAGGAAATTGACAGGTTTACGTATTTCCCGTAAATATATGCAATGCCAAAAAACCTGAAAATCAGTGTTTTTGATTTTGTGATACAAAACCATGACTGTTACCATGATTTTGAAGTCAAACAGAACAATTTAAGGAAGATTATTCATCCTACTCTGCAGCAATGTTCAGGAGGAACAAAGCAGCAGGCATCACATACGAATGCACAGGCACAGCTCCAAAAAAGGCAAAAACTGTAGCAGAATCTGAACTGATGTCTTTTCTAAACAGGAGGCTGCTGTGCTTAACTTGGCTAGTACCTAATTTAAACGGTGAGTCATAGAAGGTACATGGCCTTTACATGCTTCTCGCTGTTGCAGTGGGATCACTCATACCTGGCTGTTTGACACCAAAAAGTGGTATCAGCAGGAAGAGTTACTCACCGGCATTGAACTCTTCCTTGTTCCCTTTGTTATGATGTCTGAGCTCTATGGCAGCACTGCAGAGGAGCCAACACATTTGAGAAAAAAAGACTGATTTTACAAAACCCATGAATCTATACCATGGAGCAGAGCCATGAATTTTTCCACTATTTTAAATAAGGTAATAATAGAGAATAAGATCCCTTTTTCTCAAGCAGAGGAAAGTCTATCCAATTGCCTGGTTGACAGATCTAAGCAGAATCCTCCCCTGATAAAGTCTGTACTCCTTCATCTGCCAATTTCTTTAATTATTGACTTAAATTTTCATTAATGGAAACCTTTGACTTATTCTCATAGGGATGAGTAATAAGGATAGAGACAATCATTAAGACACCCTTCTTCCACCTGGAGCAGTTTTCCACAATTGCTACACTTGCCAGTTTTATCACTAATATACTTTCACTCGTATGACTATTGAAAAAATAAACTGAAGATGAGGAAATCTTGATGCTAGCTGGTCTTTTGTTGTCCTACACATGGATAATAGTTCCATTCCACTCTAAATTCTACTCTATCAGAGAGATCTTGTAATGCTGGTAATACTCTACCTGCTTGTGCCCTTAACCCTGCTTTAGAGAGAAAAAAAGGAATTATAAGGATATAAAATGATTCAGATAAGGTCACCCAGGAGGTCAGTAGAAGACATGAAGCTGTCATCTCATGTGCACTGCAAGTGTCTGCACTCAAGTTTTAGTTCAGATTAAATGTGGTCTAGTCCATGTGACCAGATGGGAACTCAACATAAGGGAACCCTCTAAAGCTGCACAGAATTGACCATAGGCAGCAAACATTTCTCTCTACATATTCACTTTTATTGTAAATCAGAATATAATGACATATTTGTTGGTTCCATGCACTCAGACACACCAAATAGAATCACAAACCTCCCTGTGTAAATGACAACGACATACACACACACACACACACACACACACACACACATATATATATAAAAACACATACATACATATATACCTCCCACTTTGTGACATACAGGGCATCCTATATATCAAGTATCAGGTTTAGGCTTTTTATTTACTGCTAGTCAATTAAAACACATAATCTACTGTAATCTTACCTTTTCAGATAGGATTGCCTCTGATAAAGGTCTAGGAAATTTTGTTCTTTAGTCTCCTTTTGTTAGTAGAGGAACAGAAACTTCCACAGAATTATTTCCAAAATTTAAAGAGCTACTTATAAATTGTGTTCCATCTTCTTATTCCCAAAGCATGGAGATCTTCCCAGTGATTTAAATATATCTATCAGGGAATAAAGAAAAATGTTAAAATTAAGCATGGTCTTTTATCATCTTCTTATCTTAACATTTTGTCTGTGACTTGCAAAGCTTTGCGACATTTGCATGAGGATATTTCAGGCTATGCATTATTGCACCCTAAGCAAATGTTATTCAACCTACACAAATTTGAAATTTTAAAATCAGCTATGCTATTAATATCCAAGCTATGCTGACATACGAGGTTTGTGTGGTTTTGGAAGTGGCAGGGCTGGGCTACAGGGTGGCGTCTGTGGGAAGCTGCTAGAAGCTTGTTCCCCATCTGCCAGAGCCAATGCCAGTCCAGGACAGACCTGCTGCTGGCCAAGGCTGACACAATCAGGAAGGATGGCAGCAATTCTGTATAATATATTTATGAAGGAAAAAAAAGTGCTATTTGACATGTGTAATTGTGGTCAGAGAAGAGCAGAGTGAGAATATGTGAGAGGAATCATGCTACAGACACCAAGGTCAGTGCACAATGAGGGGCAGGAGGTGATTCAGGCGCCAGAGCTGAGATACTGCAGCAGGCCATGGTTGAGATAATGGTGTAACAATTGTGCCCCTGCAGCCCATGAAGTTCCATGGGGATGCAGAGACCCTCTTTCAACCTGTGGAGGAGGCTCATGGGGCAGACAGATGCCTGAGAGGAGGTGGTGAACCATAGGAAACCTGTGCTGGAGCAGCTTCCTGGCAAGGACCTGCAATCCTGTGGAGAGAGGAGCCCTGACGCAGGTTTACTGCTAGGACTTGTGACGTTGTGGGGGACCCACCCTGGAGCAGGCTGTGCCTGAAGGACTGCACCCCAGAGAAGAGTGACCCACATTGGAGCAGTTCACAGAGAACTGCAGCCTGTGGGATGGGTTCATGTTGGAGGAGTACACGGAGAACTGTCACCCACGGGAGGGACCCCACAGTGGAGCAACTCCTCTCCCTGGGCAGAGGCAAAAATGTGTGAAGAACAGACCATACATCCCACTCCCTCTATCCCTGCATCACTTGGAGGGAGGAAGTAGAGCTTGAGAAGGAGAGAGGGGCGGGAGGAAGGTGTTTTTTAAGACTTATTTTACATCTCATTATCCTTCTTTGGTTAGTAATAAATTAGATTAATATCCCAAAGCTGATTCTGTTTTGACCATGTTGATAATCAGTAAGAAATCTCTCCTTGTCCTTATCTAAACCTGTGAATCCTTCACTGTCTTTTCTCTTTGCTGGTCACTTACAGAGGGTGAAGGATAGAGCAGTTTTGGTTAGTGCCTGACATCCAGCCAGGGTCAACCCACTTCAACTGAATGTTAACAGATGTCTAAATTAGATATTGACTTTAAGAAAAGATAGACTCATTCATTATTATTTTGTGTAATTTCTGTTAATTGAAAATAAAAAAGATATAATATTTTAAAACATTTAAGTATCTAGAGTAAATTTCAAAATTACTTTTAGTGGGAAAAACTTAGATAAGTTTTGTTAAATTCAAAAGACACATAAGATACTGAATTAATTTTTTTAAAAAAACACAAGTTCATAAAATTGAAATGTTTTATTCTATATCTTATTCAATATTTTCCTTGGGAAAATAATTTTATTATAATTTGAAAATTTTAAATATTTATGCATAAATAATTAGGTTGATGCTGGCCAAACTCCAGTGTGCCAACGAAAATAATTTATTCTTTCTTTTTATCTATAGTTAAGCAGAGAAGGAGAAAAGAAAACTCATGGTGCGAGATAAGGATTAGGAGAAAAACTTTTAGGGGCTAAACAAGCTCAAAAGTTTAAAAGGTAAAAAGAAAAAAAAAACTTTATTAACAGAATTAAAAGAGGATAGTGAGAACAAAAATACACCTTTAGAACACCATTCCTCCCACCCCGGACTTTCTTTCCTTCTCACCATCAGTGCAGGGAGACAAAATATGGGATTTTTAGTCAGTTTGCCACTTTTTAAGATCTTTTTTCAATTTGCTTAGGGAGAGGAGTCTCTTTTGCTATGTCATAGGGCCTTCCCTATGGGAAACATAGCAAAAATATGCCAGATAGAAGTCAAGTAAGTGCAAGTGATGAGATTTATCAGATCACTGAAAAATGCATTATGTAAATAAGGTTTCATGAAAACAATAGGTACTGAAATCCACACAGAGTGAAAAAGATGTCAATGACAAAATTGAGTAACACATTCAGCACAAAGGGAAAACACTGGCAAAAATTCAGGAAAAAATGTGTTTGTGGCTTTACTATAATTTATAGACTGACATAAATTCTGCTTTCGCAATTCTATCTACACACAGAATTACTTGTCAAAAGACCGACTAATTCACTAAAAGATACAAATAACTGCAAAGAGAAGAGAGCTATGTCATTTCCTCTTCATTTGCCATTTCATCCTTCTGAGAAGGTTATCCTCATCAAGAGACTGTAACAAGATTAAATGCCATCCCTCTTAGTGTTTGAGACAGATGTGACACATTTTCAGCTTAGAAAGCTCACCATTTCAGCGGGATAGAGACTCCCTGAGGGACAGGATCTATTAAAACAGTTGACAAAATAAAAGATTTGATGTCCAGAAGCGGAGATGCTCACAGTAGGTGCAATATGTACCATTTTCCCTATGTGCAGAATCATGTTGGCAGGAGGCAGTGCCAGCCCAGCCTTACTGGTGAGAACATGTTGCATACAAAAGGAAGGTTATGAGTTTGGGCAAAGCCTGTGCAGCTGAATTTCTCACAGCTGTGGGTTGCTCTTGTCTCTTCTCTCTAGTGAGACTGAATCAGGCATTCCAGCATGAAATTTCTTGTCCAGCAAGGTGAATGTTGTACACACTCAGGCAGAAATGCATTTTTATCAAGGATAGCTAATAGTTTATTTCTAAGTAATTTATTTATATAACATATGAACTATTGTAAGAGGTGAAGTTCTTAAAGTAGATTACTGATGCACTTGTGTTTTCCTGCCTTTTGTGCTCACCAGAGTATTTACACATTTCTTTGTAGGAGATATATCAAAGATAAGAATTCAATAGGTTTAGAAGAATCAGTTTCCCTAAACCTAAATTTAACCATGTATTAAATGCAAGTGTATCTGGAGACCTTCATTCCGGCCTGTAAATTAAGAAAATTAATTAAGATAATTATTATATATTTATAATTGTTATAGTAATATATAATATACAAATAATTATTGTATAAACATACAATCATGGAAATTAACTAAAATGATTCATGACTGTTATGTAAATTATATACAGGAATATAGATCCACAGGAAAGTGAAGACTGAGCTGTTTACACTTTTAAAGATTTACGTGTTACTATGAGCTCTATGATGCTTTTACCTATTACTCTATTTCAGCCCTGCATCTTCAGCTATGGAGTTTATGCCACTATAATTTTATGACCAAAGTATTATACTGCCATCCAAAATAAGACCCCTAACCCTATAACTGAGGCTTTTAATTGTATGTCTGAGGAGGTAATATGAGGCAGGGCATAGAACACTGAAGAATAGTCAGAGAGCAGGTGCCTAGGTTTTTATATAGCTGACAGGATGCTTTAGCTTTTAACCAAGACAAAAATCCTCCCTGTTTAAATTTCGTCTCTGATTGATGGACCATAATGAAAATATTCAGTCCCGCACCTATTGAGATCAGTGAAATGACTACCAGTAATTTCAGGGGCCAGTGAATTAGGACCTAAATTCTCTCCCTGTCTCCTGGGACAAAGGGCCATATGGCAAGCTGACTGCTCTTGCTCACAGTCCTACCTCTGAGAGAGAATAAAAGGCTATGTGATCAGACATGGGTACTCTGCACCTGCTCCTTTCTTTTTCAGCATCACTTCAGAGTGGAAGCTGCTCTCACGGTCGCCGAGTATAGGAAGTGAGAGAAAGAAAGAGAAATTACAGCTAACTGTATCTTTTCAGTGTCATCACAATAATTCGTGTTTTATTTGGAGATACAGAATACACAGCTCAGATCTCCTGAAAAAAAAAAAAAAAAATTATTTTGGTTTCGTCTTGTTGCTTCTGAAATGTTTTATTTTCAACTTTCTATTGATTTCAAATATTTAATTTTTTTTCCTAATTCTAATGCAGAATTATTTGATATTTTCTAATTCTTCAGCTGCATATTTTAAATTCTGAATTGGCTAGTGTTTTCTTGCTTTGAAAATTAACCCAATATATCATGATTATGATAGTAGAGTTATTTAACAGCTAAAGTTCTATGAAAAATATTTCACTCTTTTATACCTGATGAGTCAATTTCTTCTTTATTTGCAAGACGTAAACAGTGATTAATCATAATTTAAAGAAAATACTAGAGTTTTAATATTTAAATGAAATCTAGTGCTATGAGACTTACTGTGCGTAGAACAAGGAAAATTATTCATATGGGATTATTTTCTGAAATATATATCCTAAATGTCACAAATTAAATATTGTAGGGCAAGATACTCTTAGGATTTCATTATTCTACCTGTTGAATCAATGTTGTATTTAATTGATATAATGCAGGTTTAAATCAGCATAATAGAAGTAACAACAACAGAAAAAAAATTTAGGCCAGCTTATATTTTAGAATCATTTTGTAGTTGAAAGAATACTTTGTCAATTTTTACAGAGACTCTGGATGACTTTTGTTGAAAGCTGCTGGTGAAAACACACATTTAGTAGGCCATATATAAAGTTCTGTGGTACAGAAAGTTTAGACACCTGTATTTCCTTTAAAGAGCTATTACTTTTCCTAAGCTTGCACATTTTTGAAAGGTATCCCAACAATCCCCCCAGAAAACCCCAAATCAAACCCAAAAATTAACCATAGAATTATACCTTAACAATAGGCATAATCTTGATGATACGCAGCAACGTGAATTTAAGAAAGTGACATAAAAACCAAAGGGCAAGAAAACCCTATTAAAACACTGTAGGATAAGTAGTTGTGTTAAAGTATATCCTTAGTGATGAGAGACACAGGACCCAGCTGTGGCACCTTTCAGAAGGAATTTTGTTTCAGGCATACGAAATCCTCCTTTAAGTTTCGAGCTGAGAATAGGAACACGCAACTTATCTACCAGCTTGATCCTTCCTTCATCTCATTTTATCTTCTGAGGGAACCTCACACCAAAAGGAGAAGGCTCCCTTAGCTTATCCACACTGCCTTCTGAGATGCAAAATCCCTTGAAATTTGTCAAAGACAGCGTATGAATCAAACACATGAAAAATAACCAAAATCTCTAGGGGAAAATAAAATAATTAAAAAAAGAAGACAAGTTAGTGGTATGACACCAAAATGTTTCACCAAAATGTTTGCTGACTATTCTGCCATATCTTTGAATAATTTTTGTTTTCATTTGGGTTACTCTTTAGAAGTATATATTTCATCACAATCTCATGAAGTCAGTAGAAATCAAGATAAATCAATGAACATATGCACATTACGATACCAGTCTTCAGTTTTATTTTTGAAACACTGCTCCCAGCTATTATTGTTTCAAAAATATTAGAAATTACACAACTACAATACAAATAAACTTGCAATGCAATGAGATTCCTGTAGTAATTGATCTATCTAAATGTTGTACCCAAAACAAAAATTTTAATAGTAATTTGTTTATCCTTTTATTTTCTGTTGAAAAATTGAGAAAATAAATATTTTATGAAACTTTTATTATTAGGTTGTTCAAAATTCAACTTAGCACTTGAAGCACCTTATGTGTCTTTTGTCCAATTGACATATCAATGTGACTCTAACATATCCTTTCTCTCTCCATCAGAGTATCTGTAGTGAAATTTAGGTCAGCTGTAACAAAAAGTTTCTGCTTTCCTGAGCCATAGGATCTGTTCATTCTATTGCAAATAATGTCATGCTCTCATGAGCTGCAGAAAAAAAAAACGTGCCCTGCCTTTTTTTTTTTTTTTTTTTTTCTTTTCATTGTGTTTTTGCTCTCTGTTTCGCTCTATATACCTGTATTTCATTTTATAGTTCTCAAAACTTTAACAGAGATCTGCAAACTCTCACTGCAACTCCAGTGGAACAATTTTAAAACATTTGAAATAAGCTATTAGTAATCCTTGATAAAAAAATATATTTCTTCCTAAGTGTATATGCCATTCACCTTACCAGACAAAAAATTTCATGCTGCAAATCATTTCTTCTCTCCTTTTTCTGAAGGGGCAAACTCTTCAAGTAGTACTCTGATATAAGACTCTGAATCAAGACCATTAGGTGTTTTACTAATATTATTTATAACATACATTTGAAGAACCAATAATAATTATTTATACTCATTTAGATAATCTGTCAAAGATATTATATTTAGGTTTTTATGTATGCAGTTAAATAATAGACTTATGCAGTGAACATATTTGAACCCTAAAATGTTAAGTACACCAAGAAATTTCTTATATACAACATAGAGTGTAAAGAAATTCTGAAAGTAAATATTTATATGTATTCTGAACAAATTTAAAGGAATAATAATTATCAGAATGCCACAGTTGTTTTGATTTTAATGTAATGTATTTGTATTTAAAATTTCCCTATTTTAATAAAAGGACCTTGCTTATTAGGCTATCCAACCTGTATTAAGTTGCTCTATGCTGTCCTTATATTGATATAATTTGTTAATGTTAGCACCCAGTTTAGGAGATTAGAGTTTAGAAGGCATAGGAAAAGGCTCAATTAGGACCTGAGGAAAGAGGAAGTTTGAAGAAATGCATATGTATTCAGCTACAGTTTACAGCTGGTAATATGATTAATTTATTTGGTTCTTCATCCTCAGATGAGATATAAACATTAAGAAATTAATTTCTGAATGCAGTCATGTGATGAGTAAGAAAGCACTACCTCTACTAAGAAAGATATTAAAATAATTTTTGAAGAACTCTACATTCAGATTAATTATGCTGGCAAAGGATTACATAAATTATTCTGTTAAAACACAATACAAAGTTCCATTGCATAAAGTAGTGGTTTTTTCAATGCTTACTTTCTCATTAAAAAGTAATTTGATTTTCTGTTAAAAAATTTATAGATGTGTAATATACAGAAAAATCCCAGTGACCACCTGAAGTGTAAGTGATAATACTGTCTTTTAAGGCCTTAGGAATATAAATAAAATGATCACACTTTCTGGAAATATTTTATAACCTCCTCCTTTTTCTCTCCATAAATTGCCATAGTGCTTCAATGTATAAAATTTCCTGATGACGCCAAAGGCCCTGATTAACTGATGGGCATTGCTTACTTTAGTATCAAACCTATTTGTATTTATTTATGTTACCTGTAGGTAAAATAGCCTCTTATTTTCACCATTTCAACAAAAATATAAAAGATATAAACCATAATGAACATTAACAAAATTAATTTTTAATCACTTCCGTGTTACTATTTTTATGAATAAATACTATGTTGTTTACAGCCGTGTTACAAAGGAGCTCATATTAATCCCACAAGGAAGTGAATCAGCCCCAGTATTTTGAAAACCAGCTTTGGTATCACACCTTATTGTGCTTTATCAGTCAAGTGAAAGAAAGACAAATTTATTTCTCAAAAATGAAAAATCGGTGTCTGATTAATGACAAAGGTATGTGCCACTTGTGGAACTAAATTCCAGTGTTTAATCATACCCAATCACCTCTATTCAATTAGTAAGTCTGTCAGGTGCATCTATCAGAGGCAGAAATGAAGGCTTGCTGAATAGCAGCCGTGGTGAAGTCATGCAGAAAGGAATACCTGATTTTTAATCAATTTATTTATTTACATTTTAGTTTCAAATATCTCCCTATTCTGTTTCACCCCTTTACTGACATGGCAATTAATCAATATTTATGTAGTTAGGGACCTCCTCTTATTCCAGCCTCTAAAGACAAAAAATAAATTATGCTGATTCTTAATTTGCTGGTTTTTCAGGAACTATAGAAAAGAATGGGCCTTGCCTCCCTCTTTTACAATTCAATTTATACCACATGTCCAACTGATAAAGTAGATAAGTTTTATGAGTGTACATATAAATCAACTCTTAAAATACTTAAATTATGCCACTGGTAATTTTATTTCTATATAATCATTGCATTTCTCTTCTTTTTTTAATGACATTTGATGTGTCATAATCATATTATTTAACTTTATATTCAACTTTTCTTTGCATGCATGCACCATACAAAGAGTGGCACCTGAGCTACAAAATAGGGGATTTTTTTATTTAAAGGCTTAGTTGTGAAATATGCATGGGGTGATGTGTAAATAAAGTGTCAATGGAGATAAATTAATGCACTGTCAGAAACTTCCTGCTGTGGGAGAAGTGTTTCCATTGCTGTATTTCAGGAGGTACCTCCAAACTCTATCTAAAATCATAGACTGGATAACTAGGGCATTATTCAAAAAAAATAAAAACATTGGGCCCAGAAAAACTTATATTCAACTTAGATTTGAGGTTTACACACCACAGAAAATTCTCTAAGTTATTTTTAAAAGCAAAACAATGACAAAAAAAACCCAACAAAACAACAAATTAAACAAGACACTACAAGTCAGACTTTTCTATGAGTAAACAAAGTATTTACCCTTAGGAAATTCTGTTAGTCTCTCCTTTGGTTATTATTAGGTACTTAGGAAATGCAAAACTTCATACACTGGGTGGCCTGAGATGTTATGAAAACTGTAGTAGCTAAATTCCACCTCTCAGATCAGGTTATTCTTGCTTGAGCTTTACTTATTATTTGATATATACTAATTTGTTTGAAAGTGATTTGAGGACCTGTTAATCATGATGTTTGTAATTTCCTGTATCATTGGTATAAGCTACATAATTGCTGAATATTTACAGCTGTAACTGAAAAAAAAGTCAATGGAATTTAAGATTGGAAGGAATGAGGTGCAACACAGAGTTAATACATTGCTGTGTGCTCCATACACCACCAGAGCATGTAATTTTATTTGGCTATTCAAAACTGGCAGACAGCTTGACTCTAGATATTGGTCCTTTGGTTCTTCCTGTGTAGAAATGGGATGGGATTAAGTTTCTTACAACACTGTTTTGAATATAAAGTAGTTGATGCTTATAAAAATTGTTTTTGTGGTACATTAGTCCATAATTCTCTGTTTACAGCAGTGTTCACAAAATGTGAGCTGAATAAATTGTGAGATTTCAAATTGAACAATGAGTAGAATAACAATCTACAGTCATAGCTGATCAGTAAAATACAGTATAAACTCCAACTAGACAGAAAATCAGACATATAAACAGGTCATTAAAGTCTATATCACAATGCACATGAACAAGAATTCTGTAAACACTTTACATTCTAAATGTCTGACAGATTACAACAATATAAAGCTTAGTATATGATGGGAGGAGAAGGTTCAGAAGAGATATATTTTAAAGATTTTTCTGAAAAGAAATCAAAATTATGGTCGTAGTAGACTGCATGTAAATACCTATATGCTACAGTCAGCTCATAAATTAGATATTTAAATTTCCACCACAGTCAGCAGAGATTACAGCCTCAATTCATCTACCTAAACATGGAGGGAGTTGAGACATCTAACAGATATGATTGTTGCAGACTGGCATAGAGCCTATTGGAGACTCTCAGTATGGCACTGGGATGACAGCCGCTGTACCCTTAGGCATCTCAAATGGTATGAGACAGCGGTGACTGAAATGCAATTAAATAAAAGCAAAAGTAGTTGCTTCAATATCTGGAATTGATTCCAGCTTCCCAACCTAAGCTGAAAAACAAGAGTTGGTCTAGTAGGCTTGAGCATCAGCGTAAAATAAATCTTCCTTAAATTTAACATACTTGTTTGTATACTCTTGCCCTGTGTATGCTTTCTCTGGTATCAGGAATAAACAAGGGCCAAGGATTCTTCTCACTGGTTGACTTGGATAAGACCATCTTGTGTTAGGAAATTAAGAGAAGGAATTAGATTGACCTGAGCTATTGTATGTCAGTTAGTTCTAGTTTTTATTTTCTTTAGATATAAAGTGGTGTGTTCTATTCACAATCTCAGTGGTTCTTCAGTGAGCATACTTTTTCAAACACCTGCCGCTTTCATGATCAATAGAAGTAAAGAACCTGGAGATTCCATTCTGTACTTTGAACACTTAAATATAAATGTTCCTCCTAAGCCTTAGTCACAATGGAGAAGGGTAAGTTAGCAAATACAATTTCAACAAGTACAATGTTTTTGCAAAGTCAGTTGAAGTTAATGCTATTGATATTCACTTTGTAAATATTTGCCTAACAAAAATTATTTGAATTCCTCAGTGGCAAATAGTTCACAAGACCAGGTGCACTGTACAAAAGATATTTGTATTTATCAAAAGAGGAGAAGTCTATTGACTCTTTCTACTTAAATAACATCTACATTTCTTTCGAACTTCCTTCTGAATATGACACTACAATGCTTTCAACTCTTAAAACATGAAGAAAATGTGTCATTAGACAAAAGAGCTTAGTTCTCATGAAGGATTTGTACCCTTCTGATGCATGAATTTTCTTTCATTCATTTCTATTCTATTCAGTTCTAGCTTTTCTCACAGTACATAGTGCTATTGAGAAGGATAACAAAAGGCACTCCTAATACAACAGGTGTAATTAACATTTGGGGGGTTTGTTTCTTCGGTTGTTTACTGGGGATCTTTCAGGTGAACTTTTCTTGGCTAATGTGTGCTAAAGATGTTCTTAGAAGTTGAATCTTGTCTCATTATCTGTGTGGATTTCACTGTAGTTTTATATTTATTTTTCATCTCCCTGTGGTGATGAATGGGACGTATTTGTCACTGGAAAACTCAAACATTGACAGAAAGACAGTAGTTCAATAAGTAAATCAAAATATATGTGTACAAGCAAAGTAAGATAAGGAATTAATTCTCGACTTCCCAGGTAAGTGTTCAATTATCCCTAGGAAAGCAGGGCTCCATCACATGTAATGGGTACTTGCAAAGGCAAAGTCCATTACTCCCAACATTCTCTCCCTTTCCTTTAGACATTTGCTCACTACCTTCAGTCATTAATAATGATGAAGCTGAACTCTTTCAACTCTCTTTTCTATAAGAGATGTTCTAGATTGCTTTTTTTTTCCTCACTAAAGCCTTTCCACATTGTGTAAATACTTTAATATGTTTATCAGAATTACTGTCATCGGTATCCACTACTGAAGGAACATTCTGTAAGGTTTAGGTTTGTAGTATAATATAATCAAGAAAGCCTAGGTAATTTTGAGATTTCCCATCTAATCCTATTGTGATTTTGGTTTTGACTTATTACATCTGAATTATATCTTTTCCTGCATGGATTGTCCACCAATTTATTGCACTGTGAGTTATGCAATTTATGAGGACAAAAGAAATACACCTCCATACTTAAAGCCAAGACTTAATGTTCAATCTAATTTTAAACTCAACTGTTTAAAAATCTTTAATGCAGATCTAATTCTTAGAGAAAGACAAATAAAATTGAAAAAAAAAATAAACCAAAGAGCAAACTGAAAACTAGCCAAAGCCAGACAAAAAAATATCTCTGATGAACATTTTGATTAGAATTACTGTGCTTACATTTCATGCATCTACTCCTTCCTTCTGCTGTTGTTATGCTCACCTACTGCCTGTGTGATTCCTAAGCCTGATGCCCTCAGGAGATGTGAGGGTGTGTTACACCAATTTATCAGCTTTATGAGCCCTTTCCCATGAGAATATGGTATTATGGGGAAGTGCTTCTTGTCCATAGATTTTCTTGGGTTTATTTCCAGGCCTGTTGTAACGCTGCTTATACCTTGATCTTTCTCCATTGCCCCATAATTCCTCATTGTATCTTTATTTACCATATGTGCTGGGGTTTATTTACTTTGGATACTTGTTCTCTGGATACTTGTTCCCTGTTACTGCTGAATAAAAGGGCTTAGCCCAGCTTCCAAGGTTACGTTTCTTTTATAACAAATCAAAGGCTATTAGTGGTTTCTTTATAGTTCTGGAACCTCTTGTATCATGCCTACAGTTTAAAGGCATTTGGTGTCATTACAAATTCACATTTCTGTAAATTGCTTTTTAATTTTATGACTGCAGAGCATTTATTTTACACATAATATATGGCTTTTATATGTTAGCTATACTAATATTTCACCATAAAAAAAAAATTCTGCAATGGGACTTCACAAAACGAAGTTGTACTAAAGTTCAGTAAGAGTCATAGGGTTTAGGCAATGGGTGCTGCACTCAAATGAGCTGAAACAAAGTTCCAGCCAAGACCAAAGCAGAACCAGACACAGAACACATACCCAGGCTTAGTCCTGAGGTCTCACAGAGTTATCATGGATTGTGGCCTGTAGTATGGACAGTATCATATTTGCTGAATTAGAGGGTCACAGCAGGCTTCTACTCATTTTTTCTTGTGCCAGCAGATAGTGTCAAAAAGCAGAAGATGCTTTCAGGATGCTCACTGTGATTTGACTGCTTCCAGTCACCCTGATGTTTTTAAACATCTTGACTGAAGAATGGCTTTTAGATACCTTTACAGCTTTCTTGTTAATGTAAGGTTTTTCTAGCTCACATTTTCCATCCAGAGGGACCTTGACAGGTGTGAGAGGTGGGAAAACCTCATGAAGTTCAATAGGGCAAGTGTACAAGGGGCTGCACATGGTCAGGCAATGCCAAACACAAATACAGGATGATCAGAGTATTGATTGAGAACAGCCCTGAGGAGAAAGAGGTGATATTTGACAAGAAGCTCAATATGATCTGGCAATGTGAATTTTCAGCCCAGATAGCCAACTGCACCCTGGAATGGATCAAAAGAAGTGTGGCCATAAGGACAAGGGGCATGTTTCTGCCCCTCTACTTCTCCTTTGTGAGCCCCCCCGCTGCAGTGCTGCATGCAGCTCTGGGGTCCCCAACAGAAGAAGAAGATGTACCTGTTGGAGCAAATCCACAGGAGGAACACAAAGATGATCAGAGGGCCAGAACACCTCTCCTGTGAAGATAGGTTGAGAGAATTTGGCTTATTCAGCCTGAAGACTCTGGGGAGATCTTATTGCAGCTTTCCAAGTCCTACAAGAAAGATTGATAAGGACTTTTTTCAAGTGTATGTAGTGCACAAGAGGTAATGGTTTAAACTGAGAGAGAGTAGATGTTAAGAGAAAGTTCATTGCTGTAAGAGTGGTGAGATAGTGCAACTGGCTGCCCAGAGAAGTTGTGGATTTTTCATCTCTGGAAATGTTCAAGGCCAGGTTAGGAGATCTGAGCAACCTGGTCCAGTGGGAGGTGTGCCTGCCTGTGGCAGGATCATTGGAATTACATGATCTCTAAACTCCCATTCAACACAAGCTGTTGTATGATTCTGAGTTTTTATGATTCTATGTCAGTATCTAACTGTGAAATATGCAGAGTATCTTACACTACAAGTTAGCAATCGCCCTCTGTCACAACCCAGATGCAGGTGTGATGTTCACTATAAATAACTGATAGGCTGAATAAAAACCTCAATTCATGTGACAACTAACCTTCTATTTAGTGTCCAAAGTACTAGCTAACAAGCTCTAAACTTTTATAATAAACTTTACCAAGCTCCCAGCTCTCAGAACAAACTTCAGATTTTAAGTAAGGAGTAGATAGATTTGAAGTAAGTAGTGTGGAAAGAGACTACCACACTTGCTGGATAAAACAAAGCAGAAGAGAATAAGAAAAAGAAAATGAGAAAAAAGAGGAGGAAAAAGACCAGTCCTTAGATCCCATGACCTTCTTTCTGCCTTGGATTGTCTGGATCTTTCATCAATAAAAGAAAGAAAGAGAGAGAGAAGAGAGAGGGACTCATCAGTTTGCAGTTTACCTTGTTTACCTGATATATGTCTCTTATGTAAAATAGTTTTATTGCACCATTTGTGCCATATTGTTCACAAATGCACAGTTAGCCCTTTAGAGCCCTCCAGGAAATGAGCTAGGGGAAATTGGGAGTCTGTGGTGGTCCTGAAGCCCCCTTTAGTGAGGTACCTGGGACTAGATCCTTCCCTTGATGCAGGTGCACTGAGCATGAGTCTCAAGGCAAACTTGAGACCCTAGCAGCAAAAAAGGAATTTATCTCAGAAGAGCACAGCACTACCTTCACAGGACCCTCTCTTCCAATCACAAATCTCCTGTGGCAACAGTCAGAATACCTCAGACAAATGATGCTGACTTGCCTATGCCTGGTCCTTCACCCTCCCTCCTCTTGAAGTTCACACTATCTCTCACCTCTTTTGACTTACAGTAGGGACTGAAATCTCAGTTTTAACTGTAATTTCTCACCATACTGTTGTTTCATTAACTTTTGTGTTGGCTTCTTTACTGCTTTCTGTGTTCAGTTTTTTCAGCTTTAGTTTCCGTGTAGCAGTGCCAAAAATTTGTAAATGCTGATACAAGCTGCTGAGCGTGCCTCTGCAATTTTGGTAGATGACCTGATTTTAAAATTTATGCAAATATAATTAGTTTGTGCTGGATTTATTGTTGTCAGTGTTTTTTTATTTTTTATGCCATCTGGCAGGCTCTGTGTTTCTTTTAAAAGGAACAGGATACTCAAAAACTAGGTCAGAAACATCGAGAACTATTCTGTGAATGATTGCTCATTGTTTAGATACTGATTCCTCTCAGAGGCTATTGTTGGTCATAATGTGGGGGATGAAAAGGTGACAGAACTGGTGTTTGCCCCTTTCTTATGCCCTAATGGAACATCCTCCTGTAGAACTGATATTTCAGGAATCTGGTCCAAAAATAAGAACAGATCGAATTCCACCAAGGTAGACCTTGGTGCAGCAGCCAGCAGCAAGTGCCTGGGGAAAGGTAGAATAACAGAGTGAACTCAGAGTAACACTGTAGAAAAATATTTTTACATAAAAGTGCTTTTGTTTGCATTTACAAGGAACTGTAGAAGCACAGGATAAAGAAGGGTACTTCAATCAGTAATTGTATTCCAGGAAACAGACTAGGTAAGCTTCTGGTGATACAAAAACCCAGCAGATTTTATAATCAATAATCAACAAATATAAATTCCCTTCTAGAAATATAATAAATAGTAAGCATGATAAATGAAGTATTAACAGTACTGTTACAGAAAAGAAGGAATAAATTTTTATTTCTATACAAATAGAGCCTCCACAAATAAAATCATGTTTTCTATTATCTTGAATATTGATATCCACAGTGTTTCACCAAGCAATATATATCTTGATATTGACTCTTATTTTTAAACAAATCTTTTGAATGACCTCCAAGTCCATTTGGGTATTCCACTGTCACAAGAAATCAATACAATTGCTTGCAGAGGAAAACTTTTTTTCACAATAGAGTTGCCATTTTTTGCCATGGAAGTTCTCACATAATCTGAAATAACAATTGACTGAAGTGTCACATTACTATGTCCAAATAAAAGTAAGAAGACACAAACTCAGCAGCTGCATGTTAGGTCTTATTTGGAGACACTTAAGCCCCAAGGGCTTATTTATATCAAATGTGTTTCTTTATCCCAGCAAGCAAATGTCATGAATGAAAATAAAAGGTAATTTGCTAATCATAACTTGCAATGTTTTTATATGCCTCTAACCACAAAAGATCTTAAATTAAAAATGAAAATGAGAAGACAGATCTACAGAGGAATGACCAATGGTTGAGAGCTTCGTCTATACTTAAGTCTTGGTAGTCCTAGGTGACAGTAGATAGCAGTTGAAGACCTCGGCTGTTTCTAAAATTAAAATTATTTTACCATCAATTGTCTGTTCAACAACTCTAACATCCAAGCCTCTGGGACCAAGCAATATTGTAAGTATTTACTGCCCTGATCATATACTGCCTATTCTTACCTTTCCCCTATAAATTGAGTGATAGGCTAAGACTAATTGCAGGAAGTTAAAGCCCCAAGTAGCAGTCAACTTCATGATCACAGTGACAGTTATAAGGTTGTTTGAATTCATAGAGAAAGCTGTTGAATTTGATTGCAGTTCAGCAAAACAATTCTAGTGGCAATAATGTATTTTAAAGCAAGAAATTTCATTTACCAGAAAAAGTCCCATATTAACTATTATTTGTTTCTAACAGATACTCATCATTTCAGCAGTGGAAAGAGTTAAACCAGATGACACCAGGACTGCTGGACATGCTTTTAAAACACCTGTGAGGTTATCGTAAAAAGATACAGAAAACTATTTTATGTTTAACTGGTCTGTCTGAAGCTGCAAAGAGTTGACATCAACAAGCTTCTGGCATGCAAAACAATACTTAGGAGAGCACACAACATGAATAAACAAGGGTGGTGTATGTAAGTGTGTATAGTTGAATGATTCATCTTACCTTAAAACAGATCTGTAAAATAATTTGGACTAATTAAGTTCAAGAAGTCCCTTATTTTTCTATAAATTATAAAAGAAGTCAGGCCAAAAAGATCAGACCCTGTAAAATAGTTCATGTTATGTGACATGGATATCTCTTCAAGTTTCTGAATTTATGGAAGTGGTTTAAAATATGGTTCTAAAACCACAGGGAAGCAGAAAATAAAGTTGCATTCTGTCAAGAATTTTACTGTTCTGTACTCCTATTTCTCACTAAGGAAGTAAGGTCATGAGTATTATCAAATGTGACTTAATGACACTCCTCACACAGGCAGGAATATGACAAAGATTTAAAAAATATCCTTCAACCATCCTTCCTCTAAATTATAAAGCTTATGGGTATGTAATGTATACTTATAGTGCTATAGTTGCCAGTAAAACTTAAATAAAATTCTCAAAGCTTCACAAAAAGAACCTTACATAAACTTAAACAAACAGAGAAACAAACAAAAGAAATTTATAAGCACAAAGTTAAACTTTCTTTAGCATAGAAATTAGCACACTCACCAGACAGATTTCTGTTATAATTCTTAATTAGATGTCTTTTAGACATTCTAAAATACTGATGTCAAGTTTTTGTCAAGGTTTCTGGCTCCTGGGCTATTACATGAAAGATGAGTAATATCTTGCAATCAGTCCTTTTGAAGGAAAAAAATTATGGACATTCAAAAATGTTCTGTTTTCTTTAACTTAGGTGAAGACACAGCCTTGCTAATCTGATTGAGGTGCAAAAGCTGTGTAGAGACAGGGATTCAGGCATTTTCTGGAGTCCAAGTCTTCTAGTGACTAACTTCAGACAACTTTTTGACCATTTCAGATAGTAAAACATGCTCCAGCACTAAAAGTGGTAAACATTAGGTTTGTACTCTGCTTCGAGGGATAAGCATTAAAGCATCGGTACCATCTTTGTAGGATCCCATCTGCTGTTGGTATGACATGCACAAACAATTCTAGCCAGCTTATCCAGTTTAAAAGATAAATGATTGCAGCTTGTAACATAGATAGCAAGCGGCACATTTGAAACATATCCAGAAGAGTTTGGGGCCCATCTTCAAAAAGCACTGCAGTGCTTTTAGTTTCTAACAGTATATTGCCCTACATAGGAGCATATATGTGCTTCCTACATAGGCAAATTTTGTGTGTGTTAAAGGAGGGAACTTTCTTCTGGGTTTGAAAATAGATGTTAGGTCTTTGAATTTTAAATAATACAATCTTCACTTTCATTGCAGTGGGGTTTGGGGGAGAAGGTTTGTTCATGGGTTTTTTGGGGGAGAGCATGGAAGTGGCTTGTTGATTCTGTTTACTCCAGGTGGTTTTATTGTTTATATTCAGATAGATTTATTACATTAGTCCAGCCTATTGAGTTAGAAAACCCGGTATCACCATACCTTGGCTTTCAGGTTAAATTTACTCAGTCATAAGTACAAACAAAAAGTGTTTATAAAGATATGGTAAGTATTACCTACAAATCACCAAGTATCCAGTGAAAAAGGGTTGTCAAAAAATACCTGTTTTATTATAAATTTGCTCATACCATCCATTCAATTTTAAAAGAAGGGAAAATAAATGTTAAGACATGTTTTAGAATATGAAGGCAAAAGCCTCATGGTGACAGAATATATAGAAATTTAGGCTAGTCTCAAAGAGAGATAATCTTCACCTGGAGAACATCACATCATTTCCAAGAGTTATGGTCACCATATGCCTAAGTGATTCTTACGTATAATATGAAACTAATGAAAAAGCAAAAGTACAAAGGATAGAAATTCTCTGAACCAGAAAATATTAATCTTAACAGTGAGGCAGCTTCACCATATGATTTGAATAAGTATTACGGTAAAAGTATTGAACTGAAAAGGTGTGTGTGGGCATGTGGTCCTATAAAATCAATTGTATACTAGAAAATACAGTCTCTGAGCAGTACAGAAATTCAATCTTGTTGATAGAGATGTTTCTTTAGTAAGACTTTACATGATGATAATAAATACAAAGATCATGATTAGGTTATTCCTTCTACATAGGTAGCAGAAACAATGCCATAAATGTTAGATGTAAATATTTAAAATTGGCTTCACCTTAAATTAACAGGAGGATATTTTTTCAAAATAATGTTTTCAGATACCTAAGAATTTGGAAATGGAACTGCATTGATGGAAGAGAATTTGAAAGTTTTATAAGTTTTTTCGATGCAGGCAGCAGAGTGTGGTGTAGATGAAGAGCAGCTTCTAAGGCCATAAAAAGCCTTATAAATTTCACAAGATTCAACAAAATGTGTTTGCCCTCTTGCATATCAGTGTAAAAACCCTGCACGACATCACATCTCTTAACAAAAATGCGGGAATTAGTTCTATCCTATCATACATTTTAGTTGCATTTAAAGAGTTAAGGTTTAGAAAGAGATCATAAAGGGGATGCTAGGGTTTTGGTTTTTTTTAAAATATAGCCCACTCTACAATAAATAATTTCTCATTAACATCTGAAACTATCATTTGCTACTAAAATATACCATTACATACCTGACACCTTTCAATTCACTATAAGATCATCAGATAATAGTCTTTGCTCACTCACTTTCAAATAACCCCAAAAATCTGAGCTGAAAGGTAGAGTACTTGTCTTTAAAATACAAAAATATTTTCAGTGCTGCATTTAACTTGGCTGAGACTTTCAAATACACTATAAAATTAGGGAACATTATTTTAGACAGCCCATTCCATTCATTTTGGACAGCACTTCTATGCTTCACTTCGTCCATATGTAATAGATACGTAAGCAACTCAGACAGCCACTCCTGAGACAGGCCATCCAGTCATAATCCTACAATCTAAAGGAACAAAGTAATGAATAATTTAAAATGCTGGGTTTTTGAGCTCCTGTGCCTTGACCTCATTTGCTGTATGGCTTTCAGGTATAAGCCAGAAATTCTTAATGTGATTCTGTTGTGACAGAGTGTGAATATTTCAACATCATCCTAATCTGATCCTAAAGGCATCCTGTGAAATATATATATATATATATATATATATATATATAAGCAATTTCAGGTAAAAGACCTATTTTGTCTATATCTGAAAATGCACAGTCAAATTTTTCATCAGTCTAGTCATTCAAAATTATTAAGAATTACAAATATTTGCTGTGTTTATTTTGTTTAAGGTTTTTCATTACATCTGAAGTCCATAGGGATGACACAACTAGGACAACTGAGGATGAAATGTTGAGAATGACACTTGGGGATGACAAGAGAACAAATCTTTTTCTCAAAGAAAGAGGTCTGGCCATTAAACAAGGTGCTGGTAGTGTTTTGTGCTCTTTCACATAATGATAAAAATGTGTTATTTGTTTCAGTTACAGACATTGTGCCCCTTCATCCAGAAAGTAATAATAATAAACTTTTCTGCAGTAAGAACAATCACACTTCTAAAATAATCATAGAGATTCAAAAGCAAAGATTGAGTAAAATAGGTTGACTTTATAGATTCAATTGCATTCAACAGCTATAATGGTAAACTACTCAGTACAGAAGAAGGTTTCTTATCCTGACTACTTTTACCATTTTAGATGTACCTACAAATTTTTGGAACAAAAGACACCTTTGCAATATCGACTTGACAACACAACAGAAAACCCTGTAGGTTTCTATGAGTCTAATTATTGTTTCCTCAGACAACCAGTGAGTAACAATAGATGAATACACACATTAATTTTGTTTCCTTTCAAAGTATCATAAGACTAGATTCTAAGGCAGAAATCATGCAAAAAGTTCAGTAAGTACTCAGTCATCTATAAATCACTGGTGTTCTGTAAACCTTTCAGAAAGAGGTAGATACAGGAGAATGAGAATGTGAGGAAAAATGGGAGTCTTAAAGTCGTGTGATATGAACAAAAGATATTCAAATTCTTTTGGCCTCTTCTCCCAGGCAGCTACCAACAGGACAAGAGGAAATGGCTTCAAGATGTATCAGGGGAAGTTGGACACTACAAAGAATTTCTTCACTGACAATGTGGTTAAGCATTGAAATGGGCTGCCCAGGGAAGTGGTGGAGTCACCATCCCTGGAAAAGTGATAATTAGTGTTACAGTATCAAGGTGGAATGGTGGTGTTTGGTCAAGAGTTGGACAGTGATCTTGGAGGGTTTTTCCAATCTTAATGGTTCTATGATTCTATGATTTGAAGGGATCTCCCCCATTTAAGGACAAGAAACCATGAGTCATATAGAATACCCAAGGCTGTATAAAATGTTTACAGATGCTTATGTTTAGAGAGCTGAATTAAATCTCAAATTCTCATATAAGTCCTTATCATACTGTTCTTCCAACTCAAATGCAAGAAAAATGAAGAAAGAAAAATACAACTACGATCTGACCTCTCTGTTTATCAACCTGCTGTACACTTTGGGACTCTGGAAAATAATTCTCCCCTCCAGGGAGAAGTCTTCAGGACACTGACACAGACCAGTGAAGTCTTACAACACATCTTCTTTTGGGAAGGCTAAATGGCATGCTAAATTTTCACTAAGCTTCTGTTTGTAAAACAAATTGTGTTTGTCAGCTACATTGCTACTAGTTTCTCATGTATTACAGGCCAAATTGATAATGGAACATGGTGTTACATTTCCATTGCTCAACTTTCTTCCACGTTGCAATCTATTCTAGAAAAGAAATCTCTTCAATGTTTAACTGTATAATACATTTAAAATGTGACATCATTGTACACCATGAATTTGAAGATATATTTGAAGATGTTTTGAATAATAAAATATAATTTTTTTCAAAATTGTTTTAATTATTTCAATAAATGTGGTAATATGACAAATTTCAGAAGTATTAAGGTTTTTCTTTGTCGTCTGAAATATAGAAGAAAATTTGTTTTTCTGATTTAGAAGATCATATTTTTCTTTTCTACTTTCCTACCATTACCATTACTATTATTACCATCTTACTCTCCTCCTTTAAAGTGAGCAGAGTTGCTGACAGCTGAGCTTGATGATAAGGTAGTTCTGTTTGTCAGCCAATAGAGGGAACACTCAAACCTGGCCCTACTGCAAGATAACAGGATGAAGTGTTCCTGCCGAGACACTCGGACAATCAAGGCTTTATTTCTTGTGCTTTGTTACTGTAAACTATTACAGGTGACCTACTTTCTTTATCCTCTCCAATAATGTAGAAGATTATCAGATCCAACTAAGCTGCCAGTGTGGTTTGTAATTTCCAGTTTAGAAAGTAGCTGTATCCAAAAGGAAAGGTAGTGTATAGGATTACCATCTCAAGCTGCATTACACTAAAAAGGCAAAGTTAAATAAAACTTTGTAAAAGACTTGAAACCTGACAGCTGATTTCCAGTATAAGGTTTTTTAAAATTTTACATTAATTCTTCATCTTAAAAATTAAGTTTAAGTGCCACAGTTTAAACTTCATGAAATGGACCTTTATAACCTTAGCTAACAATACCTGCTATGCGAAAAAATATTTCAGTAAAATTTATCACTGGAATCTTTTATGGTAAATAAGTAGATAAAAGCACATGAAGCATTAGGTTATTCATATAAAAATAAAAACCTTACCTTGCCTTCCATCTGATGTCTCAATTAACGTGCCTCAAAAGAAATGTTACTTCTTTCACTTACACTGAAATGGATATGCAGGAAACTTCTGACTGTGGCATGAATTGAATGAATTCTGGTGCAGAACTAGCTCAAGAATTGTAGGAAAAGATTCACAAGATCCACAATGAAGGCTGAAAATTATGCTTGGAGCATGCTATAGGCACACAGAATTGCTAATGTACCTCACAGCAGACGATTCATATGTTCACTTAAATTCCTCTGAAATGTAAGGACATTGAACTGCAGGATGCATTCCACTATTCCAGAACATTTTCTCTGGTTGCTTCTGTTAAGTGGACTTCCATTTTGAATCTTTCTAAGTAAGAGTAATACAATAGAAAATGCAACTCCTATAAACAGTTGCAAAATTTTCTAATTCGTATGCAACCTCTCTTTTCTAATCCTTATATCATCATTATTCAAACTTTTGAATATTTGTTACCTGTTTTGGTATTGGTTTTATGTTTCACCCCAATATTTTTTTATGTTTTTGCTGGTTTTTTTCATTGGTTCACACTTGGAAATCAAATTAGAAATATGCTGCACATTATTGGCAAAAAATGTAGAAACCCTTTTAACTCTAGATGCTTAGTAAGAAAAAATATTAATATTTCTACAATTTTTATAAGAGGGAGTAGGTTTGAAAAGTTATTTATTGCATAGTCAATAACAAAGCAGAAAGGAATATATCTGTACTTAGCGTTAAGAGCCATTTTAATTATGTAAAGGTCAGAACACAAAACACTTCATTTCTAGTCCTCTTGTCCATTGTTGAAGACCTGAATATCAGTTCATTCCTATACTTTCTCTCTGTATTTAAATATTCACTTTACCTAGCACTAGCCTAGAACTTCTAGTTCTTTATGACAGTATTCAGTATTTGCTTATATGGAGACTACAAAGAATAGAATAATTTGGATGTAATCTTTTTTTGTAACTTCTTTTTTTCCCACTGTTCTTTCCATAATCCCTAATGATCAGCCAAAAACTGCACTATAACAAAAGTGTTTGTACAACATTACCTGTTGCTTTAATTATAAAAAAAGGTAGGGATTAACTGAAGAAAGCAAAAAGACTTCTTAAGTAACTTAATATTTTTGCGTAAAAGCCAGCTATTCTTCAGTGGTATTATCACAGTGAAAAAGAAATATATCTTAATTTCTGCTGCCATGTATATGTTATTATTTCTTCAAGATCTATTATTGTCACCTAGGGTTGGTTACAGAAACACATGAAAGTTCCTGGGTTATTGCAGGTAGAAAAAAGATTCAGAAGATGATTCAGTATGAATGAACACATTGAAATTTAATATAATGCATGGCTGAGAATTATCTTCACAGAGATAATTCAGTGTGTTATGCATATTAGCACCAGAGAGGCCACTGGTTCGTATTTTGTTCAAAAGATAATTCTGGAAGGAATACCACTTTTATAGAAATCCTCTAACAATGGTACTGAAAAAGTAATTCCTTGAAAGCGATGTTGAATTAGGTCATCAGCACAGCCTGCTGTGCTGTCAGTTCTGCCTTTTCCCTAAAGACTAACATAACCCATGTGAGGATTTTGTACTTTGCAAAGAAAACTGCAGAGAAGAAAGTGCTATTTAGCACAATTTCAACTTAGCAGCCCTAGAGTTCACTTATTCATGAATGTTTAAAAAAGTATATGATGCTTAAGAAACTTTAATGAAGCAGAGTTGTTCTCACAGTACAGAATTTCATGGATATTGAACCTCTACCAGAACATAACTGCATGATAAACATGATACAGAGGACATCAAAGTTTCTAGTTTTTTTCAGATTTTAACAAAAAGATTCCATGCCTTTGTGCGTAGCTCTTGTAAAAACTTATTCCTTAGTAGCTTAACTCATGTTTATGTTGTGTATCCATTATATTATTACAAGAAATAAAAAACCCAGTTATCTAAAGACCAGTCAAATAAATATTATTAGAAGCAATCAATACAAAACTCATACATACAGAATCATCTTCCAAAAGCACCTGTTAATATTAATTCATTTATGTTGTATTCTGAAAGTGCTGACAGGGGAAAACTAGAGAAAGAACTTTCACTTTGTTAAGAAATTTATTTTATTTACAGTTTGTTTACATTGAATCTTCTTACATCTTGTATAAAAAGACTGATGCTGATGATATTGGAGTACCCTCTCAATAGATAGTTCTACAGAAAATACAAGTCTTGTGCACCCCCTTTGACATTTAGAAGCCCTCAGGATCTGGAAGTATACCTTCATCATTCATCCATTAAAAATAATTAACTAAATCTTCAAATGGTGTTGATCAATGTACCCCAAAGTGTAACTCTAAATTATATCAGCCAGGGATCTGACTTGTTTCAGAAATGAGTATGAATTACTACATAAGCAATTTGTTGATGGAAAAAGCTGAGGTGATGAATTTTAATTAATCTTAAGTCTTATCTTTTGGGATGAATTTTTGAAGGAATATATGAATTCCTGAGAAAACAAATCATTCCAGATGAAGACAGACCTTTGCACAGAAAAATACATTATTATGAAACTGAAAACATAGCAATTTACAAGTTTGTTTAGAGGAGAAGAGGTAGAAAAATAATACATCAACGAATATAAGGAGTAAGTTAAATCAGTGAGCTGATGACATTTCAAAGAAGAATGCTAAACATATTTTCCTGGAAAAGCATTCCCTACATTTATGATAAGACATTCAGCTTCCAGTATCTGTTATACTTCTCAGCTGAATGAAAATCTGTTCAGTTTTATGATTTCTTATTTTTTGCATAAAAATAAGAAGACAAAATATATTAGTGATCTGATTGTAGACCTATACTTAAGTTTACTGATACAGCACAGTTCTCTTTTTATTAATGCAGTGCCATTCAGAATAAATCTGAACATTCAATAGATCATTTGAGTTTATCACAAATCTTTGAAAGTATAGATTTAATTGGCATACACTAGATACGCTAGAAGTAATGACTTCATAACTAATCAGTCTAGGGAGGATTCTCTTAGGGCAATCATCCTTCTTAAAGGTCTCCTGTGCAGATGTTTATGGCTGAAATAGGTATTCTAGTCTCTTTACAAAGAGTGGAGGAGAGCAAATTTTAATTAATACATTAAGTTAATAAAATATGGATGTAAGACTTACATGAATTGCATCCTAAAAATTATTTCTCTCCATTGTCATTTAAAGGAGATTGACTTGAACTGTTAAGTGCAAATATCTGCATCTAATTAGATAAATATCACCATCTCTGTTAGCTCAATGAAATTTCGTTACTAAATCTGAACTTTTAAGACTTTTAGTTCCCTAATTTCTCTGGACCATAAATGTTGTGCATTTTAAATTACATAGGAAATATAAAAATACAATTTCCAAATTTAAAAGAAATCAGCAAGACATAGGATTTTTTCTCTGTTATATAGACATGGTAAAAATAAAAAATGTTTCACTATTTGTGAATAATTTATCTCCAATACTGTTTCTATAACATTACCTTGAAGACCAAATATTAGGTTTTTCAATATGATTGGTTGTGATGACAAAGTGTAGGAAAATTTAGTCAGAATATAACACAACCTAATTATATGCACAAGATTATTTCACTTTCTCTTTCTTTACAAGATTTATATTCTATTAAGTCAATTATGCAGACAAGTTGATTTCTTTTCAAGTAAAAAAGTAAAAATAAAATTACTATAAACCTTTTTCCTGGTCATCTTATAATACCCAAGCAGAAGAACATATAATTTCTCCAGTATCATTTCTCCAGTTAACATTTTTGGTTCATCTTGAGCTCCTGTTTCTATTCATTACTTATTTATTTTTTCATCAAAGTATAGTTATGTCAGAACATTGCAGGAAGGAAGGAAGGGAGAAAGAGAGGGAGGGAGGGAAGGACAAGGAGAGATCACTCCCAATTACAGTCATGGGTGAAACAGAATTGACTTGGGGAAATAAATTCACTCCCAATCAAATAACTATAGGATAATAAGGAATAAAACCAACTCTTAAGAGCACCCCACCTTTCCCTTCTTCCTGGGCTCAGTTTTACTCTTGACTTTCTGTATCTCCTTTCCCTCCAGTGGAACAGGGAATGGGGTTTGCAATCAGTTCTTCACAGGTTGTCACTACTTCTTCCTCAGGAAAGAACACTTTACTCTCTTCCTGGGCTACACAGTGTTTCCTAGTCACAGGTCTGGTCACACAGACTGTCTTGTAGATATTCTGTTACCCTCAAAGCATATTAACCATGTCCATGCTATACAAAAAATTTGCACTTGAATCTGCTTTAGACCCTAGTAAGTGTAGCTGAAAGTGAAAAATTATTAAGAAAGCAATCTCCCAAACAGTTCAAATGCTGCTATTTATTGGCAAAAATCTATTAATTACACTCTGGTTAAAAGGAATTTTTATCAAAACTGCAGCCATTGAAAAGTGGTTTTTTTTCTGCATGGGAAATAGAGAGTGAAAAGAGAAGAGCGTGGACAAAGCAAAAACCATATTATGTGTACTTTCTCATGGCCATAGATACCAGATTTCACCACTTCAAGGTTGCTCTGGGATTTCTTTTGCACCTGGGACTATTTTTTACGTCCAAGAGAATAATTCTTTAAGAGTGTTTAGTATGTATTTGCCTCTTTGTGCTCTACTTACTCTTTAAATTAGTCTGGCAATTCAGATATTTTAAAAGGATCTTTCAGTACTTAAGGTGAAATTTGACTAGCTCAGTAAATATTGCTAATGTGTGAGGTTTTTTAAATGTTACTTCCTCCTCTGCTTTCCCACTCCCTCCTCCTGAGAATGTGTATTTATCTGCAGTGTATGGATTTGTTCATGATTCAGAACAGAAACAATGACATATGATAGGGAAAGAAAGTACTACCAGACTTCCAAGTGTGCTGAAACTACTGTTGGAAATATAAGTTTCATGAGGGATGTTTTGTTTTATTTTGTTTTGGTTTTATTTTAATTTAATTTGCAGTTTGTTTCATTAATTAAGACATTATTATATTTAGATACATTTCAAAAACATACCCATTTTTCTGTGCATATCTTAACCAAACCTAAAAACATTCTTCATCTTTTACTGATTTTAATATAAATTGTTTTACATTATTTTCAGTTTTCTGGAAATGCTGTAAAGCTCTCAAGCAAAGCCCTCCTGAGAAACTTTATGGTTTAAAAATAATCCATTATATTATGTACTATGCAAATT
Organism: Cyanistes caeruleus; assembly: GCF_971803275.1. NCBI lineage: Eukaryota > Metazoa > Chordata > Aves > Passeriformes > Paridae > Cyanistes > Cyanistes caeruleus. Next base: position 44,980,857 of record NC_141703.1, read on the forward strand.
GCACTATGCAGGAGACACTTTTTTTTTTCTTTTCTCTGTGCTGTGGGATCATAAAACCACACTAAAATCTACAAAACAAAGATAAATAAAGGGGGGAGGAAAAGAGGAATTCAGCATTCTTCTATACTTTTGTTTAAATCTGTGTATTTAATATAGAATTTTTTTATTTTATAGTACATAAAGTTGGTATGCCTTAAAGGTTAAGTGATGCACAGATGACAGCCTCAATCTCATTTTAATACAATATATCAGGATCTGTATTCTCTTATATGCATATATATTTTATTTTAATTGAGACTGAAAAGAAATTTGCTCCCTCTGTACACTGCCATTTTTCATTCCGCTCCCACTGTGAGTCCTGCAGAGCTCTAGCTTTCACTGGATTATCAGTTCTATGAGCTAGATTAAATTAATTCACCTGAAAGTATCACACAGAGGGAAGAAAGATATAGTACAAAGTTGTATGGTTCTTCCCAAGAGCAGCCTTAGGAGACCTGAAACAATCTGAGATGAGATGAGGCCACACTTCCATTGTCATACCTGACACAGGGACAGAACTCAAACTCGTATTACAGGACTATAATGCTCAGTTTCCTACCCACCCTTATCAAGGCTGCCACCACTCTTCTTTCTCACGTACATCAATCTGACTTACTTTTCTTTTCTTTGCATAAACAGTGATAAATCAACTAAACCTGATCTGCAAGTACTGTGTTATCCTATAAAGGAGGACCCATTGTTTTACAGGTTTTCTTGTGACATCCATAGAATTTGTATTAATTTGTTGACTATTTGGGCACTTAGGGAGAAGGAAGAGGGTAGGGCTATAGAGAGGTTTTTTGGGGGGGGCTGTTGCCATCTTTTTTCTTTTTGTTCTAGGAAAATTACTAGGCACTTCCCACCACCTACAAGAATAACAATGTGGTTTATAACCTGAAGCTGATGTACAAGAGATATTGTTTTGATTCTACATGAAGTTTAAGCAGCAAACATTTCAAAACTTCAGCTGTATTTTACTACTTCAGCATGCAGTTTGTTTGTTTGTGTTTTGCTGGTTTTGCTAATAAACTAAACCTGGATGAGCAAGTGCTCAATTTTATTTTCATTTAGAGTAGAATGAACTCACTATGATTTTACACTGTGAAAGAAAATCAGCATAGAAAAGCAGTCAGTACTTGCTTCTCTTTGTCATGTATCTGTATTTACAAATGCATTGTGCAGCCAATGAACTGCTGGTGGTGGTAACTGGTGGATCTGAACAGATAAGGCAAGAGCACCCTGGTATCAGATTTGAGATCTACTGGTTTTTACTGTTGGTTTTTTTTTTTTTTTTTTTTTAAATTGTGTGATATTTTCTTCTGGTTTAAAATTTGTGATGGATTATACTTTCTTCCTTGCTCTGTGATATTATTATTAAAGAACATGAAGGAGATTTCCAAATTCTGTCATTATGGTGTCAAATCCAAGTTTCAGCTTTATCATGGTTTGTGAGCAGTCTGAACTATTGTCCAGATATTAAAAAAAATATATAAATTATTCATAGCAGTAATTCTCTGGCATCCTTCTCTGCCATTAAGGAGGAAGAAACTGAAAAGAATGGGTTAATTTTCCTTTTGTTCTGGTCATCAATTTTCTATAGCATAGAAAATGTTGGAATACTACTGTGACACTAGAAATAAATGTGTCCTTTTTATAAATGGAGAAATGGAGCTGTGGTTCCTGAGATCGTATCTCTTAACATCAGCTCATGTGGTGAATAAGGGGATCATAAGAAAAGAGGAGACAATGCAATCCACTTAAATGCTCTTGTAAAGCCATAGAAATCCTTTGGTGTACAAAAGTTTAACCATTTTTCTCAGTTATCCCAGTCAAACAAAATATATTACCTCTCCCTATGAGTCTTACCTCATTTAATTCCAAGTCAAGCAGAATAAAGGGTTTTGCCACTTTGTTCAGGTAAGATAATGACTGAAATAATGACTGATTGTACCTCCTGACATCTGATGCTATGAATTGTTAATAAACTGCACAGGTTTCCATGCTTTTATATCTATCATACTGAAAACACTGCCAGAAGAATAAGTTCTGACTATGTGTGGCTTTTTTTATCTATGTCAATATCTAATCTTTGTCAGTATTTTTCTTTCTGACATGCCACACATGTACAAGTCAACTTAATTTCTTAACTAGTAATTTTTTTAAGAAAACAAAATACCAAAATCTTAAGTAAGTCCAGTGTTTAAAATATAAAAAAAGAAAACAAAACGTAAAAGTCTAGTGTTCTGGTGCTCCTACCATTACGACAGAGTAACATCAGAACATATGAAATATCCTACTGGGTCAGACAGTCTGGGGCAATTTATCTAGCTAAATATGCTGTCTCAGACAGTGGCAAGAGGGGTTGCTGTTAAGGAAAAGAGCATGATCCAAGATAATGACTTGCTCGATCCCCTTTTTATTTCTCCACTATCCAGAATTCTTGTAATAAGGGCTTTACAAAGTATATCCTTGCATAGTCCTTGTCATAAGTTGACCTTGGCTGGCTTCCAGAAATCCATCTGCTGCTCTCCCTCTCTCTGCTCAGCAGCAAAGGTAGAGAAAAATAATGAGAAAGAGCTCACAGGTCAAGATAAAGACAGGGAGATCACTCACAAATCACGGACACAGAAAATAATGAATTTACTTGGGGAAAATCAATTAAATTTATTGCCAATTAAAAAGACACTATTATAATGGGAAACAAGAATAATAATGAAACCACTTCTTCCCCACCCCTCCTTTTTTCCAAGGATCAGCGTCGTTCCTGACTCTTCCACCTATTCACTACCTTTGAGTGGTGCAGTGGGATGGGGATGGGGTTGTGGCTAATTCACAGTGCTTTGTCTCGGCTGCTCCTCTCTCTTCATGCTGTTCCTCTGTTACAAGAACAAGTGTGTCCCATGGGAAATCCTTCCTTGAAGAACCACTCCCACAGGTTACAGACTCTGCCAGAAAGCATGTTCCTGCACAGGGTGTCTAGGGAATGCAGCATCCCTCAGGGCACATCCACCACAACACGGGTGGCTTGCAGGGTGGGTATCTGCTTTGGTGTGGTTCTTCCCACAGACTGCAGTGGGACAACCTCTTCACCACAGTCTTCTCCATGGGCTGCAGGTGGCTGGAGCACCTCCTCCCCTTCTTCTTAACTGACCTTGGTGTCTGCAGGGCTTTTCCTCTCACATTTTTCTCACTCCTCTCTTATACAGCTCCAGCCTAGTATTTTTTTCTCTTTCTCAAGTATGTTATCATAGAGACACCACCAAAGTTGATGATTGGCTCACCTTTGGCCAGTGGCATACTTGTCTTGGAGCCACCTGGGGCTGTCTTTCTTACACATAAGGGCAGCCCCTGATCTCCTTCCACAGCCACCATCTTTGCAGCTCTACTGCTACAAAAATCTTGCCACATTAAGCATAATAAAATATGCTTGAAATGTGGTTTTGGAGCTGTCCTCCTGGAAGATGTTTAATAGGTTTTTCAGATATGTTTGTTTCATGGACATTTTCTACATTCACACTTCTTTGTTCATTGTGTTTCAGATGTTTCCTAACATTTGTTTTAAAAAATTATATATTTTATGTACTTGAAACTGATGCCCTTCAAACTTCACAAATTAACTTTTAGTGACTAATAGATAAAACTCAACTTATTTACTCCTTTCATGATTTTCTAAATCTTAGCCATATTTCTCCTCAGCCTGCTCTATTCCAAGAACTCCAGCTCTGTTAAGCCCTACTGTTAAGTCAGTTACAATATCCTTATCGTCAGTGTATGGCTGTCCTATTCTGTACCTCTTCTACACACAGCTCAAAGTTCTTGAAATTAGGAGAGCGAAAGTAAACACAGTTCTCAGGATTATTCTCAGGATGGTATTTTATTTGGTAGGAAATAATGTTCTTTCTCTTCATCCTGATGTCTTTCTTGTTCACTCTGTATCTCATTGGCTTTTCTGGCTGCCACTGAACATAGAAATGTATATTTCAGGAAACAACTGTTTATAACTACAGTATAACTTTCCATAGTCTGCCTTGCTATGTCATAGGTTGCAGTATTTATAAAGCAGAATATGGTTGGAGATAAGCTCATCTTTTGTATAACAGCTGCATCCATTGTTGGATAAACAAGCAAAAGATCATTCTGGAAACTGTAGTTCTTCTGTCCTCTAACTGATGCATTAACCAGAAAGCTGGTGTTGAGAAGGGCTATAAATCAAGGTAAAATTATTCCTAAAATATCAAAATGTCAAACAAAAGTCTTTAAAAGGTATTCTGAGTCTCTATGTTTATGAAAAATGCAGCATGAAATAGTAACAAAGAACCATGTTTGAAGGCACATGGTATTTGTTCTGGGCCTTTTGCTTATATGGAGATCTCAAACCGTTAAAAAGCTGCTATAATAGTACATTTTACTTTAATGTTAGAAAGGGGTAAAATGGATCAAAGGCAACACAGAGGATAATATTTTTTTAAAAGTATAGAAAAAAGTTTTAGGAATTTGGATCCAAATGTAGTGATCTACAATAACAAGCTGATCTGAGTACAAATTAACAACTGCTCCAGAGTTTAAAATTGTGCATTTGGAAACAGCAAAAAAACTGTTTGTAAAACAGGAAGGGCAGTGCTATAAAAATAATTTTTACCTTTGTCAAAAATCCTGTAAATCAAAAGCGAGGTTATTTATACAAATTCTTGACACTTTTTTTTTCCTTCAATATTGATCATTTTCCAAATAATTATAACAGTAATAGTTCATTGGTCATTGATATTATGTTCTAAAGCATATACATGAAATGTAATGAGTTTAAATTTATTTGTTCCTGGCCTTATATTTTTGCAGGTCATACTTAAATGAATTGGTCCTGTTCAGTAATTTTAATCATCAAACAAGTCAGGAGACTATCTCTAGGAGAAAATGAAATTTGTTCTCTTTCTATTATGCTTGTTTATGGGGATATAAATTAAATACATCCATATGTCCTTTTTTTAATTTTAAATCTAGAAAATAAAACTTCTTGAGTTAATACAATGAATAAAAGTTGGAGCAAACAAAATTGTGCAACATATATTTCCAGACTTATTCTAAAGAACTAAAGATTTTCAAAATACTTTAGTTTATTTGACTTCAATAAGAGGCAGAATTTTGTATCAGATACAATATTAGGGATTGTATTTTCTCCCTTTGTGGGAAAACAAACAAATATACAAAACAATATACTATTGGACTGTTTTAGGAGTCAACATATCCTGGTTCCTCAGACTGGAAAACAAAACTGAGCATCTTGTAATATCACAAGACACATTTTTTAAACTATCCAGCTGAACTAGATATGGTGACAGTCAGAGACATTTCAGCTGCTTTTGATATGAACAGATTTTCTTCCTCTCATTTTCTTTTTATTTTGTATTGTAGTTTTATAAATCTATACATAAGTCATCATTTAAGCAGCTGCTTTATCTTTAATTGGTTGGAGATTACAAAATTGTACTACAAATCAAGTTTAATTGATTTAAAATATAAGAACTTCATCCTTGAAAGATAATTGAATTACTTGAAGTTATTACTAAGTAATGAAGTTATTAGTAAGCAACTTGGTTTATGGTTCAATGCTTTTATTCCAAGCAATATTTCTAGTTATCACTGACATAGAAATTATGAAATATCATCTGCATGAAAGTGCTGCTGCTGAGCTACTCATCTTTTTTCATACAAAGTTTAGCCACAACATCTCGCTTTGTTCAGCACCAAACTGGCTAGGTCCACACTATTTTTTTGCTGCTTCTGAGAGGCTGTAAGCACAGAATGCTCTGAATTACTGTTTTCCCATCTACAGGATTCTCTCTAACGAGTTAGTAAGTGAAGGCAGCTAAACAGAATATTACATGCTCTGGAAGGAAGACATCCCAATCCCATTTCTGAGGGTGTGTTCCAAGCTCACTGTATGGAGTACTGGCCAAGCTGACACTAATTGAGGCCCCAAAATATTTTCAATACTTTGTTTAGAGGATGTTACTGAATTAGATCATCCAGGAAAGGAATATATTTTTTTGCTACAAAATTAAGAGTACTGAAGAAAGGGGAGCACTTCAAATAAAATCTTCTCCTGCAGCTACTGAGAGATAAGTGAATCCAGTGCTGATGGGGCTGTCAGGCCTTATCAACAGTTCCACAGGATCTATGAAGGATTGGAAGATTTGCCCATCTGTTAAGACTCAGTGTGAGTTATTTTGTTCATTTGTGATTTACAGGCTTATTTTTCTCTTCTCTAAAAATAAAATGATGTACTAGAAAAGCAAAACAACACAACCTCCCTCCCCTCCCCATATTTGCACACAGTTTTTAAGATTGTTTTCTTAGAAACTTAGGTCTCCAGGGAGAGAGATCTCTTTTCATTGCTTTTACATTAAATGTTCAGCTTTCTTCAATATTTCTGTTTGTGCTTCTCCCTTTGTGAGACTGATAAGTTAGGTAACTTTGTTTTTTTCTTCTGTTTTACAGTCTTCATCCACCTGACACCTATTGCTCATCAGACTTCTAAGAAAAGAAGGCAGTTATCCGATAGCAATGGAAACAAGATTGAGGAATTCACTAATATGATGATAAAGTCCTCAAGCATCATCATGTCTTGAAAAAAATACATTCACTTCTTTGAGTTTTGTTTTCCCCAAGTAAATTGTTTGCAGCTACTAACTCAAAGGGATGAGGTGAAATGGAGACAGAGTCTGTCATTATTTTTCCAAATAATAAGAAAATACTTGTGATAAACTTTTGATACTCTTCTGGAAAGTGACATAAAAATTGAGGGAAGATACTAAATTTCAGTTTCAAACCAAAGATTGTTTAGCATAGTGGTGAGGAGTTTAATTATTTTTTTTTTTAATGTTATTATGAGTTTCCACTCAGAGAAAAAAAAAATGTTTATGAAAAACTTCATAACTGAATTTCAGTTTCTGAAAAGAGAATCCAAAAGGTTTCAGCATAAGAAGGAATGATTTACAAAACCATGGTATTTTAAAAATTCTTTGCCACAGAATTTGGTACAAGTAGGTGTAACATCTTTTCTGATGTCAGCTCATCCAAGATTTTGTAGCTATAGATATGATATAGATATATACAATTTTTGTTATTGCTTGACTAACATCTGTATGAAAGATTAATAAAGAAGTAATATTTGGTGTACTGAAGAAAAAAACGGACATTTTTTCTGTAATCAATTATCTTCATTGAGGTCAAATTAATTTATTTCTATTTCTTCTAAATCTTCTATCTTCAATCTCCCAAATGAACTTTACATACTTTGAAGAAAATTTTTTGCAATAGAAGAAAATTGGTTACCAAAATCTTTAAAGATGAAGTTCCATTTCATGTGGTTACATGTTTATCATGTCTTGATAAAAAAATAAACTACGCTTCTTATCAGTAGATAAAAGTAGATAAAATATTAATATATTTTACAGTGTTGTGTCATTATGAGTCTGATGTATTTTTTGGATTGAAAGCTTCAGAATTGCTTATTTTTAACTTGTGATTCACCAATTAAGTTAAATGTGACATTTCCTCAGTTTCCTGACTGCTTTTCCTCAAATCAGTTTTTATTCTTTTCCTCTTTCAGAATTCTTAAATGGTGGAAGGTTTTGATTTTGGATACTCTTTTACAGAAACTTAATTGAATTTATTTTACCTAGCTTTGTATAAACAGATGACTTCCTCATTAGTTAATCAGATTAAATTCAAATTTGAACTTTAATTTAAATAAATCTACAGTAGCAGCCTTTAAAGCCTTCCCTCAACCAGCAACTAAGATTCTTTATTAATTATAGGCTTCAAGTTACCTTGTTTGGTTCAGCCAGCAGGAACCAGAGAGCTGATCCCTTTTTGCTTCTAAATGTGAAAGAAAACTTTACCTACCTGAAGAATTTTTTTCTATATCATCCTTAAATATACCTGAAGAAACACAAGAAGGTATTTCTTCAAATAGGTTTTATGATAAAATGATATTTCATAAGAATATATTATTGACCAAAAGCACAAACCTTATTGCCACCTTTCAACAAAGAAAAAAACAGTTTTCACAATATTTCACAAAAGAGTTATTTTTTTACCTTTTGAAACAGAAAAGATGAATGTTTTAATTTCAAATATATCCCAGGAATTTTTGTATAAAAAAAGAATACATTTTAAAATATAATTTAAATACGTCTAAATAACTAATTCAACTTCCTCAGAACAAATATTATCTACAGTTTTGTCCTGTTTTTAGTTAACTAGTTTACTGAGCATAGCTGAGTTATAAAATGTGGCTTCCTCCTTGAGGTTCTCTCCTTCTAGCATACATATGAGCCTAGCATAAAAGTTTTGGCTTTTCAAGAGAGGATAGCTGCTGTAATTTTGTTACCGTGAAATGAGGCATTTCATTCCAGTGATGTTGCAAAGTTGGTCCATTTCTGGTCAGTTTTGTTCCGTCTTTTTTGTTCTCTTGGGGATTTTTCAATGTCATTTATCTCAGTAGTCAGGTCAAAGGCTTATATGCCACTGGCACTATATGAAGCCACAATCCTTCCAGTGTAATTTATTTTTCTTATAATTTTTTAGAATTTCACTTGAAAAATCATTCAAAACATAATTTAAAATCATTTATGTAAATAAGCTTTGTGACAAATCAGTGCTGATTCACACTATTTGTACATCTTGAAATCAGCAACAACATGACTAATAATTCTTTACAGCTCACGGATTGCTTTTACCAGATATACATTCTATTTACTTAATTATATATATATTTATATTTATATAAATCCCACTTACAGTGTCTGCCAAAATTACTGAAAAATAAAAACAATCAGTACTTATTTTTCTTAAAGAAAAATATAAACCGAATCCTTCCTTTTACCTTTTTAACATAAATATGAATGAGACCTAAGCAGTCTAAGACCTTAGGAACATTTTATTTTGTATGAAATAACTTTTGTCCATCAAAAGAAAAAGTCTAGACTTACTCATCTATTTCCCTTAAAAACATCAATGTAGACATATATGACCTCTGTGCTATCAGCCATTGTTTGCAGACAAGGATGAATGGAGGAAGGTTTCATGCTTTAGTAAATGTGACTTTAGTGAAGACAAAATGTAAGCTTCAGAATAGAATCCTCATATGATTCACAGTGAGGAAAAACCCATTTTATATATATATATATATATATATACACATACATACATACATACATATATGCATGCATGCATACATATATATATATATATAAGTATCTATGCATACGATACATGGATGTGTAATGAATGGAATGACGGATAGGTGCACCCCCGATATCTCTGAGGTTGCCAGGAGGATGAATGGAATTTCTGTTGTGGGATTTGCCTGAGGGCCTCCCTGAAGCATAAGACTTTGGTGCACCCCTCCAAGCCTCCAGGTACTCATGACTGATCTCCTAAAGAGCAGAGAAATTTTGTGATTTGGAAAGGGTGGAAATTACTCGTGCATCTTGTGGGTTAAGGAATCAATTCTGATGTGGAACTTCAGTTCCTGCATTCCTTAATCAATAAAGACAAAAAAACTTTAAATGTAATTCCCACTACCAGTTTATATCCAAAGACTAAATTGCACTATTATGGTAGGCCTTCTCTAAATGGAAGATGTGAGGAAGTTTAAAGAAGAATGACTATTAATTTGAAATTCAAACCAATGAAATATCTCCACAAAAAAGTTACTTTCCATTTTTATCATGGAATCAGGAGATTTTTGGCACTCCTACTTCCGACATGTGACACATGCTTGTTTATCCTCATTCATTTTTCCTTACATAGTGCCATATTTTACCTGAATTTATTATTTTTAAATAGATGGCATTAAATCTTAGGAGTGTCAGATATATACAATATAGAGACCACTTCAAAGCTGAAGAAAACTGAATCACACCTCTTTCCCATATGGCAAATAAAATACTTTTCAGTCAGTAATGAAAAAGGGAAATGAAGAGAAATCAGAAGAGCTGAATCAAAAAATTTGAATTTTGCTAAGAGTTTATTTTTTGGTAAATATTACAAATACTGTGATGTTTAAGACTATTTATCATCAGGATCTTCTATTTGTTGGGTAATGTTATACATAATGCAAGAAGATATGTACATATGTAACATGATGAGACTGCTTTTTCATTTGGAGAAGTCTTAGTTGTCCAATAGCACACTACTATCTATTGCTGGATTTCTTGTCCATTGAAACACAGAGAATTTAGACATTTAGTTCAGGGTTTTCCTCCAAAACCTAGAATCCTAAAATGTGGTACATCTGTACTTAATTAGTCCCATTAGTAACTGTATATCTAAAGACAAACTTGAAATGGATTATGAGAGTTTTAAAATTTAGTAAATATTTATGTTTCTTCAGATCAAGAACATAAGGTTCAGCTACACTCTGGAAAAGAAAAGAAATATATTTCTCTATGAGGCATTTTAATTTCCAAGGATAAGCGGGTTCTGTAAGTGCAGAACATATAATGTCCAGTCATCCTCTCATAAACACAGAGTGGAGCAGGGGGTATATAAACAGCATTTTATCTCACTAAAGCTGAGTGGTTTCTAAATGAAATCTATAAAATGATCAGGTTGTTGAAATAAAGAAGTCTGTCAATAAAGCTGCATAAGAAGAGTCAATAAAAATGGAATTTGCCTTTAAATAAACATGTTAGGAATTTTAATATTCATAACTTATCAAAATAAATTTATTGTTTTGATTTTGTTGTTCATAGTTATGGATTACTTCGGGTTTCAGTTTAATAGAGGACAGATATTGTCAGAGGCAAGACTGGCAAGGAAATATTATGCTGAATAACATTAAGTTGAATAATAGGGTGGCCTGAGAAAGGAAAAAAAAACTTAACAATTTTTCAAGGAAGTATTCCTACAAAAAGTACAATGATTGCACAATTGAAACAACTTCTTAATAAGTGTGGCCTTTTTTCCCATTTCATGATGAAATGCTTTCCTTGATAGAGGCTAATATCTGCTCGCATGTAAATTGCTTTAGAACATGAAAAACTGATTATTGGTATGCTTTAATAGTTATATGTGCACAAGCATTTGGAGGTTTTCAGACTTTTATTTATTTTTATTTTTCCCCTGCTCAAATTACTTTACATTCTTCTGCCTATAGTCTTCTCTAGGAATGAAAAATGAGGGAGTCTAGAATTCAAGTTATATGTTCTTCTTCTGGTCAGTGATGAGAACTTGTTGACTAGAGAAAAGTATCTCTGAAATAGAGAAGAAACAGAAAAACTCATTGCTGGAGAAAATATGCATTAGATTTTACTTAGTCCTTTTCTCTTATTTTGGGAGACTGGCCAAAGTCAAGAAACCTTAAAAAAACCATATCATTAAAGGTAAAAAAACTCTTATCATTAAAAATGGCCTTAAATTGGACATGGGCCTCACTTATCTCTCTTAATTCCTGAACTTTATGCTTCTTCTTGATATTTGGGATATAAGACTAGTTATATAAATAATAATAGTTACAGCACAACACAGTTTCATTTAACAACTAAAAGGAATTAAGAGGTGGCACTGATGTGAAATGTCTGTAATTATCTTTCCATTTACTCATGAATCACAAACCACTTCAATACTGATTTATTTTTTTTTAAATCCATAAAGTTCCTTGAATTCTTTGTTCTTTAAAAATAACTTCTATTTCACAGGGAGACTGCGAAAAAAATTATAAGCATTGTTTCACAAAATGATAGACGATTCATCATAATAGAACAGAAAATATTTTAAAATTTTGGTCATAATTTTCATTACATGCTCATTGTACACAATGCATATTTAAAATAAAGCCATTAATGGTTATTTCAAAACCACAATCTATCATAATGTTTCATGACATTACTGATGAGTAACAAATTGGGACAGTTGGCAAATCAGTCAACATAGCCATTAACATTTTGCTCTGTCACAAAAATGTGTGTATCAACACCATCATTTCTTCTTGAAACCTTCTCTTCTGTTTGCATGTGTGGGGAAAAAAAAATAAAAAAGAAAAACTTGCATAGCTATGAGGTATTTTGCCAGCATCAGCAAAGAGCATTAATGAACAATACCAGATGAAGCTTATAGGCAAATCAGAAGTAAATTTTAGCTGACATTGAAACACCTTTCACGTCCCAGATACTCCCTCTTGAAGGATGCTGACTTTTATTTGGCTACTGCTGAGTAATCACAATGAGACAATGAGAAAATGTAAATCATACCAATCTACACCAGCCTGATACATGAGACCATATTAGTTATGTTTCCAACTAACAGATTTTAGAAAAAGCATCACAGTTGCAGAAAAATAAAGGCATTTCAATCAGCTGTTGCATGACACACACACCAGCTCTGTGTGTTATCATGACAGCCTGTTTTAGAGAGGATTGTTATTTCACTGCATTCGTGTTTTAAATTATGCATTTCAATATACATTTGTGAAAGTAGCCTCAGTTCTTCAGACAAAGGAAGTAATACTGAAAACTTCATTTTGAGGAACCCTCTCACTTTTTCTCTTTTCTTTCTTTCTGTCTGTCCTGACAATCCAGCAGTGTGTGCAGCTGACAACACATTAGGAGCTGGCCTTTGTTTATAATTCAGTGGGATTACAGTTGATGAATTTCATTTGTGGAGTTCCATACAGGATATATTGGGTCAACTGTGTTCATTTTACTATAGTTTTTCATGTGCTTTTCCCAAACATGACATTTCACTGTATTCTGAAAGATGTAAGTCAATCAGATTCCTTTGAGACAATGTATCTGGACAAAAAATAAAATAAAATGCATATATATATAGATATAGATTTAGATATAGATATATAGATATATAGAAACATAGATATATAGATATAGAGATATGTAGTGGTGATATAAAAGAAGACTGCTTTCAGACTTTCTGCAAAGAATGTTTCAAGTAGTAAAAAATGTTGTTGCCATGTGTGATTTATGTGTAATTGATTTTCTTCTGGGACTTCTTGGATACAATCCACATAAGAATTTTATTCAGATCAGGGGGAATTTCTTAAATTAAATCTCATATTTGTGTCCAGTTACCATTCTTTATTGTGCATCATTGTGTGCATAAACTTCTTTATTTCCAGCCATTACTGAAATGGGAGATAAATTCAGATGGACACCTGATGCATTCCAGCTGCAAAAGGGCACTCAGTCAATAGGGCAGGGCCATAGAATGTCTGAAGTAAAGTAAACATCAGATCCCCAACACCAAATGTTTAGGATTTTAGATCTGCTCCTTCTGATCCATGCTACTTGCACTTACAGTCTGTTTTTCCTTAGATAGCAGGAAATTTTGCTGTTGGTAATACTAGCAAGCTGGATAAACACTCTTGAACGGATGCATTCCAAAGGAAGGACACTCCTGAAGATTATGTCCACGGGTGACCAATGCTGAGTCAGGGTGACCTCTGTGGGACTGAGGCCCATGGACAACACATGCCAAGGCAGAGACACTGATGAGCAAAAAGCAGTAAGAAAACATTAAAGCAGATGACCCCACACCCCAATTCCAGTGCTCCCCATCACCTCATTGGAGGAAATGGAACAGAATGAGTTACCTGGAGTTAAGGAAAGCTATGAATGAGAATAAGTGTTTGTCTGAAGTCAAATGTTGAGAAGGGAGAGGAAAGCTATTTAATTAGGTATTTATTTTGTTGTAACGTGAAGTTTTTCCCCCTTACCAATAATGAAATCAATGATCAGAAATCATTGCTAATTGGACATAAATTTTATTAAGAATAAATTCCCTGAGTCAAGAGTTTTTCCACTGTAACAGTAATTCAGATGGGAGTGCTTGTCTTTAAATGATTTTTTTTGTAATGTATGATTGCATGCAGAAATATTTTTGTGATGTGGTTTGTTTCTTGCTCTTATCATATGCAGCTGCTTTTTTGTTACAACACAGCATGGGCATAGCACTGGGAGATTTAAGAGGGGAAAATATATTCCTATGTTTCTAATCTATACAATACATGGAGGTTAATATATATTACATATACAATTTTACCCTAACTTCAGAATGTTGTTAGGATTCCAAATGCTATATTTTATTTTATACTTGCAGATTTATCTTCTTGAGCTGTCTCCCTTCTCTAATTACCTATATTTAACATACCACAGACTTTTAGAGTGAAAATAAATCACACATTAGGCAGAGGCAAACCCAAGCTGTATCTCTCTATAGATGTCAGTTAAAATTTTGTTTAGTAAGATGCAGAAAGTCAGAGCTGTGGATCCTTTAGGAGAAATGCTGCATGTACTTTCATCTACATTTGTAACATATGTCACAGTATAGTTTCATATGAAGAGAAAAATTTTTGACCCCTTGGTCTTTTTGTTGGTAATTTCCTTTTTTCATCCCAAGCAACATTTTTTTGCAAACCAAAAAAGCCAGGTTTCATTTGGGTTGTATATTTCCTCAAATGCTCATTAGTGACAGAACGAAGCATAAGTATTAACAACATATGATATTGATAAACAAGAGCAGATATATATTTCCATCTGCTTGACACATTTTCTGAACATTTTTTTGCCCCAACAAGTTACATTCAGGTTCATTGCTATGGATTTTATTCTTTGTTTGTTTAATTTTTTTTTATTGTGTTTTCTTACAAAGCTGGTTTTATTTTTAGGGTATTTATCATATTTCAAATAACTTCATCACAATGCTGTGTAAATTAAAAACCTACAGAGGCTTACCGGGGTAAGCCCAGGGGAGAAAATTTGACCGAGCCATACAGGGAGACCCAAGCTCAGGGACATCCAAGCAGCAACCCTGAACCCCATCAGGACCAAGAAGCATCAGCTGCCATCAGGAGCAGCCTGAGCATACAGGATCAGGGTAGGTCAGAGAGAGTGTGGCATGTCAGGAAGGGTGTGACACAGCAGTGAGAGCATGCACAGTAGTCTGCAGGGCAGTTTGCCCAGGTGAGGTGAGCAGGAAGAGCTCCTCTCTGACTGTCCAGGAGGAACCAATAGATAAACAGACTCAGTATCTGATATAGAAGAGCACAAAAAGATCCTTTCAGTCCCTGTTTCTTTACCACATTAGTGTAAGCCTCCTCAGTCTGTAGAACCAAGTTCTCTGTCTTGTTGAACAGTGGGTCCACATTTTCCCTAGTTCCGCTTTTGTCATCTGAGAAAGCTTTTGTTCTTACCTCTGTATTTGCAGAAGAGAAGGTCATGCAAGTCTATCACCTATATAAGGGATAATTTACTCAAACTACCAAATTTATACAAGTACACAACCCAAGATTCCTATATTTGCTTACTTAGAACTTACCCTCAAGCATGTCTACACCATTTTGCATTGCATGCTGTCCTTTCCTTAGCATACTGTGCCTTCAAGAGTTCTGTGAATAACTCGGAACTGACTTTTTAAAATATTTCTTACTGTCATTTTGTATTAGCATAACAGGGAAGAGTTTTCAGCCTTGTTTGACAGAACAGGAAGAGAGGATGAGAAGCAGCTTACCCAGAAGCTAATTCTGGAAACTATTTCCTGGCACATAGATAACATGGGCTAGCTGCATGGCTTCATCGAGGAGGAGCATGCTTGAGCAACTTGATAAACTTCTATGGTGGAATGACTGCCCAGGTAGAAGAGGGAGAACAGTAGACATTGTGTGCCTGGAGTTCAGTAAGGCCATTGACACTCCTGCAAGATCTTCATAGACAAGCTGTTGTATGGGATGGGTGAACAGACAGCGAGGTGGATTGAAATTTAGTTAAATGGCTGGACCCAAAGAGATGATCATCTGGATCATGGGACAGTGCACCCTCAGAAAGTTTACAGATTCTTTTCAAAACTTCAGATATTATCAGGAGATATCATATTAACTGTAAAAAATACCCATTAAAAGCAAGATGTATTTGCTAAAATATTGTTTTAATAAATGAAAGAAACACACCAAAATGAAACAAACCATCAAGCAGCACTTATGACAACTCATTCTCTTCTTTCCATTACCGTTAATGACACAGTTCCTTTTCTAAAAACAGAGTTTGTCAACCCTACCTCTTACCAAATGACACTGCAGCACACAGCCTTCAGGGGAGAGAGACAGTTAAGAGAGTTGTTTGGATGAATCTTCATCAAGAACTTAACCTTGGCACCCAGAGCAAATGAGAAGCCTGTCTTAAAAGGAAGTTACTTCCCAGAGATGCCCTGCCTCTGGGAGTCTGTTAGTGAAAGAGGAACATGGCCAGGTCAGGCTTTCATTTTATATGTTTTGCCAAGTGTCACCACAAAGCAGAACATATATCCTGTCTCAGACAGATCTTGAACAGCCACAAGCCAAATTCCACACAGTGAAGTCTGGAAGAGAGCAGAGCATGTTTGGTTTTACTTTTTTTATTTTATTTTTTTTTACTTAACAAAGGAAAGGAGCAAAAATGGTAAGAAGCTAAGCCTGCTCAGAAATATGTGGGATCAGATATGACAGCTTTACATCCCCACATCTATGCCCATGATACTTCTTAAAAAATAATTTTAAATAGAATGTATGTTTAGATTCATATACTGTAAATAGTGGGAAAAAAAAAGAATGTGATATGTACTGCAAAATATGTGACATTTTAAAATTGCCTTAAAGAATAGCCAAAAATATTATTGGAACCCTACTCTGAGAGAATTTGTTTGTACGTATGGCATTTAGGCCTACATTATATGAAAGACTTCCAAAGTGTAAGATTATGAATGGACTCCACTGTTGTGGTTACTCTGATCTACAAAATTCAGTGGAGTGCCAGAAGCTGCCAGCTGGAAAGAAGACAGGGGAATATCAACAGGCTGCATTCAGAAGGAATCCTGATGTGTTGATGTAATAGCCAGATAATTAAATGATTTGCCTGCCTTAATATTCCATTTACAAAGAAGTCATTTAGCCTTTGAAGTGAAAGACTTTGGAGATCATATAAACATATCCTAGGTTGAAAACAGTCTCTTTAAGAGCATTATATTTGGCTTTATAAACATTAATTCTAATACATTAGTTGCTAAGGTTGATGGAGGACAGAGAGGTGATTCAAAACAGCCAGAACGGTTTCATCAAGGGCAAGTTCTGTTTCCCTAGCATGTGGTCTTCTGTGGTGGAATGACTGTATCAGTGGACAAGGGAAGGGCTATGGATGTCATCTGTCTGGGCTTCTGTAAAGCTTTTGGCAAGGTCCCTCACAACATCCTTTTCTATGAGTTGAGAGAGATGGATTTCTTGGATGGACTGTTAGATGGATAAGAAAATGGTTTGATGGTCACATCCAGAGGGTAGTGGTCAATGGCTCAATGTTGATGTGACGATCACTGACCAGCAGTGTCCCTCAGGAGTCCATATTGGGTCCAGTACTGTTTAATACCTTTATCAGTGACGTAGGCAGTGGAATTGAGTGCATCCTCATCAAATTTGCAGATAACATGGAGCTGAGTGGTGTGGTTGACACACCTGAAGGACAGGATTTTATCCAGAGGGACTGGGAAAACAAACTGGAGCAATGGTCCTACCTCATGATGTATAGCAAGGACAAGTGAAAGGGGCTGCACTTGGGTCAGCGAAATCCCTGATAACCATCAGGGAAACCCCTGATAACCATACAGGCTGTACAGGTCGAGGACAGCACTGATGACAAGGGCTTGGGGGTGCTGGTGGCTGAGAGGCTGGACATGACCCAGAAATTTGCACTCCCAGCCCAGAGAGCCAAACGTGTCCTAGGTGGAATCCAGAGCAGAGTGGCCGGCAGGGCCAGGGAGGGGATTCTGCTCGCATACCCCAGTCTTGTGACTCACCACCTGAAGTACTGCATCCAGCTCTGGAACCCTGAGCACAAGAAAGATATGGACCTGTTGGAATGGTTCCAGAGAGGGCCACAAAAGTGATCAAAGGCATGGAGCACCTCTGCTATGAGCAAAGTCCAAGAGAGTTGGATTTATTCAGCCTGGACAATAGAAAATTGCAGAGTGATCTTATTGTCATCTTTCACTACTTGTATGTTGCTTACAAGAAAAATTAGGACAAAATTTTTTAGGATATTTTCTATTTCATACCTTACTGTCTCAGAATGTAAAATAAATTATACTTTTCAGTCAGTTCTGGAAAAATCGGATTTTTCTGTCTAGACAATGACAAGAATATTGTCATCACAATATTAGTGTAACAGAGTAACTGGAAAGTTCACAGACATGTTGTAGGAAGCAGCCAGCAAGAATGTACAGTTTTCAAAAGGCACTAAAGATACCTGCCCTGTAAATAGTTACTTTATGCTAAACCCCTGTAAATGAAAGTGTACTATCTCAAAATATTCATATTTTGTTTAAATGTTGAAGTTCCAGCTGACAATGCTTAGAAAAATGTACCTTTCTCCTTATAGTCTTCCTCACTGTACTGAAGCAACTGTGTTAAATACAATGACAATTAACAGACAGTTAACAGATGGTGGAAACCACAATTTCCACCATGTCATAAAATTTGACAAAGGCCTTCATTATTGCTCCTTTACTCATCAACTAAGTTTGTACTCATCTGAAAAACGCGTGTTACATACCACATATTTTTCATAGCACGATACTGTTCATACAGTATCAAAACAACTCCATTGTTTGTGGTTTTTTCTCAGGATAGTCTTCAGATTAATACTAAAACATATTAGGCGACAAACTTATGATCATTGTACAGCTGAAAAACCAAGCCATTTAAGTATCTAGGTTGGTGTTTGTTTTCATAAAATCTAGAGAAGAAGACTGTTTTCTGGAAGACTTTTTTATACATTTACATATACTTTTACACATTTACATCTTGGTCCCAGTGCAGGAATAATCCTAGGGAGCATCACAACTTTGAAAAAATCCCCACCTACACATGGAAGACGCAACAGCATAACATCATGGCTACCAAATTTGTGCAGAATACAGTGCAATTATTACACTAATAAGCTGATATATTATACATGTAGATATAATAGATATATATGCAGAGATAGCTGTAAACCTATATCACCTCTCTCTTTTTTGCCTTTCTCATGTATCTACCTATATATAAAATTACATGGATATATATATATATATGTGTGTGTATATATATATTTGTGTGTATATGAAAACACTAACATATGTTGCAAGGTGTTGTTCTGCAAATGGGAAGAAACACATCCCTACGACATTATTACTGCTTCAGAACTCATGCTGCACTGACAGTTTAATTACTAAGTGTGGGTACTAGAAGGTAAGTCCCTTGGGCTGTCTGGTGACCTTATGCCACTGAGAAAGCAAAACAGATGCTTAAAGCATAATTCAGCAGCTAATAGGAGGGGGGAAAAATAAACACACCAGAACAAAAACATGGAAAAGATGTCTGGAGAATAACATAACCTCCACAAGAAATTTGTTGCATTTTCAATGTGTCTCTGACTGGGGTGGGATTTGGGTTCTTCAGCACAAACAGAAAAGATAAATCTTATCATTATCTATTAACTAGGCCATGTTACTAGCCCTGACAAGAATAGAAGCTTGTTTTTCTTAGACCAAAGATGAAGGTTATTGCCACAAGATTTTGGCATACTTATTTCAATTGACAGAGCTAAATTTCTATTTTGAACGTTGTCAGGGACTGCAAACAGTAGACTCATTACTGTGGAAAGAAAACCAACAATTAACTGAATCAAACACATCTTCATTTTGATTTCATTAAAACTACTGTTGTCTTATTGTAGAGAAGAATTAATTTTATTTTTCATTACTGAACACTAGGCATTAGTTTGAAGTGGGTTTGTTTTTGCACTAGCTTTTCTCGCATTTGAAATGTTGTTCCAATTTAGTAAGTACTATTAATCAGTGCTCATATTCAACAACAAAAGGTGGTAAATTAAAATTGGGAAATAACTGCTTCTTTTTTTTTTCATATTCTCACAAACAAGAAGACAATCATAGTTTTTAAAATTCTAAACAATAAATGGAAATTCTAAATATCATATTTCTGTATGGAAAATAAAGAAAAATATTTTTTTTCTCAATGGTGTAAGTTATACTTTTCCCTGTCACTTTTCCCCTTCTTATGCCCATGAGCATACATTTTTATATATTAGTATAAATATAATTAAAACAACCCACTCTCCTCCTATACAGAACCAGTTGACCTGCCCAAGGAGGTGTTCTACAGCACAGGCAGCTTGCTCATAGAAATGTATCATAAAAAATTTCAGAAGTATGAAAACTTCTGTAGATTTCAATCTAAACTCTTAAATATATTAGATGAATTTATGGACTGGCAAAATATACGGCTGTTTTGTTCATTGATCAGTAATCTTGCTTATTTTGGAAGATCTTTTAGCTATAGTTAAGTTAGAAATTCAAGTTACAACATAGAGCTGCTCTTATTAAAAAAGAAACCTGTTCAGTTATGCAATGTGAGAAAAAAATGTTTCTTACCTTACCATTCCTTATTTTATTCAGCTTAGTTTACAATTCAATTTAGTATCAATAAGAATATAACTGGGAATTTGATTATAGCAGTCCAAGTGCTTAAGCCTAATCCAGATGTCCCTGCACTTTCCTCTTTTTTGGAGAAAAATGCCAAATTTTTGAGACATCTCTTTCCTGGAATAGGAGACATCTGTCACCTGTAATCATGCCAAAGTACCTTAGTAGCTATCTTGCTCGAATTACTCAATTACAACATGACATGAAAAATCTGGTTGCTAACTGTATGCAGAGCAGTGTGCTTTTGTCAGGCCAGCCATATCTGACATGCAGGTTGTTCTCATCACTGCTCACGTGCTCATGAGCCACTGAATGAAATCTCTTGTGGGGAATTCTCCCTTGTTTCACTGTGCTCATGACACAGAACAGAAAGAAAAACCTGTCAGTACTATTAGACTGATTTTAATTTGTTTTAACTTTCAAACAATACAAAATCCAGGTTTACAGGACTTTAAAGCAGTAATCAAACTATACTTCTTACATTTTGCAGTGTTAATCTACTTAGAGCTGAATTACGTTTCCTGTTTTGTGTTATAGTGGACATAGGAATATTGTTTAAATTTTAGGAAGGATATTTTCACATAAAACACACTTTAAAATAGACACAGAAACAAACAAGGACAGCATGAACTGCAAAATCTGCATATTTCCAAAAAAAAAAAAAAAATCATAATTTCTATAAGAACAAGTGTACTTTTGTGGCTTTTGAACACTTCAGAGAAAAATGCTAAAAAGGGAAATTTTAAGTTTCTACCTTTTGGACGGGAAAAAAAAAATAAATTATCTTTGAGGTTAATAGCTGTTTAATAATATTTCCTTCCATAACAGAACCTAACGATATCATAAGAAATAGCAAAATATTATTAAAGTGTTGTAATATACACATACCTTCTGGACTTTAATCTGTAACAGTAATGTGCCACGTACATGTGGTTTATTTAAAAGTTCCTACAAGGAAACACTACTTGATTTAGTTAGCTTCCCACCACCACCACCCAAGAGATGTTATCTCTCTTTCTCTCTTGTGGAATACCGTTGGGCACTTTGGACCGAGTGCCTGTTACTAGATTTCCTTTCCCAAAGAACTTGATTAATTTAATCTGTGATTAGGAACCCAATAAATGATGTTTGCCTTCTTAGCCCATCTAAGTCATTGGGGGAAAAAAGGATCAATGCGATCCTTGGACACAAGTGATCAGGCACTAAGATGTGCTTACACGTCTAGAATGTGTAATGTATTTAAGAAATTTCTCAGAAATGGTAGCTCTGTTCTGCTAAGTGTTTATGTTTCTATATCAGAGATGGAAGCAGATGTTACTGCTTTTCACTCATGCAAGCTGCTCACCCAGGTTTTCTAGTGAGATGTAGTGAATATATTCTTGTCATTTATTTCATGCTTAACCAGCATAGGGGGAATAATTCTAAATATAAGTAGGCCAGGTAGTATAATTGCAAGGGAGCTGCATATGTAGAGTTTAGTTTTAGCTGGAGGGGAAAGTTTTCTACCTCTGTTGATGGGCAAGTTTGAACTGCAAGCTGTATATTGTAGAAGTGTGCTTGCAGAGATGAAAGGTGGCCTCAGCAAGAGCAGGCTGAGGACAGTGATCATCTTTCCAGGGATGTTGCAATGATAATTTATGACCAGATTTGGGGTCTTGAGCCCAGAGCAACATCAAAAAGTTAGAAAGTATCTGTAACAGGTCACTTAGAGGGCCTGGGGAACCAGATGTACCAGGAGAGGTTATAGGAGATGAGTTTGTTTAGGCTGCAGATGACACAAGAAGGGCTATTATAGTTGACTTCCAAAAATGTTAAAATAATGATGGAGCCAGACTTTTCTCACAGGTACACATAAAGGGGGGAGAAACAATGGATGAAGAAGAAATTCTAGTTACCTATAAG
The DNA here is from genome assembly GCF_971803275.1 of Cyanistes caeruleus. Lineage (NCBI taxonomy): Eukaryota > Metazoa > Chordata > Aves > Passeriformes > Paridae > Cyanistes > Cyanistes caeruleus. Next base: position 45,003,318 of record NC_141703.1, read on the forward strand.
GATAAATAAAAATTGTAATAAGAGTAGTTAGGCCCAGAGTGATGGTAAAAAATTCATTCTTGGAAAATAGTAATGGTTGAGGACCTTCAAAGCCTTGATCTTGATTTAATTCTGAACTTAGTCCTGTATTAGGATCTGCAGAGGTCCTTTCCAATTTAAAGTTCTACATTTTTTGTTGTGCCAACACTAGCATTTTTTATCTTAGGTTTCATTTCTTCAGCGTTTTCCTTTGAGCTGCCAAGAGTGATGACATAAATTTCTCTGTTCAATATTGTTTAGTGCAACAAGGCAAGTCTTAGCTTTTGTGATGAATATAATGTGTTATATCTGTTTACTCTCATTCTATGCTATCATCACTTAAAAACCTGATGACTGAGGGTCATGGGAATGCTGGAGAGAACACGGGACTGTATCTGCCTTTGGCAGTGAATGAGCAAGCTCAGCAGTTTCCAGATTTTATGGAAGGGTAGGAAGACCTGGAAACAAGACTGCTTACAGCACAACCAATGTTTATGGTAGCAGAGCCTGTAGGAATTGGAAGAGTTACTGGGTTGGCAAAAACTCTATGTTAAGACAACTCCCGATATGGAAGGACACAGTGTACATGGACATTATTTTCTTATAGATTCCTTTTCTCTCTATTCTGGATTATCTGATCACTTTCAAAATATACACATTATTCTAGTTAGTTTTCTGATAAAACGTGGTTTTTTCAGTTCAGAAAAACGTTTTAGCTTTTCTTTGGAGAGCTCAATTTAAGGAGAATATTCAGGGAGGCTTAAAATAAAACATCTTGTGCCTTTTCTTAACCCTTAGCATTACTGAAAATATTAAGACCAAAAGTAATCCCACAGCTATCAAGAAGGCAATAGAAGGACTTTTATGTCAGCTATTATAGAACTGGTCATTTGAAAGCCCTTTTTCTGAATCTGCTCCCCTTAATAGATTGCTCAGAACTCAACCTAGAATAGGAAAGGAACCTGGAAAATTAACTGTAGAAAAGGAAACTGATTACTATTAGCCCCACAGGTGGCTAACATACTTAAAATATTTGTCTACATAGGACACAAAGCTGGAATACAGCTTTTAGCTAATCCCAGATGTTACCTTCTACTGATCTAGGTTATTCCTTCCAAAAGGGTGAAGATTAATTTTCAACCAGTTTCCTCCACAGGACTAAATTTCATTAAGTAAATTTAATGCTTAAATAAGATTAATCCTAATTTTCCAGCATGAGGATTTCCACTTTTATGCTATAAAATCGTATAAGCATTAAGCAAACAGAGATTTTAGTTTTTTACTTCAAACATGGCAAGCAGTGTGCCATAAAATTCTTATCACAATGAATTTAAGAAATGCATCTCCTACTTTTTCAAGCAAGTCCATTTTGCTTTAGCTGAAGATTTTAAAAACGAAGGAAAGAAAATGTTTAAATAAGACACATTAGTTAATCTTTTAGCAGCTAAAACTACAGTGTGAAACAGCTCTTAGATGGGACTATGACAGTAAGTTGTATTTTTCAAGAATATCAAATTGAAATACTATTGGCTTTTTCTATTATTTTTCTTCATTTACTGTTGGCTAGTGAAGTCTTTTGAAATAACTTGTCAAGTAAGAAAAAACACTAGAGGAAGGTATTGAATCCATGAGGCCCACTGAAAGTAAAACATCGACATACTGTCTAATTAATCTGATCATTCTGCTTTGTACTTTAAGGTTGTCTCTTCTTGGCAGCATAAAGAAAAATACAAAATATGACTTTATTTAACTATAAAAACTACACCAAATATATAACTGATCTATTCCACTACACTTCAACACAGGTCAATCTCATGAATAAACCCACAAGAGTCCTAGTAAACACATGCAGCCTGAACTGAAGCTTCCTCTACTTTAATTTTTTGCAATAATTCATGTAATTCATGTTAAACGTACAATAACAGAAAATGCGTTTGACCGTCTTGTGACCAAAGTTTAACTCTCAAATTCTACTTGGAAATTCAAATACAAAGGAGTAAGATAAATCTGCCTATAATTTTCTTCATTAGAAAAATTTCTGGGCCTGATCTTTTTGTGTCTTTTAAAATTGGAATCCACAGTGCCCTTTGCTTCTGCAAGCCACACTGTCCTGCTGTTTCTAATAGCTCAGCCACATGTAACAGTACTACAGTCTAATTTCATGTCACTTTCAGAATAAAGGACAAGTTACTAATGAAATATGGTTCCATAACACAAAGTCAGACCTTTAATTTACATTGAAACATTTTCTCAGCTACAAAATTGTTTATAATGTGCAACAATATATCTCACAGTGGTAAATATTTACAGTGTTTGAGTAAATGTTTCAAGGGAGTTTGCCAAATCAAATAGCTCTATAAATTCAGAAATCATTCAAACAGCTTTCAGCTTACAAAGCACATTTATAAATGTATATATGTGTGTGCACGTGTGTTTTACCTTGTGTTTTTTTCCACCACTTTAATGCCAACTTTATCCATTAAACTACTGTGTAAGCACCCCACTGTCATAATCACTGTTTGTTCATCACTCCTTAATGTAACTATTTGTCCTCTAGAGCTTTCCTGAATTCTACCTCGGTTAACCTTTTTTTGGTTATTTTTTTTTTAAAAAGAAACAGGTTAAAAAAAAAAAAAATGGAAATATGTTAGTATAAGGGAGTTAATTTATTAGGGTTTTAAAGAAAATATTTCCTTGGCTTTTTCTGAACTTTAGAATTTTTGAATTTACATTTGTAATATGATTATTACACTGGGGTGTTTTGCTTGTGTGTGTGACTGAATATAAATTGCTTAAGTCTAAAAAAATATACAAACTTATTATTCCCCCTTTTCCTTCTCAATTCTCCTGTGTGCTTCACTGATCCACCCAAAGCATGAACCCAGTAAAGATGTGAGGTGACTGCAATTTTTATCTGGAAGGAGATGGGAACCAGCACACATAGAAAAGGACATTTTTTCCCCTCAGGAAAAAGACTTCAGAGGCTAATAGGTGTTGAATAGCACTTTGAATTCTAGATTTCCTTCTACAATTTAATAGCAAGTGTTTTCTCTGACCTAGGGTCTTTCTGACTAGGGAAAAGTATTCCAGTTACCTTTAGGTTATTTCTGTGTGCCTCGTTTTAGTTGTGGGTTTGTTTCTTTTCTGTATGGCATCCTAACTCTTTTTGGTATTTCTGACTGACTCCTACAATATTTTTGTCAGCTTTGTAGGGAGTACTTAGATTTCTAATTCTAATTTAGGCATCTAGAATCGCTTATGTTGTCATTATTACAGACAGCTAAAATCACATTAGATAAACGTAATTTCTTGATTCTGATCCAGTCCTGATTAATCAGCTTTCCTATCTTTCCAAGTATTCCTGCAAATCTACCCCTAATCTGCTCTGTTGCTGTTTCCTACCTCTTTTTTTTTTTTTTAATATTATTCAAATTTTCACAACTTCCTAACATAAATGATTTTTTTCTGATTTCTCATCTCTTGTTCTCTCCCTTTATTCTGCCAATACCAGTTATTTTCTGCCAGTTTGATTTTTCATATATGTTTTTTTGTTTCTTTGACTGTAGTAACTCTTTTCTCATCTCTATATTTGATTGATGTTTCCCTGTTCCCCAGCTTTCTGGAAGTCTTTTGTCTTAGACTTTTTTTGAACTAGCCTCTTAACATAAACTTTCATTTTTTATCAGAAATATCTTCTCATACCTTTTTTTTCTTCAAGTGCTCTATTATACAGGCTGCTCAGATGTCTGGAAAATCAGCTGACAGTTTCATTAAGTGTCTTTAACTGTAGTTATTGACAGCAGTTTCACATGTCAGGTTTAAGCTTTGCTGCCCATTAACTATTTCTTTGCTTGCAAGTTATACTTCAGTCATATGAAAAATACTTTAAAAATTCTATGCAGGAGTTTTTATGTTCTTTAACTACATATCCCTTTTTGAGCCTTTTGCTGTTTCTGGTGTTGTAGCTTTAACACCATTATATGTGTTGGGAAGGACAATAATTTTAGTATTTGTGAAGTAGTTGTGCTATTATGAAGTCTGCTTTAACCATTTAATTCCAATACACACCACATTACACATCAGTTGTTCCACAATTAACTAATGATATACTGCTTATGTTTCAAGGTAGGAAAGGTAGACTAAGAATTAATTTTAAACTCAAAGAAGTGCAGAAGAAGCTATTTTTTTCTCTGAAATAACATTAACTTTTATTGCCAGTTGTAAATGTTTGAAAATTAATTGTATTCCTCAAAATGTGTATATATTTTAAATGCAAATTAATTATTCACAGGTGATTGGAGGAACTTTCTGCAGCTCTGGCATTTCCTCTATTAAAATGTATGCAAACTATAGTTATGAAAGGAAAACTTTGCTATTCATGTATCTCATCATGTCCTTTATCTATTGTATCCACTTAAGAAGGAGACACTGCAGATAGCTCATTTAATGATTGTAGTCAGTGTTCATCTGTGGATAGAAGAGTGAAGAATGATTTAAAGTTGAGATGGGAAAAGTGAAAAAGCAATCTCTAAAGCCAAAATAATATTTGGACCTTGAAAGCTATGTGAAGCAATCTGCCAAGAGGTTAAAAAAAAAGATGATGGAGAACTAATTAAGGGATCCACAAATGGGAATAGAGAATATTTGCTTGTACAAAAGGCAAAAAATAATATAGTTGTAATAAAGAGAGAAAAGATGTGATTAAAAAATAGGATGAGAAACACATGCTATTAAATGGAATAGATGATATAGGTAAGAATTACTGTTCCCTCTCTTTCATATCACATTTGAAGCATTTGAAAGACAATGGTGGTAAAAACATTGGATTTACTGTCAGTAAACTGCTCTAAGTTTGAAGTTACCTGACAGAAATATACTTCATTAAGGAAAAGGAATTCTGTAGGAATAAATTAATTTGAGCTAAATGTGAACAGAAATAAGGAGTGGAATTGAAATTCCAGTAAATAGAGATATAGAATACAAACTCATTTCCTAAGCCTTAAAAAGAATGCCTCTGATCACATGGTGTGTTTAACCTGGAGGAGACTGAGGGGGGAACAACTTCCTCATGAAGGGATAAATTGTCCACCATTTCAGAACTTAAGCTTCTTAATAGCTTCATTGTTCAAAGGATTCACCACCATCCATTTTTTTGATGGCCTATGTTAAAATGAAAATATAAATGTAATAATATGTCCTAACCTGTACACCAGTGAATATTTACAGCATCCTGTGCTCTGATATTAGGTAAGAGCTTCTACAACTATAAGTGATCAACTGTTTGTTACATAGGTTGATTTTGTGAGCTCTTTTAGTATATAAAAAATGCAAAATCAATAACTTCATACTCCCAGTTTGATGCTTATTGCATAAAATTAGATTTGGTATACTTAAATTATCTGATACAGATTTATCTCCTCAGAGACCAATGCATTGAATCTGAAACAGTAATAATAACACAGTCATTAGTCTATTTACTTAAACAAAATTAATTTTCATATTTAAAAAACTGAAAAAAGTAAAAAAAATTACTACACAATATGAACCTTAACAAATGCCTATAAAATGGTTCTTTTGGTCCAGAATACCCAAAGGAAACTATGAATTTTCTATTCTTGTTAAGCACTTTTGGGGGAAACATTAAGGCTAATGAAGAAAGCCCTTGCCAAATACCAATCTTGGTAACAAACAAGATGTCCATGAGTTGAATATATCATATTAGTGTCTTGTAAAAACTCCTGTGTAGAATTTATTAACACCACAATGAAGAGTTACATCAGTGTCAGCATATTTCACCACATTTTATTCTGGCGTATTGAGTTCATTCACTCATCATTGTTTGATAAGAATACAGAGAAACAATCTTTCTCAGTGGAGATTTTCAGCCAATTCAATAGCATTCAATAGCTATACAATAATATTGATGACAGAAAAAGAAAAGCTATAGTTCTGTTTTTTATTACTCTGTAATAAAGGAAACATACTTTCAGCACAAAACCCTTGAAGCTGATCCAAGATCTAATCTAGCTCTACCATAATTATGTTGATTTCAGAGATCTCAGTGTATAAATACCCATGAAACACTGCCATCATTCATTGTCTCCTCATTCAAGTTTCCAGACAGAGATAAGGATATTTTTACAATACTGAAAAACATCTGTTTTGCCGTGATTAAACAAGGTACTCAGATTAAAAAGAAAATCAAAACAATAAAAACCAAAAAGGAGAAAAATGGATATTGCTGTAAGAAGATTCTCTAAATGTAATAGCTTTCTGATATGTAAAACACAACTAGAAATAAACAAAAGATGGAATTCTAATTCCTTTGAAGTTATTGATCATTAAATACTTAGTGTATGAAGTTTAAACTTTGTTCTCTTGTTCTAAATGCATATTTTCCATTTTCAATTCTTCAATATTGTGTACTAAACTCAGTAAACAACTTAATTGAACCTCGTAAAATTAGTCCACCCTTCCTCCCCTCCAGAGTGTTTTGTGGGTTAATAGTTTTCATTTGCCGAGGCATTGAAATGTGTCAAACAGCATTACAGACCTTTACTAATATCATTTCCACATTAGACTAGAGATGATAATTGGAAAACCTGTACAAACTGGGAAGCTTTGGCTTGTTCTTAAGAAGGTGTCTCTGATTTATCAAAAAAAATTAAGAGTCACAGCTGTCACAGACCAGAAATCTAGTGCATTTCTTTGGAATAAGTTAGTAAATCTTGCAATCTCTACCAACTAGCAGAGATTTGTGTTAGACTATAATACACATAGAACTTTTTTTTATTTTTTTTATTTTTTTTATTTTTTTTTGATAGCTCAGCTCAACAGGTTTATCCTCAGTTCACTCTGTTTTTGTTTGTCTGGGTTCGGCTTTTTGTGTGTTGCATTTTTTAGGATTTCTTTGAGGGAAATGGGGGCCTGGATTTTTTTTTTTCTTTTCTTTTTCCTAAATGTAGTTTAAATTTTTGAAGCACACAGTGTTAGCTATCATTGCAACAATTCTCCTGCCTAAGGAATCCCTCAAGTTAACTTTGAGTCCTACTTTCCATAGGCCTTCCCCCATAAAGAACTGTTTTTTCTTTTTTACCTTGATCCATACAGAAAATTACTCCTTTGGGATGCTGTTTCAAGAATTGACAAGATTAGCAGAAAATGTAATGGATTTTTAAAATTTCTCTGTAAGTACATCCTGAGATCATTTCCTCCAAATGGCAAAATATCTCTGTCAAAGGCTCTAAAGGATTTCTCCTTCTTTGTTTCCTTAAAAATAATGTAATTCTTAGTATAATATCTATATTTTATCACCTATCTATACTTAAATATATATATCTGTAGTATGTAAATCAATGTTTATCTTGCTAAATAAAAGGTCACAGAATAAAACCAACCAAACAAAAAAACAACACACTCAAAACCACAACAAACAACAAAACTTTCAAAACCAACCAACCAACCAAAAACACAAAACAAAAATCAACCAAACAAACAAAAACACAAAACAAAAAGCAAACAAAACCCCCTCAAACAAACAAAAAAATCCACAAAAACCAAAACACACCAAAACAAAAAATGCCAAACGATAACACACCCACATGATGAATCCCTAACGTCCTGTATTCCTTGGACTCTCTTTTTCTCCACTGCAGCATTTTTTAAAATTAAGCCCTGACATAGCTCTGGGTGCACATCACTGCATGGGCACTGCACATAATCCTACTACAGATTAAAGTATTTAAGTTGAGGCTTTTTTTCCTTCTGTTTTTCATACATCTTTCACAAATAATTTTGATGTTAATGGAGGTAAATAAGAGGAGATATTCCAGATGGAGTTTTAGGATTCTAAAGGACTGTGATATTTCTCTGTTTTCATTCTAAGGTTTAGAATACATGCAGATGCCACTCTGTTAAAAGATCAGAGAAAGTCCTGGAGAGATATTTGTCTGTAGAATAAACAGTCTCATCCTGTCTCTTAAAAATCATAGCTTTCATAGCTTTCATGGATTCATGAAAACTCTTTCATAGTGTTCTGTATAAAACCTCATCTATATTTAGAGGTTAACACTGAGGGCTGCCATAAGGTTATTTATTACAGTTAGAAGCATATAGGTGAATGTGTTTATCTTCCTGTTTTGACCAGGCTAATTTGAATGAGATGAAATCTGTGAGGAAAAAAAAAATGAAATTCATCATTGAGCCGAATATTACCCTAAAAACCTAAGTAATACCCAACAAAACACTAGTAAATCAATAAAGTAGAAGGAATACAGCTATTATTATGAGACTTCTTTATCAACATTGCTAGCTTAAGCCATTGGATTCTTAAATTTAGCTTATGCAGTACGTTGAATATACTTAGCTCTTTTGTAAGCAGGTTTCCTCCTGTGTTTCAAAGAATGTGCTAGAACTGTTCATGTGAGTTCTGAAGGGGATTCAGAAACATTTAGAAGTCATCAACAAATAGATTAATAAATAAAGATTTTGCAGGGAAAACACAGGAAACAGCCTTAGAAACCCCATTAAGTGACCAAGGTTATTAAAGCTGGCATGGCAATTACATAATCTCTCACCACCTGCCTCTTTATTCGTGCTTCCTCCATGAACAACAAGCAAATTGAAGTCCAGTTAAAGAAAATTTTTTTCTATGGGTTCTGGGCATTATACTTTGCTAGCTTTGTAAAGGGAGATTAAGTACAATAGGAAAATTTGTTCAATGTATCTCTTGAAATGGATTAATTAACCTGGATCATTAGATGAGATGCATATTTAGAATTAAAGGAGTATTAAAATGATTCTTTTTCATTCCCTTTAAAACTCATACGGCCACTTATTTTCTATGACATATCTTCTAATTCACAAAATATGGAACACAAAATCAGAGACATGTTTATTGAATGGGAAATGAAATAGGTGGTAAGACATTGTAGTAAAGGGTGAACCAGTGATGGAAAATACAGTGATTGTATATCTGATAAAGACAGTGGGAAAGAAAAGATTCAGGAAACCTGCAGGGAGTTGAGAAAACAAAATAAGAAATCTTATTAAAAAGCTGGAGGAAAGCTGCACCCTATCAATGGTTATGGGCAACTGCTCTGCTACTTCAGATGAAAGGAGACAGGCCAACTTGCCAGGAAAAAAAAACATAAAGGGAAACTACAAATGTGGTAATACATAATTTTCTTTTATTAACAAGAATAAAAGAGAAAATAGTATTTAGAGGAGGCAGTGGGAAGCATTTATTTGATATTAAAGAAAAAGATAACCTGAAATTAAGTTTTTAATGAACTATGCCAAGGATGGATGTAGGACTCATGCTATCACAGAGAATATTCAAGGTTGACGTGTCCCAGATGCATAATTCAGACATAATTTTTTCATAGCAAACAATATTCCTGAAGCTACCTGTTTTGTTCAGTGGCTACTGCTTCTGTATTTTCTACCTCCAAAGGCATAATCAAGACCTAAACCATTCTGTAATACACTTGCTTACACTGAAGTTACCCTTTCTTTAGTAGGTATATTATTTGTCTGGTAGCTCTCATTTCAGTAAAAAAATTAAGACCAAGACCTTAGTTAAGTCTGTTTACAGCTTATGTTTCACTGAAATCCACGGAGTTCTACCAAAAATCAAAGGCTTCACTGAGTAAAAGTCTTACAAGTTTTTCTCTAAAGTATTTATACCAGAATGGTTAGACTGACATGCCTGAAATAATTTGAAATAAAGACAGTTAAATAATTACTGGTAATATGGTAAACATCTGCAAGCTTTCCATAATAATCATTAGTATGCTCACATATCACAGTTGGATTAAGAATTAACAAATTTTAATCCTACAATATATTAATGTTTATCATGGAATGGTTCACTTAACATTACAGTTTTATCTATTTGGTAAGAATACATTCAGAAAATTTAGCAAAAGTTTGTGATTTTATTTGTACCTCATCCATTAAAATTGTCATGGAAATCTTTAAGCATTTCTGTAGAGAATGAGGAATTAGGTCTATTTGTTTATAATTGCTTCCCTGATCAGCCTTCTGGTTTTTATCCCTCAACACAAGACCTATGGGAACACTTAAATCTCATTAATATCAAAGCTTTCATGGTGGATAGGAGTGGTACTCTTTATTTTGCCCTGAGGATATTGTCCTATTGTAAAGCAGCTACTTTCTGAATTAAGCAACTTTCAGTTGTGTTAACACGTGTGCATTAACAAAATAGAAATAAGTATGAATAAATAATAGTATATTTGATCTCTCTGGTGAGTTGATCCAAATTCTTTAAGTACAAATAAATGTGAAAATTTACTGCCCTGGTCTCCATTTTCATTTCAAAATGCTCTGTCTTTTAAAAAGAAAATATCAGCTCCTTAAAACCTCCTATGTATATGTGCATGCATATAAAGTAAAAAAAGATTTAACATATAGAAAGGTATCTTATTTCATCATGCATTCTGAATTGTGAAAGAGTGCACTGGTGATTCAATCACTTGCAGAACTCTGAGCTTTTCTCATGAGTGGCATGTTCCTTAGAAAACAATGTAATGTCTTCAGTAATGACTTCAGTTGCCAGAGCAGGCATCAGACTAGCAAACATAAAAAACCAGACAAGCCAAAAGTCCTTTAACTTTTAATTTTTAAATTTCTTTTGCCTTCACATGTCATGCCTCATAATTAAGATATAGATTTTAACAAAATACCTATTCTAAAGATTTACAGAAACTATTCAACTCTAGCATCATAATTCCTTCTTGCTGCAAATAACTTAGTGTTTACTAGATATGTTCTATTTTAGTCCACTTCCAGAAAGCGTTAAGTTGCTCTGTGTTTTAGAGGTGAAGAGGATAAAATTGAAGTTTCAAATAGCAGTTGTTTATTTGTCATTACTAAGGATTATTTCTCTGTTTGAAATATGTATTTTGATATTGTACAAGAATTCAGAGGTTATTGCTAACATTCAGTGTGAGAATTAAAATGCCCATTTCATATCTGAACTTCTTAAAGTGCAATTTTAACATCCCCACATCTGAGTACAAAAGACACAGAAAAATTTGTGCAATATCCTATTTCCCAAAGGCTGGTTATTCTTCATTTCACAAGGCATTTAAAAACAATCTGTAAAGTCCCACAATATAGCAGTGTTTACTGAGAATGCATCATTAAAAAAAAAAAAAATCGAAAACAGGCGCTGTGCTTCACTGAAATCCTGGATTTCAGTTTTTCAAGCAAGCAGGGTAGTTCACATATAGTTTAACAAATTCAGAGCCATTACCCACTTCTACCAGCAAAATGTTAATTGACTCCACTAACTGAAGCCAGGACATAATAATTCTTTCTTTATTCCATTAATTCAGGTTTTGTTCTGTTAAATGCAGATTTAGCGCTAGAGATTAGACATTCTATGTGTTTGCATTAAGAGAAACTGAAGGAAGGTACGTTGAATTAATTTGTGGTTTCTCTGACCTACTCAGAGATGACTTAGAGAAATTGCCTCCCTTAAGGTACAGAGCAACAGTCTGTGTGTGGTATTTTGGAGCTATCCTGGAAGGTAAGGTGTTTTTAATGAAATTAAATAACGCCTGGGGAAGAGACAGAACTGTGCAAAAATAGGCACATAAAGACCTGTAGTCAAGCAGAGAGATTTGAGAGCAGACACCCCTCCAGTTCTTTCAAGAGACCCAGTGCCATCAGAATCTGAGGAACAGGGAAAGCATAGGTTGGATAATAAGTCCTATTGGTCAGTACACCCACACAGCAGTCTTGGGGAATCTGGCAAGCAAACAAGGACAAGGGAAGTTTCCTTCACTAGAATCCTACAAAAAGCATAGTCCTAGAAAAGGAACAAGATCCTGTATTCCTCATCTACAAGAGGAGTGTTTCCAGTGTGTTTTGAAAACACTTGGACATTTCACTAATGACTCCAGGTGAAGCCACAGTAATGACCTAAAATATCTATGCATAAACTGTCTAACCTACCCTACCTTCACTGTTACTGAGAAAAGTAGATGTCTCGTGTATCCAAGTAGATATCTGAAACGGGCTGAAGAAATGACACCTCAAAAGCCCATCTCTTAAATGTCTAGAATGGTTACTAAAATAGGAAAATACTCTTCCTTAAAGAGTTAGGGCAAGATTCTAAGTTAGGTAAGATTTATTTTACCTGTTTGAAATAATTTAATATCAGGAAAAAAAAAGTGTAATTGCCTTTTACCACACTAATAATTAAGGTGCTTCTAATAAAACCTATAGTGGTGAATACAAAGTGTGCTCCTTGGGCTAACATGAATGAAGTGTATTCAGAATTGCAAGATGAATGTGAACATTAATAGACTTTTGAATTCTTAATTATCTTACAAATTCTATTTTATCTAGGAGGCTGCTTTGAATCTACAGTGGTTGCAACACACATACACACACAAAAACAATCTGCAAAACATTAAGGAGAGGTTTGATGCTTGACTAATCTATTAATTGCACATCATAACTCTGTATCCCTGGAGCATGAGAACTGATAAAAAGTATTTTTCAGGTTCATACTTGAATGATGCTTGAAGCTCCAGATGCATAAATCAGAGTCAATGACAGTAATAGCAGAGGTTTTAGTAATTACTTAATGAGAAGTAAAAATAGGCATTATGGGTAATATCACTCCTCTCATTTTTGGTAGAAAATTTGTAATAATCACAAAACTTTGAGAAAGGAAAACAGACAAACAAGGAGATATGAACTAAAATGCAGTTTTAAGGTGTAGAGATAATAGATTTTTGTGAACAGGAAATTAGGATAGTTTTATGGTTAGAGAATAAGTTTATTTTTTTTAAAGCAACTTATTGTCTTTATCTTTTGCAATGTATGTGGGAGGTGCATGGTCTTGGAAAGACATTAAATTATTCTCTCCTCTCTTCTTTAGTCTCCCACTATCATACCTGTACTATTTGATGTCGCGAAGTGTACTTCCTCTGAATTCTGGTCAGAAAGAGCTATGATATTTTATCAATATTATTTCTAAATATATAGAAATTATGTGCATGTTTTGCAGGTTCTCTTACAGAGGTTAATCAAATTTTAACTGGTGACATTACAAAGGCTCATTGTGAGCAAGATTAGGACACATTCAATTTGTACAACCCCTGACTGAAAATAACTTCAATCTGTCCCTTCCAACTCAGAATATTCAATGTGATTCTGTGTGTGGGACTCTTCTGGTTACAGCTTGGAGGGTAAGAAACTACAGCCACAGGTGAACAAGGAAGGCAGAACTAGATCCATGTAACTGCATACATAATTAAGGCAAAAACAGTGGGGAATTCAGTACATAATATAAAACAGAATTTTATTCAAGTTTTATGATGACAAGAAAATCAGAAGAGAAATTCCTGTATACTTCTCAAAAAGCAACAATTTTTGCTATTGAAAACAACAAAAAAAGTCCTTCTCCTGTATGCTCTAAGCTTTTGAAGGTAACTGATTTAAATTAATTTAGGATTTTTAAAATAGCCTAATTTGTCAAGGAAAGTGTTTTTCACTTATGAGTGATTGCCAAATAAAATCATGAAGGCATGAATCATTAATCATAACTCATAAATTGCAAACTACCATAGTAGTGAGTAGCAATGGTGAAAGTCAAAAAATAATAGGAGCACAAAGTAATTTATGAAGGGGTTCAGTTTGCTAAAACCCTTAGGGAAAGTCTCAGTAAGCCTTCCCACTTAGTCATTCACAGTTTTTCTCTTCTTTTATATTAGTTAATGCATTTTATTTAAAAAGAAAAAAAAACAAAAAACAAAAAAACAATAAAACAATAAGCTGGCCTCTGATACCTATATAATATAAATGCACTATATTTAATTTGAATGAAATGGGATTACTCATCAGGAAAAGCATTACTTTCCTTGAAGGGTCTAGTCATAATTGAAAGGCTTAAAAGTGGCATGAAAACAAAATATGAAATAAAGAGAATAGATATGCCCACAAGACTGAGCACAGATGGCACATTTATAATCTAAAAGTGGCAGTGATCTTTTATCTTCAGTATGCAAATAACTAGTTAGAGAACAGTTTCTATTTAAGAAATACCTCCTCTCAAACACACTGTACCCCCTGTGGCTACATCTCCCAAGCATTTTAAACAGTTCTCTATTATTGACACTAACACTATACATTCTAGGAATTGAATTAGATAATTCACTCTTTAAAAAAAAAAAAAATATTCAATTTCCATGCACAAGATGAACAGAATCCACAGTAATAGTTGCAGGAATTTAGTTGATTGAACATAAAAACAAGTTTTTCAGATTCCTCTGTATTAGAACTAACATGCAAACATCTTGGGAAGATGACAGCTAAGAACTACTGAAGTTCTTAACAGCATGATAATTAAATATCCAGTACAGACTATGCTCATTGTATTGCAACTCCCTTACAGACAATAAAAGGATAACATTATCATAGATGAATTTGCCAAATCTCAAATATTTAATTACACAGAGATACTACCTACTGCTTTATTTTTAGATGCATTCAGCTGATGTATAAAACAAGTGCATTGACATTATGTATTTATGTGTTTTCGGTGTTTGTGCCGATAGATTGTCATATTTGCCTTTATTGTGAAAAGAATCCAAGTTTAATGTGTACCTTGAGAAATGCCTGTTCAATACAGAAAATACTGAACAAGCTTAACACCACTTAAATAGTACCATGCTGCATAACACTACTGGAATAGCAAATTATAAAGCATGTTCTGACCTTTCGAAACAGAAGGATAACAACTGGGAATTCATTTAACAGTAGCCCAGTTGACTGAAAGTAGCTGCAACATCTCTCATTTTCAAAAATAAATTTCTATTTGAAAAAAAACTTTAGTGTTACAAGTGACATAAATATTGTCACACTTTTCAGAGGTGAGCAGTAGACTTTGACATCTTTGTTTCAGAGCTGTATTACACAATAATTTGCTACTTTGCCACTGGCAACCACTTGCCACTTGGAAAATGAACACTGTACATTAGTCTAGACAGTTATGATAAAAGTTGACATCAGTGGAAAGATGTGAATAATGCAGGAAATCCCAAATCTACCAAAATGGACATTTGGATTACACTCTCCAAAACTTTGCACTCACAAAACTTTATTTAAAGTTGGTACGAATGTGTATATATATATAGATATATAGATACATGTATATGCTCCACATTAAAGAACTCACAGATTTCTCACAGATCTCACTAGAAGATCTTCCCCTTTCTTACTTGCATTGTCTCTGTATCACTATCACACTTCACTGCTCAGGTGATACCTTGAACACTGCATGTACTTATTGCATAGCCCTGTCAGAGCTGAAACGTATTAAACACTTCAGATTGCAAACAACCTCTCACTTTTTTAATCCACAAAAGCCAATCACTTATCACTAAGACCTGTGAAACAGACCTTTCTGTTTCTCTATTGGTGTAGTAATTCCAATTGTTAAAATTTATCTTGTTCCCTGGCATTCTTTTTTTTTTCTCTTTGTTGACTTAGATCATATGACCTATCACAATTCTAATATTTTAGGTGGATTTCCTGTATTTAATATAGAGACATCCTGCACAGTAATTCAAAAATTTTGAGTTTACAAGATATAGTCATGTGATGTGAATAGTGCTATGACTCAAGGAATGAAAGGGGACCCTTATATTTGTTTTCCAAAAATAAATTTGCTATTCATGATCTGATACATCTTTATTTTGAGGGTATACTATGAAGACTTATGCATGTATTAAACTCCATCATATCTAGACCACCATTTCAGGAACAGACATATAATTAATCAGTTAGTATGGAATTCAATAAGATATTTTTCTCTTTAAAATTTAGGAAACATGGGATACAACTAGGGAGACAATATATCTAGGACATCAGTATGTCATAGAACCATAGAATGTAGAATCATAGGACAGCTGGTGTTGGCAGGGACCTTAAAGTTCACCCAGTTTCAGTTCCTCTGAAGGGAATAGGGACACCTTTCACTAGACCAGGTTGCTCAGAGTGCCATCCAACCTGGTCTTTAATACTCCCAGAGACAGGCCATCCACAATTTGTCTGGGCAACCTGTTCCAATGTCTCACCACCCTCACAGTAAACTAGTGTAAACCTACCTTCTTTCAGTTTAAAGCCATTCCCCTTTGTTCTATCACTACAAGCCCTTGAAAAAGTCTCTCCCTATCTTTCTCGTAGGCTCCCTTTCAGGTGCTGTAAGGCTGTAATTTGGTCACCCTAAAGCCTTCTCTAACATATGTCCTCCTCTATTGCTAACTGAATCTTTCCCTAAGTCTCATCAACATGTTAAAACTGCAGCTTAGGGCAGGAGCACAGGATTAGCTTCTCTATCATTTCTTGCATCGGTGCTTGGGAAGACAACATATGAGATCTTTTAGGTTTTATTAATTCTGCTGCCTTTTTCTTCTGTGCAGTTCGCAGCCTGATCTCCCAGGTGAAATCACACAGCTAGATTTGAGATGCATACTGAGATGCATCTGACACTCTGAAATGCATATTGATCAATACAGGTTCACCTCTGACATGTGAGATCATTTTACAATAAACCCCTTCTAATATATAAGGCACACATTAACGTTACACAGAATTTTTTCAAGATCATAGATTAATCCTCCAAATTCCTTTTGATAGTTCAGTCACTATCTGAGCTATTGGTGGTATTTACAGAACCTTTTCAATATGTATCCACACTGTTTCTAACATGAAATAGGTGTGTTAAGGTAATGATAAATAGAGCTTCCAACAAGCTTTATTGAAAACTTATATTTGCATTAAGTACGTATGATCCAATGTAGGAATGACCAAAATCCAATGTAAGAATAAAAGAGCAGATATTTTTTGTGTGTTCTGCAAAAATATAGGTTATGGAAGCAAGACTTTTCAATAGTGATTTCAAAGGAGATTTCAGTAGTAAAAGAGCAACAACAGTAACAATTCCAATAATGACAGTTTCTACCATGAGAGGATGACATGTGGAAATTCTGATTTAGCCTAGAATATTTACAGATTCCCCTGGTTTTGTGAAAAATTAAAGTTCTCTTTCACTGGAAGGAAACAATTATGAATTCTCAGGTTTATTTTTTTAGTTTCTTCAAATCACCTAAACCTCTGAATTCAGAAAAAAGATAAGAATCCAAAGAGGAATAACAAGATGGATGAAGATATTAAACATGTTACCTTAGTTACTAAAGAAGCCATAAAGCCTTTATTTAAGAAAGAAAGACAAATATCTGCAGGAAGAAACAGCAGGAGAATCTGTTGGCACTTCAAGTACTTGCTTGCAAACTTTCATTAACAGCGAAAAAAGAGGTACTGTTCAGTCTGTGGGGTGTGGGGTCATCATCACTAGGGAAATCCTCAGCCAAAAAAAGGTACAGAAAAACATGAGCAACGACTGCTGAGTGAAATACTATGCTTTCTCTTTCCTCTCAATGTCTTTTTCCTCTCGCTTTCTGAAAGTTCTTTGAGGTTAAATGTAGGTCTGTTACAGGATTATGGATTTGACATAGTTATTGGTCTTTTTTCTTTTAAAGGATTTCTTCAGTGTACAGATACAAACTACGTGTGCTTTTTTCCATGTCTCAATGGGAATAAACTTTCATCTAAAAATGTCCTGCCAACTGCAGAACATGGAAACTGGAAAGACACAGCTAACACAGATAATATAATCACTGATGTGAATTATCTCACACACAGTTTCTGTTGTGGAAGACGTGAATTTTTGAGGGATTATTTCTATTCTTTTTTTTTACCCAGAAAACAGCTGTTTTTTTCTTCTTTTGAAATGAGGTTCAAGAACCAAAGAGGT
Organism: Cyanistes caeruleus; assembly: GCF_971803275.1. Classification (NCBI taxonomy): domain Eukaryota; kingdom Metazoa; phylum Chordata; class Aves; order Passeriformes; family Paridae; genus Cyanistes; species Cyanistes caeruleus. Next base: position 45,021,190 of record NC_141703.1, read on the forward strand.
GTATATAATCATAGTAAAGTATAATCAAGAGAATTTTTATCTACCACAAAGTAGGTACAATTCCCCTTAATCAAAGACAAAAGGACTTCCAAGCATATCCAAATTCTTACAAGCAAAATTAAGCCATAACTAATATGCAACACAATGCACGTATCAGTCTGAGCTTTCCAGTTGCTGACAGAAACTGAGGCATTTGAGACAGTCTGATTAAGCTGGAGTGTTTCCCCCATTATTTTACCGCTGTTTCTTATTTTCATTTCTATATATAAACTGACAGTGCATTTTTTGTGCTATATCTTGTTTGGTGGGTTTCATTCTTTGCAGTACATTTGTGCGAACTACCTCTGATCTCATTCAATTTCATGCAACAACATTTAGTAAATGAAAAGAGGAGAGGGAGAGGGAGAGGAGACTCGAGGAGGGGAGGGGAGGGGAGGGGAGGGGAGGGGAGGGGAGGGGAGGGGAGGGGAGGGGAGGGGAGGGGAGGGGAGGGGAGGGGAGGGGAGGGGAGGGGAGGGGAGGGGAGGGGAGGGGAGGGGAGGGGAGGGGAGGGGAGGGGAGGGGAGGGGAGGGGAGGGGAGGGGAGGAGAGGAGGTCAATTTATCTGAAAATTCTGCTTCAACTATGATTCCACTATGAAAACTTACACTGAAAATAATTCAAATTCATCCTTTTGATTGGGGTGGGCAGAATTTCCCACATAGCAAAATATATTTTATGATCCACTTTGATTATTAGTACATGAGTGAGCTTTGAAAAGGAATATGAAGATAATGATAAAACTTGTCATATGCCAGAATGAACTGACCATTAGGAAGTGCCAGCCCTAAAAACAGGAAATGGGAAAAGTACATTTTCCGAACTGGATGAGGGACCCATAGAACCCTGGGTAGGGAAAAACAGGGTTGTCCAAAACTGTTCTTCATCTGGATGTTGGCTGAGAATATTGAAATACCATAACCAGACTGAGAAACCCTGAAGTAATTTTGAGTCCATTAAGACAGTCACAGTTCTCATGAAGCCTTAAATGACAATACATTGGTATTCCTACATCATGAGATGAAAATTAATATCCAAAGAAAGTTTCACACCTGACCAATGTAAAGCATGTGCCTAGAAAGAACATTTTTATAATGCACTGTAAAATATTTCACAGTAATTACTGAAAAGCACACTTAAAGCCAGATTGTTTTATGACTTCCAAATATTGGCTGACTAGCAATCACCGTCACAGGTTTAGGTTCTCCAGAAAATTCTGTCTGCTCCATGCATGGAAAGCCATATAAAATTTTCTCTCTTTCATGATCTGATCTTATTCTGGATAGATTTGATTAAAGTACACCACACTTCTTTTTGTATGAAAACATGTCCAGCATTTCCTCTGAATTACCATTTTGAACTTTTATTTCACCAAGTTTCTATAGAAAACCCTGGGACTGATCACTTGGTTTTCTTTAAAATGAACACAAATGTGTTAGTTATGATTTTAGATCCTTTTGTCTGCTGGTGGGTAGGCATTCATGTGTGTTTCAGAGAACAAAAAGAGATACCTGCTGTGTCACTCACAGTGGAGACGGTGAAGGAAATCTAAAAACTGCTATAGTAAGAAAAGTTGCTATTGCACCTGGAGACTTTGAAGTCAATTTTTCAAAGGTTATTTCTTGTCAGATTTTAAAAGTTAATATCTGTGAACAGGAGGGAGCCTCCAAACAAACTGAAGTTTTAGGGATCTCAGAATACCTCTTTTCTCTCCTCTCCCCTGGTGCAAAATGATGCATCTATAGCATAGGAGGAATGAACACAGGTGCTGAGATAAAGGCGGGGATCCTGTTATTTAATTGCAATGCCTGTCATAATCTTTCACCACAATGCTACATGTCATAAACCACAACAGTTTTAAGGCAGTTCTAAAAGCGATAAATAAGTTCATGGCAAAAAAAAAAAGTCTACTCAAAAAAGAAAAACAAAATCAGTTCAGGTGAACCCTGAGGGTTTGTATGGTTCAGGTTGTTCCACTGTAGCCAGTAATATCTGGTATCAGACACTGTTTGAGACAAGGTATTGTATAGAACATGTCTACCAGAAAGATATTCTCAAAAGAACTGAGTGAACTGTGATCATATTGTCAATGCTCTAAAATAAAAATCAAAAAAAAAAAAAGTCTGGTACAAGTTTTTTTTTTTAAGAAGTATTCTGAATATTGTCATATTTGGCACTCCACAACACCAAGATTGGTCTGGCCAGGGGTTGCATGACAAAATAAAAATGGGGACAGGTACAAGTAGGTTGCCCAAAAATAAAGTACATTAATAATGCATAAAATAACAAAGGAACATAAGCCATGCACAGTATGGGGACTACCTCAGAAGACGTGGAGACAGGGCAAACATGACAATATATATGGGATGTTCTGAGGCTAGGGGTCAAGTTATAAAAGAGAAGTAGGAACATAACCATATATGTGAAATATAGCTAACTAATCATTAACAATAACTCTAGTAACATAAAAACTCCCATGGTACAACAGCACTTAAACTTTTACTTGCCCTAACTCAAGATCTTTCCCTACAGCCTTAAGTCTGTGGTTGGCTCAGGTCAGCTGATTCTCACAGAATATAGCAGTTAAAGACCAGACCTCAAAATTATACTTGATGGTTAAAACAGAAAAATCTACTGAAGAAAAGGGTTCTTTTCACATCAGGTATAAACTAATTATGACAGAAGAGGTGGAAAGTTTTCTCTGGATGCTGATAACTTACACAGAAATCAGTAAATTTCTTTGAATAAGAAAGGGCTTAATGTGATTAAAATACAGGAAGGAGAAGCAGAAGACTTCAACATTGTTAAGAGCAAGTGACCCTTAAAAATCTTGATTTCCTTTCTCTAGTGTTTAGAAAGAATTGGAAATTATTTACAGCATTCACACATTAATCACAGACTTATTTTTTCTGTATTAATAGGAAAAATGTTTACAGGACTTTCCTTGTGACAGATATACATAAATTCTAATTTAATTCCTAAAACCTGCTTATCTTTTATTTGAATTTTTTGATAATTAATCTCAGTGTAGAAGAAAGATATTTTTCTTTCCTTGAATATTTGACCATTGAAAGTATTTTGTATCACATAAGGTCTCAAAGTACTATTTAGGGGCCCTGTATCTTAGATAAAATAAAAAGAAAAAATATAAACACTTAAGAGAAGGGACTTAGAAGTCATATTTACCATACCTACATATACAAAAATCCTTTTTAACAAAGAAATATTAAGAACTAAGACACTGAGTTGCTGAAACACTAATTTAGTTTATCTTTAAATAAAAGATTGTAATAAAATAAAATAAAAGATTGTAATAAATAAATGATTTTATAAAGTACACTTACCTCAATATAATGGCAACATAATCTTTAAAGGTGTGCAAGAACTCTAGTGCAACTTCACAATAAAAACAACAATGTCAACCAGTATCATATGATGTGATTATCTGACAGTTGTACACAAGCAGTTGAATACCTTTTTCTTCTCATAGTCTACAAAACTTTTCACAGTGCAAACTAATATAAATATGCAGGACAACAGTAATATACCTCAAATAAGCATGCAAATATGTAGGTGAGTTCATATAAGAATTCCTTGAGCTAGTTTTATTTTCTTGAGTCCTGGTTAAATTTTAAATTTAACCATTGTTATTCAAAACTGTGATTTTTTTTGTTTGGGTTTTTTTTTCATTTTTATGAAGTTCATTTTTCACAGAAAAACTGTTTTCATGTTCCTGGGCATTGCTGTTCATTCTCAACAATGGTGAGGACAAGCTCAGGTCTCACCCTTTGCAGTTACATCTGAGTTATCTGAAATTTTGGTTAAAGGAAAAAGAGTTCTCAAAAAAAGATTGAAACTCAATGTACACATAATCCCTGATGGTCTTTCTGGTTTTTGCCTCAGAATATTTCCTGGGTACTGATATTCCTCTTCTCAAATTTATTTTCTTTTCTTAAAATTTAACAGTGTTGAGAGATTTCTAGGCTAGTGGTATATTTTACTGACTGCAGAAAGTGTCAGCAGTTCACAGAAAGAAAAGGTGGTTCTTTTCATTTCTTTATATAGGATAAATACGGAAGTCTGAAACAAACCCAAGAAACTGTTAAGTGCACATTGATGGAAAGCAGTTCAAGCTTACATTTTAAAGTTATCTCTTCTTGTATTTTTCTAACTGATAAAACAAGATGTAGTTCCAAAGTTTTAAAAAAATGCAGAGTGAAGAAGTTAAGCAGATTTAAAAGGGGAACTCCAGGTAAACTGAATTTAATGTCTTAGAATTAAGAAATTAGTCCAGATCTTTGTTATGAAGTTAAAAAGAACCAACCAAACAAAAACAAACAAAAACAAAAATGAAACTGAAGAAGAGACTGAAAATGTGATGTACTGTTCTTCTTTTTCCTATTTATGGTAGATCTACTACACATTCCCAGGGTAGTGACAAGTCCAATGCACCAGAAAAGACACTTCAGCAGTGACTAGGGCTAGTATTCTCACTGAGAAAGCCTCTCAAGGCCTCTCCAGCACCACTGATTTGATGAAATTCCATTTCCTGAAAAAAAATAATTGAGGGAATATTTTCTTTTTTTTCAGACTATAGTTGAAACCTGACCTGATAATCAGGCAGGAATCAAGGTAGAGGAGCACTGCTGTGAGGCAGGAGCAAGTGTGGGGTTGTGTCCTGGTCAGAAGCACAGGCAACAACACCTGCTCTGTATGGCCAGCCCAGGCTTGCCAGATGGGCAGAGGTGAGACTGTGCCTGAGGAAAACAGGTTGGAGAACTGCCTCTCTTGGTACACCCTTTTAGGAGCACAGAACCTATGCTGGTGCTCTGACACAAGGGAGATGTTTGTCAAGCCAATGCTTCTCTGTAAAAAAAAAGGGGAAGTTCCTTTAATACGGTGAGCTAAGTTTGTGAAATAAATGAAAAAAATAAATAAATAACTTTCTTAAATAAATGCAATCCTAGAAACTTCTCCTTCAAGAGTGCAGTGTATTTCTAAATGTTTGTAGCCTGTGATAAAACTACATGGCAAGACATCTATTGAACACTCATGAACAAAGAAATTCCAAACAAATATTGACAGACTAACACCAAAACAAAGAACTCTGCTCACCTATTTCCATTTTATTACAAAGTATGAAAATAGTGTATGAGAAATGTCAGCAGAGTTTCTGGGAATTTCCTACATACTCCGGTGACAGACATACTGAAAGAAAGACGTGTTAAATTGCAGCATCCAGCTGACAACAATAAACAGCTTAGAGAATGAGAGGATCTGCCATCTCTCCATCTTCTTCATCTAATCTAGCAGAGTCTGTTGCAAGGGAAATGTAATTATGAAGAAATAAGTATTTCCTGTCTTTCACAGGACCTCAGTGCTGTGCACAAGATGCTAGCACCATGATCATAACAAGGCATGAATGACAGAAATAAAGAGCAGAATGGGGAGGGAGAGAGGGAAGAAGGGACAAAGCCCTTGTTACTTCTGATTTTGAGACATTACTGTAGTTATAGTGCACAAGCTGCACATCTCAGCATGCTGTTTTGGGAATGTGTACCAACTCTGTATGTAACTGTGGGGGAAGGTAGTCCACACTGGATCTTTATTTACCACTGAAGAAGCAATGCTTAAAAATATAGAAAGGCTGGTTTACATTACAAAAAAAAGGATACAGGAACTCATAACTACCAGATTACTTTTGTATTTACACAGCTATTAAAAATCAAATTTTGTCTAGATAAAAAATGCATGAACAAGGGAGAAAATATCTGCATTATGTTAAGATGAATTTCAAAATATTTTATTTTGAGTATCCATATTTATATAAATATAATATACATATATATGTATATCTTTTATCCATGAGCCTATCACATTAAAGCATCTAGAAGCATTCAACAATGAAGCACGGCAGTTGCCTGAACTTCTCTTTAGATACTTAAACACCTAATTTTGCTCACAGAAATACAAAATACTGTGTCAATACCTCCTAGCACAGATTTTTTTCCCGTGCAGGGAAGTGATGCTACCTAAAAAAGTTTTTACGCATAAATCTTTCCCTGAGATTTTCAATACTACTTAGAAAAGTTTTAATTTAATGAATGTATTAGGAAGGCTTTCAAAAACATCATAAAACAATAAGTATCTTAGCCTTTCACATACTTAAATTCTTCTTAAAGGCTATCTCAGTATCATAAGCATGGAAACCTCCATGTGCCATATCTATTAACTATGACTCTGAAGAGATATGAGTACCAAAACCTGCAAGCATCTCCTTATTGAGCAGTTATATTTCCTTACATGAGAATAAAAATATTTGTCAAAATAATAGCTACTTATTTACAGGAAATGTAATTTTTTGTGTAAAAAATGAACTTAAACAATTAATTTTGATTCCATCATTATATTATTTTCATTTAAATTGATTTTAAAATAATTTTTAGCAAGAATTGAAACATAATGCTATATTGTTAAATTGAAAAAAATCTTTATTTACTTTTAAATTCATATGTATAAGGTTTAGATTTTTACTCTGAAGTCAAACTAAATAAGTACTCTTTATGGTATATACACATCCTGCAAGTTTAATATAAACCCCAATGCACATTTTAGAAGCCTTCTGAAAAGTTTTTAACTGGCTATCTTCAGTGTCTTTCACTATACAGTTAAAAGTCATTAAGAATGGATAATTTATGAGATTGCATTGGAACTTAAAAATTCAAATGTAAAGAAATAAAAGATAGTCTTGGTAGACCAGCATTTTCATTCAGATTTGTTGGCCTGTAGCCACTGTGATGTTATTATTATGTAAATTAAAAAGCAGAATACAGAAATGCATAAATATATACCCTCAACTATTTTTCCTAATACAAAAGTCATGGTTGTTGTCTTTGTACATGCATAATTCTCTGATTTATTAATTCCTGGATCTATAATTGCCAAATCTTTATTCTCCTATGCTATTTTGCACTAATTTGTGAACTAATCACATTAGTCCACTATTTGTGGACTAATAGCCTTACCCATTAGCTAATTAAAATGCTCAGATGTTTGGAAATGTTTATTGAGAATGTACTATCTCCATTTCCACTGCATAACTGATATACAATAATTAAAAATTACCTACATTACCTTAGAACTTAACAATGAATATTTGTTTCTCTTGGGTTTTATTAATTGCTTTTATACATGTGAACAGTGTATTAATTATACTTAAGCATCAACTAATTTGAAAACAATAACCAGGCTTTCCTACACAGAACAGTGGGTAAGAATACAGGATTGGTCTCCGTTCCTAGATTGAAAAAAACCCAAGAAAGTAGTCCAGTAGCTGGTAGCTGAACACAGGGAACGTGTCCTTTCTTCCTACCTTACCATTTAACAGTCTGATACCTTATCTTTTCCTTCTTTTTTTTTTTTTTTCTTCAGTAATGCATCACACTAATATTATCAGAGGGAATTCATCTCCCATCATTTGCACATAAATGGGGTGATATCAATTAAGGTTCTCTAGGAGCTTTGGGCTTATTTTGGTGTGCAGATAGTTTTCAGACAGGTACTCTCTATATTCATTCAGGGAGGCCTCAAAGTGCAGTGATTTATCCCTTGATACAGAGCTATGACATGAGAACACAGAAGGTGATTTATCCTGCACGATTTAGTTGAGTGAACATGTGCTGTCAAATAGTAAAATGAAGTGTGTATATCGTATAATGGGGGAATTGAAATAGAATTTATAAACTGTCAGCTTATTGTAAAACCCTGTACAATTTCTACTAAACTCTTAAAAAAATAAAGCTCTATTGCAAGTTGTTTCAGCAGCAGCTGCAGATGTTTAAGACATGCTGGGAAGAAGCAGTAATAGCAGTGCTTAGCACTTCATTACATGTCATTAATTCATGTCACCATTATGCTCCTCTATTTACACTGTGCTGGCATGTAACTTATCTCCATACTTTCCTATAAAATCTGTCCAAGGATTATTTCCATTAACATCCATTGCCAGGTTTCTCTCAAATAAGATTGAAACTCCCTGCTAGACTCCTGCATGGGTGTTTGAAGCTTGTTTTTCTGCTTCTGGGAGTCCTGCAGCTACCCCTAGGAAGAGTTAGCTTCAGGCTTCCTCACTCAGGAGGGAACAGCAGGCCCTTCAGAGCCCAGACAGATCCCTTGCAAGTTTTCAGAATCTCTTACCTGGAACATAAGGTTCACAAGGTGGTAGGAAATAGTATCTCCTAGATCAGGCTGTTGTACAGTTCATCCCATCATACTGAGGCATAAAAAGAGCTAAATCCTCTTCACCTGGCAGGAGAAGTAGAACTGGTTCATCTCTCCTAAGGCCAGTGCTAATGCTGTTCCTTTACCAAATTGCTTAAGAATGATGCAAACTGCAAGAGACTGAAAAGGTCACCTTGCAATGCCTCCTGTTAATGTTAGCCCAGTGAACAGTAAACCTGAGGCTAAGTACAGAGTAAAGTCATGTCCTTAACAAACTGCCAGGAAACCCTGTCAAAGGATCCACCAGGCAACCTTATATCTTCATCTAAACATAACGTTTTACCCGTTACAGCTATCGCACGTGATTAATGAAGGTGCATTTTTTTTCACCCTTGCTTCATATGCCACTGCTTCCAAACAGCTGTGCTTTCTGATTTTTGCTCTCTGGCAAATATGCAGCTTTTTCACTGGGTATGCCTGTATCTTATTTTTTTTTTTTTTTTTTAAACTTTAAGATTTCTTCTGAGAGCATTTTTGAAACAAGTAAAGGAAGCCAACATTATGATGTTGAAAATTCAACAAATTTCATTTCAACACATGGATTTCTGTCCAAATTTGAGTCCCCAGTGACTGCAATAGGACTGCAAGGAATCCACAGCAGCAGTCTGGTGCAAAACCCAGCAAAATAAGTTCCATGTCAAGAACTGTATTGAGACAGTCTGGCAGGCACAGGGATAAAATGACTTGTGACTATTTTATTTTATATACATAGATATAAAATCTATTCTAAAACTTAATTTTCAAAATATTTGCCTATCTAGAGATAGCTTCCCCTAATCAAACAGTAAGACCTTTGTGATGTTGGAGGGTTTGCACTTTTTTTTTCAAGAATCTTGAGATAAACCATTGATTTTCATGGAAGAAAACACAGGAAAACTTTAATACATACCACTTGGAAATTCAACATTTTTATGCCATTGATATATATGTCATGATATTTGGGGATTAAGTACAAGAAAAAAAAAACAAACAAAAAGAAAACTAAATTCCTAACTAAAACTCTGAAGCCATGATCTGAAAAATACCATGGGTACATGCATAATTATGGTAGCTCATGAATGTTCCTCAGGGGCTAAACATGGTTTGATCAGAATATGTCAGGCTCTAGCACCAAGCATATAAAAATGATATTTTACAGAACAATGTTTTTTAGAAGATGAGCTCAGGTATTTTGCTGAAAGAAAAAATCCACAGCATGGAAATTCCTCCATATTTTTATTTCTGGTTTAATTTCTTAGAAAAATAACAAACAAAAAAAGCAACAAAATAAACACACCCCACACACACACTTGGTTTTTGTTTGCTCTGCTGCAGTGTCAATGTAGATACATATTTGTCCTGAGGCAGACAACAGTGCTACTATCATTAGGGAAAAATGCTTTAGAGGGTTCCAGGTTTTCAGCCCTGCTGAGATAACAGGAAATTCATCTGAGTGGATCAGGGAGCAAATGTGTTTCCCATACATATTAGGATGCACAGAATGTACTACGTCTTCTTCCTGATCAGTGCTCTATATGTCTATGCTAATTCAGTATCATCCTACCATGCCTGTCTATTGTGAAAAACTCCATCTTCTCTGTAATACCTCACTTTTCCTCCTAATGCAGGAAAAGAGTTGGGAGATGGAAGTCAAAATTCTACCTGATGTTATGCATGTTTATTTGTAGACATGTTTTTTATTGGCCATGTGGGCAGTAGTATAATTAATGACAAAGCTCATCCTAGTCCAGATACACCAGCTCCCACTTAGGCTAAATTATTCTCATTAACTGACTGTTGTATGGAAGCTGTGATACGTGGTTGCAGTCCTTGCACAAAGCTTTTAAGACTTTTTAGGACTGTAGCTATTGCTTCGTGATCAAGGGAATCAGGAAAGCATGGACGGGCATAGGTTACAATTCTTTCTCTTCTAGAAAAATCCATTCATCTCTGCAGCCAAGCTTCTCCCGGAGGGACGAGCTGCCTGTTCTCTGCTATTATAAGCACTTTCTATGTTTTAATCTATGCTCTTTGCTGCACAGCTGGTAGGAGCAGCAACAAGCCTAGAACTGAAGGACAGACAGAGTCTTTCAAGTGCTGTGTCAGGACTCTAATTAGAATTTCTTAAAATTTGGTATCTAAGTGAGAGGAAAGATGAAGAAAGCCCAATCCCTCCTGAGTAGGCAAACTGTTACAACACATCAGTGGACTCTTCTCATGAAACAGATGCTTTTTGCTTTTCTTTCCTTTTCTCCATTGTGTTATTTAGAAGAATTTTAGCTATTTCTTAGCACTTTATTTAATAGACTATTTCCTCAAACTTACTGCCAACTGTAGACTAACCAAGCTTCAGTTCTTGACAAGTTTTCATCAATATAAACACATTACAAAAACAAAGGTCCAGGGCTATGTTTTTGAAGTCCCAAAAGCATAAAACTGAAATTTAAAGGTATGATTTTGCTGTTAAAGACTGAATGTCATATTCTTCAGTGGAAAGAATTGAGATAAATTTTAGATCTTGTATTCAGAATGCAACTCACACTGCCTAACTCTTTAAGATCTGCAATCTAAACACCTAGAAGTTCAGCAGTCATTTCAGGCTTCTGTTCTGATCAGCTTAGGAAAGTTTTTGACATCTTCACACAATCTCATTGTTTCTCTACTGTAAAAAGAGCCTGGATAATTAGATCAGAATTCAGTTCTCTAGAATCACAAAAGAAAAATACTCTAATTCAGTAATGGGCACAAGGTAGGATCAGCAAAAACTGTGCTTGCTAGTCAGGACTAGTTAAGGAGTTCAGCATGTGCTTTCTGAGACTATTAACAAAGAAAGAATAGAGAAATAACTTTCAGAGTAATGATCACAACCAAATAAAACTGGTTTCAAGATTTAAGGTATAAATTATTCCTTTCTAAGGTATATAAAGTATATGCCTCCAGCAAGGGACACAGCTTCAACAGATTCTCTAAGTGCTTCAATGGTCTGTAACATAATTATCTTAAAATGATGTATGAAAGGAAAGATTCCACATATTAAGATCTACAAATAGTATTAAAAATAATTTGTTTTTGTCTTCTTTTGTACGTTGTATATGGAAATATAAACCACTGGAACTTTGTATAAGAGTTTACTTGTGGTTTTAAGAAGGATATTTAATTTGTGTAAGATGTTTATCATTTTAGTGTCTCTACTAAATTAATTGCATCTTTCATGTGTTTAAAAAGGATTTGAAATGTTAATGTATCATAGCACTGAAGACATTTCTGTAAACAACTGCAGAATAAGCCAGAAGATATAAATTCATTTTTAGCAATTAAAATTCAACAATTGCATCAGTGTATGCTGGGGGATGACTGACACATTGTCTATAAATCAGCAATGTGCCTTTATGGTGAAGAAGGTTAATGGTATCTGTGCTGCATCAGGAGAAATTTCGCCATCAGGCTGAGTGGACAGAGTGATCCTTTTCCCCTTTCCAGCACTGGTGAGGTCACACCCTGAGTCTCATCCTGGGCTGGACATCCCCTCTGAATATCAGAACCTTTCTTACTGTGAAGGTAACTAAGCACTGCAGCAGAATGCCCAAGAAAGCCATGGCATTTCCATCCTTGGAGATATTCAAAAGCTGTCTCAATATGATCATGGGAAACTGGCTATTGGTGGCTCTCCTGGAGCAAAGCATTTGAACCAGATGACCTCCTCAGGTGTCTTCCAATCGTAATTTCTCTGTTAGTCTATGAACTTAAATTCAGTGATGTCATATGGCTTGGCACTACTGCAGTCCTTCTTCTGAAACATCTGAAGTTTCTTTATTTTTTATATATTGTCATGTTGCATTATTCTGTACCATTATATTCTTTTGAAGTGAAAGCTAATACCTAAAGAGTAATACGAAAATACATCTACATAAAGTTCATTTGGAAAATGAGTTCCCTACTGAGAACTAATTGGGTTAACTTGATTACACTAAATTAAACTTTTGGAAAGAATGTTAGCTGAGACAAACTAAAGCTAGTGGAACAATGCCACCATCCCACCTGACCCAGCTTGTCATGCAGGAGATTACTCTGGCTAAACAGAGCAGCTGACAGGAGAAAATCTCAGGGACCAGAAAGGAGCATGAATGATGATTCATGCTCTGTATGCTTACTGTAGCTTCGTGCAGGGAATGTGTTTTTAAATCTAATAAATGTGCAGGGGAAGAGGAAAGTGTCATACCTAAGTTCATCCTTTCTGATGAGGAAAATAAAAAAGTCTAGCTGTTCCTTCATCTCCACCAAACTTAAGATAATGTTAGAATCTGAATTCTGATTGACTTATATTTTTCTTTTCCAGACAATGAATTATGTACCTCTCACTAGCTGTCTCCAATCATAAACTCTATAAATACATAAAACATAAATTTATATATCTATATATTGTGTATGCCTTAAGGAATTTGAAAAACTTCTGAGGAAATACTGCTTTTACTATTAGTTAAGTTTCCCTGTCTTTGCCTGCTGATCCATCAATAATGCTCCTTTTCAGGTGTGGGAAGCAAATGTTTTGGCTATTCTTAGTTTCTTCTTCATACATCTAAATCTTCACAATTTCCTAAGACATCATACCAGACATTTTCTTTTTACCCTCATGAACTCATTAATTATTTTGTCATGTAAATATTTCAGTGCAGATCCCATGGAGGGAAAAACAATAGGGGATGATACATTGTGCTTTTAATACAGTCAGGCAAGAATTGGGAAGAATCTGTATTAGATAATTTAACAGTTTCTGCTCAAGAGCAAATACAAACTCAAACAAGTCTTACCTAATTTGAAGGTCTTTAGTGAGAAGACTTTAGTCCTGCACCATCACTGACTTCAAAGAGAACCAAGGAAGCCAAGGTAATTAACTTAGCTTGGTCAAGCATTTAAATGGAATAAGTAAAATAAGTTTTCTGGGTTATCTTTACTAAATGTGCAAGACACTGACTTAGGAAAGGATCCTGGGGGATTCAATCTCTCCATTATTCACTGAGGAAAGCTTCCAGGTAGCTTACTGCCTACAATACTGCAAATCACCCAAATTATACTATACACAGTTATTTTGGTACTGAGGCACTAGAAATGGGTATGTCTGCAACTGACTGGAAAACCAGTTATCATTAAACTAAAACATTAGCACATAAGTAAAGACAAAAGTAATTAAGGGTACAATTTTGCAACTCTGGGATGCCCTAGCTTACTGCTTTCTCAGACTACTATTGGGTGACTTTATTTTATGGACATAAATTCAAAATATGTGATATGTGCAAAAAACCACGAGAATTTTAAATAGTATCTTACACAGCTTATTACACCCACAGGTGACAAACAAAAAAATTACTTCTTTACCATAGGGGATACAAAGCTTTAGAGGCCTGCTGTAAACAGTCTCAATTTCTCCTTCCTAGAAAAGGAAGTATGTGCACACATAAAAATCGTCCATAAAATAAAGACAGAGCATAACCTGCTGGCTTAGGAGGAAGGTTTATCTAAACTATTTTCCAGCCTCTTATGGTAGCCAATACATATATAAAGAAATAATAATTAAGAAGAATTACAGTGGTACTTTGCAGGAGTACTTGCTTGTCTTTCACGAGTTTGCAATTCACAAAGGTGATAACTTTGTAATGAATGCTCCTTCATCATCATCGGTTCTGTTTTCATAAACTCCTCCCTTAAGGTTCTATTTTCTCTTGTGCTTGGTGGTAAGTATCATTAATGATGAAAAATATTAGGAAAGACTAATTATGAGCATTTCTTTTATGCTTCTTTACACAGATAATTGTTATTAGTCAAAACTCTATTAAAAAGTAGGTATAATACCAGTTAAATTATGCTTTCTCAGTACAAACACAGCACAAAAAGAAATGTATAGAGGAAGAAACAAATGACCTATATGTTAGTAATGACATGGAGGCAGATGCTTTTTACCTTGATATAACTCCAGTGACAAAACTGCTGAACTACTGATTAAACAATTGTCTATCCTGTTGTGTATCTTAATTGTCTAATTCTCACTTCACTAATTTCTATGAAATCTGTTTTAAATGGCACTGACTATTTTCAAAGCTCAACATTTCTTTGCAAGTACTCTAAACATTGTAGAAATTAAATTTAACATGCATAGCATGTTTTTATATATTCAAACAAGACTTATTTATGTCCTTGTATCACAACACCATGATTTTCCATGCATGCCTACCATAAAAGCTAAGTGTTACATGTCATAAGAACATTTGCAAAAAGGATGACTTCTAAAAGTCAAACAGAACTGCAAAATGCTATTTTTTCCTATTCCTTGTCAGATACAGGCTACCCATATGATCAACATGTCCCGTGAGAGATTTCCTTTCCTTTTTTTTCTTTAAAAGAAAATTGACAGCATGTGGTGTGGCTTATTGCACCTCCTCCATCCCTTCAAGCTTGGGGGGAGACAGACAGAGTTCTGCTTTCCCTAGGTCTTTCTCTCAGCCCAGCCTCCACCGTGCCACTCATGCTGTTCTTCCCTTTCTCGCTGCATGGCCACAGGTGGCTGCACTGGGGTTGCTGCAGGGAAAGCAGGTGTCCTGAGTGAAGGCAGATGATAGGGAAATGGGGGGAAAATGAAACATAATTATGAGGGAAACTGTTGTCTGTGTTAAGGATGAGGATCACCTGCCCAAATAGGAAGTAAAATGGGAGAATAGACTACTTCTATTCATTTTCCCAGGAAAAAGGAAAGAAGGAGTGTAAAATGATGTTAAAAAGTCTAAAGAAGTGGAGTTAAAGAGATTTCTTCCAGCAAGCTATGGGACTGTGGAAGCCATGTTAATTTTTCCGAGCCCTCTAATTGCACCTTCATTTCCAGGACACTCTTCTAACTTCTTCAGGCTCCCTTTCTCATTCATGACCTGCTAGAAAAACAGCTCTAGACCTTGGCAAACCTCTGCCTTCTATTATCAACCTTTCAAAAGATCCCAACTTCTCCTTAAATTCATTTTGCTGTCACCTCAAACCCAAATTTTGTCTGCAGTACTAAAAAGCTTTGAGCTGTTTCTCAATGTACCCTAGAGCAAATCAGTTGAGCAGCCAAGCAAGCAGTCAGATTTCTTCTCCTCACCAAGAGCCTGTAACGAAAAGATGCAGAGGAGGAAAATCAGTCATACCCTTCCTGTCTAAACAGATTCTGACAGCTCATTATAATTATTGAATGTCAACAGTGAATTCAGCCATATGCAAATATATGGACAGAGATGGTTCTTTCACAAAACTCAGCTGATTCAGAAACATAACGAAGCCGCAAAAAATAGACATGAGTTAAAGAATTTACACAAATATGTATGCATACACTAATATACAAGACCACAGTCAGTACCTCAAAATTAATTTTTAAAATAAAAATTTTTTCAATGGCTCTTATGAGACTGTACACAGTGTCCCTCCTGAATAAAGGTACAGTATAGTACGAGACCAAACTCAGAGCACAGTATCAGTTGGTCTGTGATAACATAAAAATGCTTCAGAACCTTCATCATTGTTAACATTTCTGCAAAAAAGGAGATTTTTTAAAGAAAGGCTGTTTAACAGAATGCCTAATGCAAAACAAAACATCTTTGCCATATATTTATATCAGATCTGTCATAATGCAAGTCAAACTATACAATATGGATAACACTTGTTTTAATAATGCACTTATATCTTAGTCTCTATTTTTCTCATACATGACACTTTTCCCCAAATTTCCTGGTTTTACTTGAAATATTTACATAGCAACATCAGTGTTTACAGTAATTTAATTTTTTTTTTTTTTAGAAATTACAGTTCTTGCCTTGTATTCTAAAGTGTTTTTAACATTTCCAGTGTACTTTGTCCACTTTATTCAAGTCATCTATATGCATAAAAACAGATGGTCCAAACATTTCATGAAAATCTGCTTTCACTGCATTTTCTTCTGCAGAGCAGGAATTGAATGAGGTACCTAGAAATCAGGATGAGGACAAGCCACTTGTTAACAGCAATAGAGGCTTAAACATCTAAAAAATCTTTTAAATCTAAAAGGCCAGAGGAGGCAGTGTATCTATCTAAAACTGCATATTCTGGGCTTCAGTCACATAATTCTGAAGACAGGTCTGAAATTCTGAAACATTGCTAGGATTTACCTATTAAGTATTTACCTTTTCACTATCAAGGAGTTATTTCCTTATGAAATATGTGTGCTTTTAGAGACCTGGCAATACTTTGTCCTTCATATTACTTCAGTGTCCTCAATGTTCCCCTCAGTGCTGAATATGAGCTGTAGAAACTTCCTTTGTTCCTCATTTGTGTGACTGTTATTTATTCACTAGTAACTTAAGAGTGCTGTGGCTTCAGGAAAGAGGTACATCCAGGTACTTGAGAAATTTTCTCAATTAGGGGTCTTGCATTGATACATTTTTCCAAGAGGTTTAGGAGCAGGGACATCTTTTTGTCATTCTTCCTGTGCTTTTTTGTAGTCCTACCAGCGAAGCAGCCATGTTTGACACAAATAGTTAGGTGGTTTAGTCCTTTCAAAATATTTTTGCCTGAAATTTAAAGTAGATGGGGCTTCTCAGACACTGAGCAGGTTAGAAAAAAACTGCTGAATGAAGGCTGCCAAACTCTTTAATACAATTCACTGTGGACTCTGTGTCTAACTCTGAAACAGAGAGCCTGTAGAAATTACAGGCCATATAGCTCTCTTAGTCCTGCCTGAGAGACTAGCCTGAGAAATTCATAGGAGGATTCAAAACAATCCTCAAAGACAGAAAACAGCCTGCAGGTGTTGTTTCTCTGTCTCTTGTTTTCTTTGCAGGAGAAAGTCAGGGGGTAGTGTGCCCCACTGACCAATGATGGTGATGTAGTGGTTTGCTAACCAATGAGAGTTTCCTTTCTGTACTTTCCACGTATCAGTCTATAAAACAGAGCTGAAATAATAAACTACGGAGACATTCTCCTTATCGGCTCCATGAGAGTCTGTGTTGCTCATTCCCAGCCGCTCCTAATAGAGCGACAGTTCACAGCTTGCTTGGACTCACCCATGTAGCACGTGTAGGACATGGATATGTCATAAGAAATTTGTAGTAGTCTCCTTTTAAGATATTCATAAATTTTGACCTATACTATAGCCACAGACTTCTTCTCCACCTGGTTAATCACAGGGAGAGAAGTTTACAACAAAGTCTTCATGTCTCTTTTTTCCAACAGCTGTAGGCAACCATACTGCTACAGTGCTGTTGCATCCACCGTCTATGTGGTACCTCAGCAGTTCTTGGTAGTCCGTCTTAAAACACGGCCCAACATTATTTTAGTGAAACATTTTGAGTTTTAGGGTTTCAAGATATTTTTAGGTGCCCTGTTAAGTAAACAACTCCTCAAATATATTTCAATATCAGACAATTGGTGTTATTTGTTGTCGTTTCTTTTCTTGTGAGAACCCGATCCCATGGGAATTCGTGAAGACACAGGGTCAAGAAAGAAAGGGCAGTAATTGGAGATGGCAGATTTGGTTCATTAAGTATTTATTTATTCTCTGCATGCTGGTGTTTGTCAGCATCTTCACCATATCTGTTCCCTTCCTAATTTAATGTCGGTTCCCATCAGAGCTTTACCTTTTCTTTCTGAAGAATAAATAGACAGACAGGGTACAATGGTAACAGAGCTAATCCTGCAATCCAAAAGAAGGCAGTGATGTTTTTGTTGCTATTTTTAAATGTAAACTCCTGAAAAATTTATCTTTACAAAAAGATAATTCGTCTTTTTTTTTTTTTTTAATACATTTATAAAAATAGAAGCAATGATTACGTCACATAAACACCATATGTTGGAATCAAACTATTTTTTAATATTAATTTTGACTTAAGATCAATAATAACACCAAATTAAGATATAAAAATATAAGATTAGTCTACAAAACAAAAGTAAGAGAAATAAGTAAAGAGTGTATAGTAATATTTAGGTATTCAGTGCAAGTTTTAAGGGTTATTTCTGAGCCAAATGGTTAAGTACAATACAGGTACTCCTAAACTTCCATTATTACCCCATCTGATTTCATTGGCAGCATTTCTACTTCCTGCTAAGATGTGAATATTAACCTATACATGTCTTCCTTGTTTAAATTAAAAGAGACCTTTAGTAGAATTCCCTGCTCTTTAGTAAAAAAGAAGGTCAAGGGAAAGTTATGCAATTTTTTATAAAAAGGATCTTACATATTGAAAATTCAACTAAAAATCTTCACAGATAAAATGAACAACAATAATCTCAGTTAAAGATTACTGCAAAATTCTAAAATAAATGAATATTAAATAAAATACTTTTTAAAAGAAAGAGTTTAAATTATAGGTATACTTTGTAATTATAGCTTGGATATTCTTGCTACAATGAGCCATACAGAAGTTCTTTCTGAATAAGTAAACAAGCATTTCTAGTACAAATAGTGAGAAATATGCTCATTGAAAATGATTTTTCCTCTCCACAAAGTAACTGAAATATTAATGAAAGGAAAACGAGGAAAAATTAATTGAAACTATTCCAAATATTTGTAAAATTTTCTCTCTAATAATTTCCTCTATTTTATTTAGCTTTGCAAACATTATTTAAGACATAGGATGCTGCAAATTTAAATATGGAGAAATTTCTAGGACTGAAACTTCAGTGTAGACAATTATAAAAGTAACTACTATTACTATTTTTGCACGACACTGATAATAAATAATTATGCTTAAATAAAATCCTGTGCTGGAAATCTTAAACTCAGAGTGTACTTTTTTAGTCTCAATCTTTTAAGTAGATTATATATATCTGTAGGGAATTTCTAGTTCTATTCCTTCTGAAGGGAGAAATTTGAAGTAAGAAAAAGAAGGGACTCTTTTTAATACATTCTTCAAGAGAAAGCTAAGGCTTAATTCAGCTTTGGATCACATCTTCAAGTATCTTTTTGTTACATTAAAGGAATTGTTTGTTATGAAGAAGATCTTGAGCAAATAGGCATTTTCCTCAATTTACAGATTCCCCTTTACTAACCTATAAGTGTCAAATAAAAAATGGTGGAGAATATTTTTCATTTGTTCCAAGCCTCAATGCCTTTAAAGCTAATTTTGGCAATTTACAAAATTCTCAAATGGGCCTCAGAATTCTGACATCCAAGTTTATCTGCAGTATTTTTTTCACTTGGATTAATTATTTTTGAAGATAAAATGCACTTCAACTGTCAGTTTCATAAAATTTATCTCTTTAGAAAATCTTAGTCACTTGTTTTAACTTTCAGATGGGGCTCCTCAGGATTCTTTCCTTCTGCTTCTGGTTCTCTTCTGTCTCAGCTTAATATTGAGCAAACGGAGTTATATGTGCATGTCTCTTCTGTAGATCAATTTATTGCTGCCCAAAATGAAATTTCAGCCTTTCTGCTAAGTTAAAATTCTCATAAATTTCTGTGGTGAGTTTACCTTAGCAAGAGCACAGGGGCTAAAAATAAAACGTAAAAGATTCTGGGACAAGCTAAGACTAAGGAGCTCACTCACCAGTTACCAT
Source organism: Cyanistes caeruleus (assembly GCF_971803275.1). Classification (NCBI taxonomy): domain Eukaryota; kingdom Metazoa; phylum Chordata; class Aves; order Passeriformes; family Paridae; genus Cyanistes; species Cyanistes caeruleus. The sequence goes on from NC_141703.1 coordinate 45,041,035, forward strand.
CATGATTAAAACCAGATTTGACTTAAGGAAATTAATTTAATTTACTGCTAGTTAATAATAGATCAGGATAGTGACAAATAAAACTAAATGCACTTTTATTTCACCTCCCTCTTCATCCCATGTTAAGCTTTATTCCCAGCTGTTCTACCCCCTTCCCCTCCCTCAGTCAATGTAGTAGGGTGGGGCATGAGGGTTGGGTTTAGCTCATAACTCTTTGTTTCCTCAAACTCATCCATTGCTCCAAAATGAAGTCCCTCCTGTGGGATACTGTCCTCCAAAACCTGCTCTGCTGTGCATCCTTCCCATAGGACTTTGTTACAGTAATTGCTGCAGCATCATTTCTCTGAATGGACTGCAGTCACTCAGGAAAAGACTGTCCCAGCACGGTCCCTCACAGGGCTCCATTCCTGCCAGCAGTCTGCTCCCGTGCAGACTCCTCATGGCACACGGTGTTGGTGTGAGGTCCTTCCCGGGGAACAGGCTGGCTATCTACTCCTCTGCAGACCTTCCTCAGCAGAGCTGGGATAACAGCTTCACCGTGATCTCCTCAGCACTGCAGAGGAATCTCTGCTCCAGCACCTGGACCTCCTGCTTGATGTCTGTAGGGCTCACCTTGGGGAGTCTGAGTGTGCTATGTACCATCTCTTAGATGGAAAGGAGCAGCAGTGCATGAGAATTCCTCCCCCCTGCAGGGATCTGTTCAACCAGGGGAACAGCAGGCACAGGAGGGCCTCAGCAGTACCTGTAAATACACAGTGCAAAGAAAACAGAGACAGGCCGTGCTCAGAGGTATCCAGTAACACAAACTGAATTACTGAAATTCCATCTAAACATACATGTGCTGTCTAAAAGGAAAAAAAAAAAAACCAAAAAAACTAACTCAGAAAGAATCCAAAACAACCCTTAGAGATGGAAAACTCAGACTTCCAAAATGACCTACAAATACATAAGTTCAAAGATACCTAACCAAAAGGTCTCTACTGGTGAAAATAAGAGTGCAGTTTCCTGCATTTGACCTTTTTCTATCTTTATGTCTCCTATGATGTACTTAGAAAGAAATCCTTTGGAGCAAGGGTGACCTCGTGGCTTTGACTTCATGCAACATTGAGGACACAGATTTCCCAACAGTACATTTTCTGCAGAGCTTCATGCTTCAGAGGAACCATCATTATTTTAAATATAATGCTGCTTATTTTATTGCAGTTTTGAAGAGCACAGAAAGTTACTGTATAAGCCCAGCAGTGGGTCAGAACTGATCATGTATTAAAACAAAAAGCGTGGAAAGGAAAAAAAAAAGATGATACAGAGATTTTAATAAAAACTAAAGGTGTTTACCTTTTATATTGCATATTTCTATTTTCTATGTCTATACATTTTCTATTTATACTGATTTTTAAAATATTTTTAACTATACTATGAATATATAATAAATATAAATACTGATTGTCACTTTGAAAGAAGTACTAATATTTGAATCCAGAAAAATTAATAACAAGATAAATAAAAGACATACTTTACTCATGAGAAGCAATTTACCTGATTGTGGAAGTTCTCATGTTATTTTCAAGTCATTGTGTGCACAAATTGGAAGAAACAGTAAAAGAATATTTTTCCAATCTATTAAGGTAATCACATTCTCATAGAGATATAAGATAATTCAGGTGGGCAGTACCTTGGGAAGGCTTTAGTCTTATGTGCTGTTCGGAGCATGACCAAGTCTGATGTAAAACAAGAATGCCCAAGGTTGTGTCCAATTAGGTCTTGAAAAGAAGTGAGAACTTGAAGGATGAAACAGTACATCCTGCCTGGGCAATCTATCCCACTATTTGACTGTCCACAAAGGAAAAGAAAATCTTCTCTCTGAATTTTTGTTGTTTAATTCATGTGTATGTTCTCTTGTCCTCCATCCACCCACTGCTGTGAAGGGCCTGGTTCTGTGTCCTTGCTAACCTCCCCATGGCTGCAGCTCTTAGTTCCCCCACAGTGATCTTTTCTCCAGGCTGAAAAACCCTTGGTGTCTCAATTTCTCCTCGCAGGACCAGTACTCTAGCTCTGGACCGTCCTAGTGGCTCTCTCCTAGGTCCATTCCAGCATAACAACAACTTTATATCTGACAACCATAACAAAAAGTTATCAAGACCTTTCTATAAGTGAAATATGATATGAAGTAGAAGGCATTCTAAAATATAAACCAATAAGATAAAGCTCGATTTTACAACAGAAGAAAACATTTGGGGACCAAAATGACTTATCCTATAATCAAGAAAAAGCTGTGCCACATACTGTAGAACATGTTTTAGATATAAGAACTATGTTTCTAAATGAAAGTGTATTTTACTATACTGTTCATATTAATGGAATATCATTTGTGATGAATGCAGCAAAGCAGCAGAAAGATGACTCTTGACACCAGTAATGTTTTTTGACAGGCCAGCTCAAAAGCACTGATTTTGGCCAAGATGGCCAAGTCTTTTCCTTCTGATATTGGACAAAACAGTGGCCAAAAATGACCTGGTCCTAGGAAAGTAGCACACAAGAAATTTATCACTGTGCTTCAGAGCAATTCTTCATTCTTAGCTCTGCATGTTCCTTTTCTGTTTCTGGCCTCTATTTCTAAGGAGTTAGCTATTTTTAGAGCAGCAGTCTCTGTGCTTTATATGTCCAGTAAAAATACCTGAAATAATATCACATATAACTAACAGAAGACTGTGAAAAGTCCTGGTTTCTAAAAGTTTAAACTTTCAGACTAAATTTACTTCCATCTATCCACTATTAGGGAAGTCTAAGCAAAAACTTGCCATGTTCAAAGATTTTATAAAGAATTTAGTATCAATGCAAGCTCATAGCACCTGCCCCTAGCCCTCTGCACATCCTCCATTTGTTTGTCTCCCTTAGTAGTTCTTATATTGGTACAGAAAACCAATTACAATGTTTTGGAATGCTTTGTCCAACCAATGTTTTAGTTGGAAAAAGAATATAGTTATATATATAAAAACTTCAATTCACAAAGTAGTTTGGAAATTACAAGGAGCTTAAGTTGATATGTTCAGGGTGCAGTGTCACATAGCATCCATAGGAAATAACTCATAGACAGTCTAGTCTGGAAAAGTGGAATTTAACCTCTCTTTTGAAAAAGAAATTAAAAAAAAGATAATGAATAATAAACCATAAAACTGAGGTAATATTTACTGAAACAAACCACTTTCAATGCCAATTAATAAGATTTATAGTTCAGCTTTTCTTTCCTTTACCTTGGAGAGTGAGAAGAAAGAATTTTAAAATAGTATTTTAGAATATTTCCATACAATCTGGAATATATATTTCTATGAGATTGAGGTACATGCTTTCATTATTAGTCTCGCATTTTTATTTAATTTCCTTTTTTATTAATGTAAGAAATCTTGAGCATATTATTTCCAGTTCCCTCCATCAAGTAAGGAAACAATGTGGTTTATTGTTGTTCTGGAATTTTAAAACTAAAATTAGAAGAGACTTGTAAAAAATTAATTGTGACTTGGGTTTTTTAAGTCCTTTTTTATTGTTTCTATTCCTTCAGGCAAAGGGTAGTTTGCTTTATACAATGTATTTATTAAACTCTGATGTTACTTTTGCCACAAAAGAAACAAGATTTGAAACAAATATGAAATATTTATTTTTATTATAGATTAGAACTGGTATTTATATCTCAAATTTATACATCAGTAAATTCAGTGGATCATCTAGAAGAGAAAAACTTGCAGATTAGAAAAGTTTAAAAACATTTACAATAACCTTATGACAAGTTCCAGATAATAGCTTAGATGTCTAAATTAAGGCTTAAGTGGAATGGAAACCAATAGGTCTAATATTCTGACCTAAATTAGATATTTGGATCCTCACCACTCCCACAAGTTTTATTAATGTAAAACTTTTTGAAAGTTCCTAGAGTTGCTCAGAAGTGATGCCCTGAGTCTTGATGAAGATGAGTGTGCTGTCATTGACATCCTGATGTAATCCTTACGGACCCTGCAATTTATTCATCTTGTCCAAGGAACTCATTGTAAAAATTGTCAAAGAATTCCTGCTATTTGCCTAAATGTTTGAACTCCACCAACATACCGTGTGGTTGGTTTCTTTCCTAAATAGCTGGGCTTAGTCTCCCTTTCTATTGCTGCCTAATGGGTGAAATGTTTGTCCAGCAAATTAGTGCTTTTCATTACTGAGGAGATTCAAATTTCCAAAAACGCTTTGGTAACTAAATCAAAGCTAAGCTTGAAATCAGAAGTGGACTGCGTAATCTCCTGAAGTTGCTTCATTGTGTGGTGAAAAATTCTTTACTATGCAATAGAGAAGTCAAGGGTTTGGAGTAATAAAACTAAGTAAGAGAAACACAGACACTGTGGCTATAAAGTATGCAGGAAACACAGTCTTTGATTTTCCAGTAAATCCACACCAGATTGGGGATGAGATTGCTGGGCTTCTTTTATTCTTAATTCTCTATTTTACCCTCCCCCAAAAAATAAACAAACAAACAAAAACCCAAACCAAACAACTAAATCAAAGTCTCAGATTTTTCAAACCCTGAAATTACAGAGTAATGTCCTTTCTTGTTGCCTGACTGAACTAGTAAATCTGTAACTATTTACTAGAGAGCATGAAAACTCCAGAGAGGAACAACAAATAACATTTCCTCTGCCTTGTAGCCAGAATCACCTCTCAGTTAAGGTGTTTTCCTAAAAGAGAGGAAAAGGTCGATTTCTGTTACCCAATAGTTTCATTGGGAATTCAGTCTGGGTATCTTGTTTGCTGGGCTGAGAGGAAAGATGTGAACATTATGCTATTGTACCAGGGTAAGTAATTGGAAGTTTTTCCTCATTATTTAAGCACTGTTCTGCTAAGGTTGCAGGTAGAAGTCTGAGCTGTATATGACAGAAGAGATGAGGAAAAATTGCTGAACATGGTATGAGAAAACACTAAATATGTCCAAAACCAGGGATAGAAATCATCAGAAGTTCCCCATAGTGCTGTAAGACAGTGACAGGGCACAGTTCAGGTAGAGGCATTCAAGAGATGGCTGATCTTCAAGGGGCACATAGAGGCCTCTTGGGGAAAGGAATCTCACCGGGCCAGAGAAAATCAGTAATATTGCTTCTAGAGAGAGACAGGAGGGATGAATCATCTGGGTCTTTCAATCTGACAGATTCAGTTGTCCTTGACAAGTGTCCTTATTCTCGTGTGAGGTTTGTACATTCCTTAGGTGAGTGAGAAAAACCAAGTTCTTCTGTTATGTTTTTCAAGTAGACATTTTGCTCAATGTCATAAAAGCCATAAAACTTTAGTATCATAAGTCAGTACCAAAAACATTCTGAAATGAAACTCCTTTCATTCTGCAATGTTATAGAACCTAAATTTCTCAATGAATTGTATTATCAACCAAGAACCCTAGTTTAGAGATCGTTAGGGAACTTGGTTTTAGAACTATCTGTTTATGAACTTTAGGTATTTTGAATTTAACCTTAATATGACACAGCTTTTGTGTATTGATTTCCCAGTGAGAGAAGCATACCTGTGTGCTTTGTAACTTTTATGTTTTTCATAAAAAGAACAATAAATAGCTAAACAGGATGTTTAGCTTTGTTAAATATTCATCCAAACTTTCACTATTTCTGTCACCTAGGAGTTTTAGTGCTTCTAATTTTCTTTCACTCAGTTTTGCTTACAGTTACAATATTTTTTCTGAATGGTTTTGTCTTTCTCATCCTCTTTTTTTTTATGTTTAAGACTTTTTTTTTGTCAGCTTTTGTTTTTATCTGCTTATGAAAGTAAATAGTAAATACTTAAGGAGATAGAACATCTGTTTTATGCTAGATAATTCCATTTTAGTGCCTGACAGCCTCAGCAGTATGGCTTAGAAATGTTATATCGCCACATTCTTCACTTGAATTGAACATGGTCGATCAAAGAGGAAGAATAACTGCAAATTACAACTTCAGGTATTTCACCCCAGTGCAGAATAAGGACACTAGATGAAAGCTCTAACTCATTCTTTTGGAGAACTTAACACAGCAATTTTCCATTCTTGCCTCCTTCATGCTTTTATTAAGATGTTCATCTCATGTAATGTTTCTTTGAAAGTCACCCTACTGTCCTGTATTCCTGAGCACATGGGGACACACTATGCAGGAGAAAGGGGACAGAATTTTGCTCAGCCTTTTTTTTTTTTGTAAAAGCTGTGTATTTCACTAAATGCTTTCCATTAAGAGCAAATATCAGAAGCCATTTTCAATACATTTAAATGTTTCAGTGTATTTGACAATTGTATGTATGGATTTGATAAAGAAAAACAGATCTTTTGGGAAGAAAAAATCTTTTTTATGCATTAAGGTGATCCACAAGGGGAAATTATAACAAAAAAAACAAACAACAAAAGAGTAAAACAAAGCAGTATATGATTGGACACCAGAGGATTAAAGAAATAAATTATGGGTAAATAGTATTAAATTCTATATAGGTCTGTTTCATGCCCTTAAATTCTTTGTCATTATGTTACACTCAAAATTTGTAAATGCAAAAGGTTAACAATGGGTATGAGAGGAAATTAACCCAATGATTATATGTAACTTAACCAATGAGCTATATAATCCTGTCTTTTTGTTTTGTTTTTTCTTAAATATTGTGGTTTATATCAAGCATAAATTCTTATATTGAGAAAAATTTATATCAAGAAAGAAGGCTGCTATTACATGAATTAAGAAACAGCGACACTTTCTTTTTTCTGCTGATAACACAAAAATATTGATCAACCCTGACTACTACGGTCAAAGGAACATTATTCCACAGCATGCCTTTGAAAAGTTTGAAAAGAAACATGAAACATGAAACGTGGACATGGATATGGATATGCATATGAAATGAAATGAATATGTATATGAAAGGGTTTTCACGAAAAACACTAAGAGAGTAGTAGACTGTTGTAGAGTGAGGGAATTCACCCAAGTGGTGGTCTGTGTAATTGGTAAGGTATAACAATGTCATGTAGTTAAAACACTTCATAGTTTCCAGGCCTTTTTCTAAGGTTACTCTTTAACACATTGGTCTCTCTATAATGCAATAAAGAGGACTGGAGACAATCACACATTTCTCACAAAAGCAACCTACCAGAGTAACTCCCTTATTTTTTTCCCTTTCTTAAATATTCCTTAATTACTTCATTTTATTTTAAATATCTCTATCTTTTTGTTAGTCCCTGCATAATGGATGAGCTTTCCTTGTGGTCATAGAAACAATCACCACCTCCTCTTACTTCAGTGTCATTTTAGAAGGTCTGTTTAGTTGCCTTAGGCTTTTATGAATTGTACCCAGATGTCTTTTCTCTTTGGAGCTGTTGAACATCCTGAACTAAATGTGTCTCTTGTGCAATAATTGAGTGGAAGAAAATGTTTTACTTCTATGTTGATATCTTTCAGGGCTTTTTACATGCTAGTTGCAAAGGCAGTTTTATTTAGGTACAAAAATGCTTTTCCATAATAAAAAGAAAAACAGAAACAAACAAAGAAGAAAAAAACAGAACCCTCAAAGCCATAGAAATACCAAGTTAAATAGTTAAAATATTCCATGTCTTGGGGCATTTCAAGCTCAGAAGACCAAAATAGAAATAACTTAAAAGAGGCTTGTCAATGCTGCCACACACACTGTCAGTCAGCCAAAGCCTGGAAACAGCTTCCTGGCTACACTCAGCTCTCCAGGAGACAGAGGACTGCACTGCAAGAGTGAGTGACAGTGTGCACTATTCCCTAATTACAAAGCAAATCTATATGTTGCTTTTGGCTTTTGGCAGGATGTTGCCCTGCTTAACAGATTTTGTGTATCTCACCCCCTTCTACCAAACACCTGCGTTCTCCAGACTGGTATTTTTGCTGCCCTGGCCTTGTTTTTTGGCCACATGTCTCACCTGGTGGAAAGAACTTTATGGACCTAATTTAGGTTCTAAGATCCTGTTCCTAACGACAGCATCAGACTTTGCATGTGCATTTGTCTGTCCCTGAAAAATCTGAATGCTTGGAAATTAGTTCACAATCTCAGGACATTAAGTACCAAAAAACTGAGGCACTTTTTTCCTCATTCTATTTTAAAGTTTGCCTAACTTTTTTCTGTCAGTGGTTCTTCCTAATGCAGAGAACAAAATCCCTTTAACTTGGAAATTCTTAATAAACATAATATGAAATATTAAGCTCACTTCTATGATGCACTCTAACAGATGAAATTTCTATTTTTGTGCAACCTAACATCTTGATTTTTGTTCGCTTTCCTGCTACTCATCATGTTGTTTTAACTTTAGGAAGAAGCAAAACAAAGTCCATAAACAAGGAAACAAACAAATAAAAAAAGGCAAAAGTAGTCAGACCTATCAAGGGCCTCTTTTTGCAGATGTTTTTCTGGTAAGAACAGTGGCCATATCACACAGATAATGCATTTAGTTTAGCTCTCATTTCAGCTAACAGAATCTGACAGCCTCTTGCGGAGTCTCTTGTTCTTAACTGTGCTGCAGCAATGACTCTACTTTTATTATATTAGACATGATACTGATATATTTTAAACGGCCTAGTAATTGCAGTAATGCCCTTAGGCCACCGCTAATTTCAACTTCAGTTTTCATCTAACTTCACTTGAGTGTGTGTGTGCATGTGGAAAGGAAAACAAATGGAATCTTTAGAAGTTTGTCAATTTAAAACCACTTCAAAATAGTTCATAAACAAATGCTTGGAATAACCTAATATTGCCAAGCTGCCAATAATCAAACACTATTTAATTATTACTGCTTCTCAATAGACAAATTAAAATGAATCATAGTTTGGCAATTTTTTTTTTTTTCCAGGTCTTGACTGATAAATTATCATCAGGGTAGAAGAAATGTATTAAAGTCAATTATCTGGACAGAAAACTGCATCTAATAATATACAAACTACATCTGTCTCTTGATAGCACTTATGTTATAGGAAACTTTAAAAAAAATTGAATTAAAAAATAAAAATAAAAAACAGAATAAAAAATATTTATTCTTAGATAATAAACTTTACAGGTTTTTGGTTTTTTTTAAAGAAAGAGAAAGTAAAAAGGAAAAAACAATTCCATCAAGCACCTGGAACAAGTTACACTGGACATGGTAAGTATCTGAAGACAAAATTATTCTTTTCCTCTCCTTCATATATAAAAGTATATAAAGGCTCTTCTCTTTAATCTTTAAAATTTTATAAAAATAAAAACTTGAAAAGCAGTTACAGGGTACTAATTTTTATACGCAGATGGAATTTACCAAACTGAATAATCATCACAATGTGTATTCATGCCAGTGGTGTTTGCTTTGTTTTCTGAAAAAGAACTTGAAAGCTTTTATGCTTTTTCTCTTTTTCACTGTCATGTGAAGCTCTTCACAACAAAGCAAAAGAAATGTGAAGCAGTAAGGGGAATGTACATACAATTTCTTTGTTTTCCCCGTCTTTTTAAACACAGGATGTGGTTTTAATTTTTTAGTCTGTCCTCCAATATTTTGTTTGTTTTGTTTTGTTTTGTTTTAATTTTAAAAGAAACAGGGTTTCGGATCTGTTTGTGGTTTCCCACATACATATGATCTAGGTATGGATCTGTTTGCTGAATTACAATAACATTACAGACTCCCTCTGGCACTGTTGGATCTCCCCTGCCTCCCTACGGGAGAGAGGTGTTACATCTTTACAAATATGTAGCCAGATATGTAATGTGCATCTGGCAAATTTATTTTTTTTTTAACTGAATTTGCTGCATCCTAAAGCAATTAAAGTATCTTCTATAGCAGCTCTACAAACCTCAATCATGAGACTGTTAGTATGAAGAAATCTAGGAGGGGAAAAAAAAAAGCAAGAAAAAAAAGAGAAGGAAGAAAAACTAGTAATCTCTCATCACTTTTGGAGGTATTTAGACTTAGCTTTCTGAGGTATAGGCTCAATTCCAATTTAGGGACTCATTCTGTATCAGGAGGGAGTATCTACATTTCTTTTAACAGAGAATAGTGAATCACTGCTATAATTTTCTTCAGAGAGTAATTTAATTGAAACAGAAGTTAGGAATGGAGAAACACACATTATGGTCACTGATTTTCTGCTCACATAATCTGTTTAAAATATTTTTACTAAGATATAAATTTAAACATTCAGTACTGGCAGACCTCTTTAAAAGCTTATCTACTGTGTCACTGAAATAAAAAGAGATGTTTCACAGAGATAATGCTAAAGGAAATCAACTAGTATGGGTCAGCTCTGGTTTTTGGAGATACAAACAGGCTACAGTAGTTGTTTTGAGCCCTGGAGAACAAAACCCCAGTGAATCCTTCCCTCTTTGTCAAAGGTTGAATTAAGTTATAAAGACTTTATACTTTGTATGCTTTTCTTACAGGTTTAATTCTTTCTGTCACAGAAATGCTGCAAGTAGAGGGCTCCTGTCCATGCCATCCTATTACAGATCTTTTACACTGAGCTGTGCTTCAGTACGTGAATAATGTATGTGTGTGCATGTTCACACACACACAACATCCTAAAGGTCACTCCAGGAGAACATGTACTCTAAAATGACTAAAGCATGAAGTGCCTGGCAATTAGGAAAGTATTAGGTGACTATTAACTAACATATGCATACAGAAATATTATTTTTAGGATGTTGATTGCCATAGAACATGGTGCTGAGTAAAGACCCTGAACCATTTTAGCAACCATTAAGAAAGCATGGGTGGAAGAAGGAAGTAGTAAAACTATCTGAATTTATGATCCTGCTGTTCAGATGCCATTTGAAGGTCTGTATACCACATTGTCATCAGTCTGTACCTTCATGATAGCTCAAAGCCTTTTTCTTCATATGTTAGACTATTTCTGCTAGCAAAAAATCTTCCTAACTCTCAGAAAGATGGTATTAATGATCCACATTACTTTCCACTTAAAAGAAAAAAGTGCATAAACATTCAGATATATCTTCAGGGGGAAATGTTTTATAAACCCTTAATTATTAACAACGTAAATTAGTTGTTTTTATATCCCTAGTATGTGACACCTGTTCCTGATTTCAGATGTGTATTTAAAGCTAGGCTAGGCTGATCCTAAAAGGGAGTTACTTCTATCCCATCCAAGAAAATGACAGCAAACTTTCTTATAGATCTGTATAAACACAATTTCACAATTATATTTTGGTTCTGTTACAAATTATAGAAATAGGCTAAATAATTAATATTCTTGAGTAGGTTTTGAGTTTCAGGGTTGGTTTTTTTTTTTGGTTTTTTTTGTTTTTTTTTTTTCCTATGGATGGGTTGATATAAAAGTTTTGTATCAAACCAAAGAGAGAAATAAATAAAATTGATACAAGACTTCTCTGTTCATGCCAATTCAGGTATTTTTCTTCAGTTTTTGTTTTGGTAAATATCCAAACTTTTAGGTTTTAAAAATGTTTGCAAAATTCTTTTAAATGAGGGAATGAGAATAATCTATTTTCTTTGAGACACCTGAAGTAATACATCTAAATAATAAGCAATAATATGTGCATCAATTTATTTTTAAGTACCTAGTGTTTAAGATATATTTTAAGTCTATATTACTGTGTTTTGTTTATTGTGATATTTTATCTTCCAGCACCCAAATGTGATATAGTTCAATACCCCCATTCAAAAGTATGCTGAATGCATCTTTTGGCATTCTTCTTCTTCGTCTAGACAGTTAGACTAGATGAAGGCAGTTGGACTAGATTCAAGCAGTTGGACCAGATGGTCACTGTAGGTTCCTTCTAAATCAACTGTTCTATTCTGTTCTATTTCTCCAGACTTATCATTCTGATAAAATTATTCCTGTATTAGCATCTTTCCATTATACCTACAATAAGACACTCATCCACATGACTGTCACAGCTTATTTTGGCCTTAATTGTTATCTCTTAAAGGTTAACAATGCGTGAAAAGCCCAATTCTCATCTCTCTTCATCATAACTCATGTAGGTTGCATTTCAAAGACTACCTTAGGGCTTTCTGTCATGATTTACCTCATGCATGGAATAAAATCTTGAACAGTAGCATAGACAGCTCATTGGTCTTTCTAAAATGTGATTTAACCAGGCTACCTGGGATATAGAAATGGTAATGACTATAAAATTAGCATTCTCTTAGCTGCAAGTTCTTTAAGTGCACATTTTCCCTTCCAGAAATTTAGTTCTTCTTTCACTCCTAATTTTGATTCCTTGATACTTGTACATTTATTTCACAAACGTACTTTCTTTATCTGGATGTCTCTTTGACTACACCATTCAGCTACTTCTGAAAAAACCCAGGCTGAAGTTTGCGGATGAGGGGGTGACTCCAAGAAAGACAATGCAGATAAGATTTCACTAGCCCTGGCTCTTTCTTTTCTATGTATGTTTCAGCAGGATTTATGCCTCGCAGAACTATCTCCTCTCATGGCACCCAGAACAAGCAATATATTATTTCACTTTTCCTCTATAAAACTATTACTCTAGAGGGACATAACTTCCCTATGATTATAAAACACAGGGTTTCAGGGCAGCAAAGCAATTCTATCAGAGAGTGATAGGAAACTCCATCTGGATATAAATGCTTTGCAAGCTGGCTATAGCTGCTCTGCTGCATCCATTAGCCTAAATGCCAGGAATAGGCTTTGTGGTGTATTCAATGTTCTTGCAATCTGTCTTCCCTCTTGTTTTGTTGTCTAGTGTATGGACCTCCCTAAATATTCACAGGAAACTGAAGTCTTGTATGTCTGCAGTGGAAGAGAAGCAGGGGCAGGAACAGACTTATGCACAATCTTCCTCTAGAAAGAATTGAGGTTGTTCTGTTTCCTAAAAATAAGAGAATGCCTCAGGCTGTTTTTCATCTGTAAATTCACAGTTTAAACTCCTCATAGCTAGGATTTCTAAGATAATTTTGATGTCCCTTCTGTCTGATCGCAAAAACTAAATTTAATAGAAGAAGTCTCAGCTTTCTAAAAGCTAGATTGTAATAAGCTTGATTCCTCTCCAGAATTATGTGTTGGATTTTGCTGTCTGAATATTTCTTTAAAAAAAACCCTAAATATTGAGATGCATTTCATGAAAGTCCGATAAATTTTCAGAGGCATTTAGAGCTTTAGAGCTAGTAAAGTTTAGAGTACCCACTCAGAGCTCTTTTTTTTCCCTTTTATGAAAATTTTTACTAAAGTGGCTTGAAAAGTAACTTCCCCCCCCCCCAACCCCATAGCAATTTACCTACATGCTAAAAAAATGATTGAGATAATAAACCAAAAAGAAGTATATATCACAAGAACCAAACGTAATCATTTGTTTGTGCCATTAAAAGATTTTCTTGCCTTCTCTGAGAATTGATAAGGCAAGCTTTGAAATACATATTCTTCTCTTTGTGTCCTGCATGGAAGGATCATAGAATGGTTTGGGTTGGAAGGGGCCTTTATAATCATTGAGTTACAACACAAGTGCCGTGGGCAGGGAACATTTCACTGGACCAGGTTGCTCAAAGCCCCATGAACTTGAATTCTTCCAGGGACTGGGGATCCCCAACTTCTCTGGGCAACCTGTTCTAGTATCTTGCCACCTTCACAATGAAAAATTTCAGGCAGCTCAGAACTGGGAAAGAAATGATTTACAGGGAAAAATATGTGGTAGCTTGTATCCCATGCTCACATGTGATTAAACTTACACAGGGCTGGGTCTGACATTTCTTTTCACTAGTCTTCCAACACAAAATCTGGAAAAGTCTAGTAAAAGGAGATATGCACTGAGCAGTGCTCATGGAGTGGATACAATTAAGTTTTCTCAAATGTGTAGCACTCATGCATGATGCATATGCATAAGGATGTCTTGTAGGATGGCAGGTGGAGGCTTAGAGGTACATGGTCTCCGTGCCAATGCACAGGATGCCATCTAGGCTGCTAAGAAAGAAGGCTGGATGCAGCTCTTGTATAATAACAACAATAATATATAAATAATATTATATATATATATATATATATATATATAACATATACATATATAAAGGGTAATAATTTTCACCCTGGATAGTTCACAATATACTGCTCTTAATTATTTTTCAAATCATATGATTCGTTTTGTTATTAATATTTTTTACTTTTTTCTCCACACTAATTCTCTTTTTTAACCTTGTTCCACCTTGAAATGTGTATTCCAAGCTTCATGACATCTGTGTCTAATTAAAAGCCATCATTATGTTGCCTAAATATTAATGTTATTGGACAGATTTACCAAAGTAATGCTTTAATTCCTCAGTGATCCATCACATTCATCAGTTAATCATTAAGACAAAAATTTTGAAAACCACAACTCTATTCCACTTTTAGTCATAGCCTCAGGTGAGGTGAAATTACATTAATGGAAGATACATCTGTGTGCTAGTATTAATATTTGGAGATATCAGCCTTACACTAGTATTTATTATTCATATCAGTAATCAATAAATTTGTTTTATTTCCAGATGTCTCTACATTTTCCTGTGGCAGAGACCCTTTTCTTTTTGAAATTATTTTTCAAAATGCCTGTAAATCATTGACAGGAGATTTGGCCTCTAGACTAATAATTTGTCAGAAGCAAACAGAATGGAGAATTGAGGAACTTTGGAGAACCACTATACAGTCTTTAATTTAATTGAAAACAGACAGCTTTGTCTGCTTGAGGATCGGTTAATTAGGTTGTCTGTGCCCTATGGGCACACAAGGCGCTATTTTTGTCTATGTTACACAGCTATAAGGTACGAATACATGGAATTTTCCCTTCTTTTACTTTTTTTTAAAGACAGGTACATGAAAAACTTCAAACACTGTAATTGTTGGATTACAAAAAAGGTTATTTGCAGTGGGAATTTTGACTGTGCCAAAAGTGAAGGACTTAGGTATCAATTTTATAATATTCTATGACTTAAAAATCACTTCTTTAAAAATAATGTTCTGTATCTCACGATACCATAGTTCTGGTTGGTTTCTAATTTTTTTTGTTGCTTCTCCTATCCTCCCACCCCTCTCTCACCCTCCCTTCTCCCCCCCTCCTTTTCTCCCTCAACATCTTGATGAAACAGTTTATTGTGAAATTTCAAACTTCTGTATCACATACACTGGCTGGATCCATCCCAACCAGAAGATCATTAGCAAGGCAGCAAATGCTACTGTGAACAAGTAACCACTTTAACAAGCCAGACTTAAGAATTTCAGCATTTGAAACCTTCAAAGCCTTCTCTCTATTTTTATTTTTGTCATGCTACAGCCACAGTTCTTGATCTGGAGTCAAAAGCAAGTGTGATACAATTTCCCTGGCCTCAAGCAGAAAAATTGCTAACAGTGTTGTGTCTCTATTATGGAATGCAGTATCTGTGTGTGTCTGTGTAGGAAAGTAAATTAACCCAAAAAATAAAGAGATCAAACAAGAAAACTGTTACAGAAGATATATTTTTCCTATGGCTAAAAGAGTATCTGTCAAATGAGAGCATCTTGAGCTTTTAATTAAATATTAATATAAAGGAGAAGAAAAGTATTGCATTTAGTTGCTTTCCTCAAGCACTAAAGACACAGCATGAATGTGTATTCACAAATTATATTATTTTCACCAAATAGGGTTCCTTAATAGGAATTTTTTTTTTTTTCAGTGTTCATATTAAATGTGAGCAAATGGTAACAGATGTAGTGGTAATTCTACATCTCATTAGTTTGCATACTGCCTTGAAGGTTACAGACAAACTTAATTTCAGGCGTCCGGTACCCTTATCCTCCTCAACACACACATTCAATTAAATTCCCTTCCTTCCCAAAAGCAGCTTCCACAAAGAAATGGATTCAACATGTTATCCTGTGGATGCCTGAGTCAGAGCTGTTAAAAGGCTAAAATGCATATGACATGTTTTGCTGTAGCCACATGTAAGTCCACATCAGCATCTTTCCATTTCAGAGATTATCTGCTCATGAACTAATCAAACTCTCAATTTATAAGATGAAAACATTTAAACTTTGATTTTTCAATTAGCTTTGGCATAGAATACTTAAAGCATAAATAGGCTAAATATTTAGGCAATTAAAAAAAATAATAATAAAAAGACATCAAAAACAAATTTTCAATACTGTGTGACTTTCTTAGGTTAAATAAATAGATAAATGAGGATTGTTGTTGCAATTATTTCAAACAACCAGCTAAAAGAATGACCTCCAGCCAAATGTGAAGTTATAGAAAATATGCACAGACTGATTTCTATGTTGCAGATATTTAGAACTGACTGTGACAAGCTTCCAGCTGAGCCTTACCAGCCACATAACAATCTCAATGCTGTAAATCATTACTTCTCACAGAAATCAGCACGACTCCTCATGTGAGAGCATGCTCTAATTTGCATCAAATATTTGTAGAAGGCAATTCCTCAGTTAGATGCTACATGTGATAAAAATATGTTGGCCCCATCTAGAAAATGCATTTGTATACTCTGGGGCCTCTGCAGATTTGTTTTATTCTCAGCAGTGTTTGACAAGCAAGCAAGTGACCTAGCAACACTGACCTCACACTTGAAGCCTTTCAAACTTTCAGTAAACCTCTGATTAAAGAAGGAAAAAAAAAAAAAAATAAAAAGAAAAAAGAAAGGGAGGAAGAAGGGGTATTCAGTAGCACAGCATCCAGGAGACCTACATTTCAATTCTCGCTTTCCCTCGCCCCCTGCACTGGCAAAGCTGTTGAGGCAGCTGTTCAGTGTTGCTGCCGTTTGGTTGCCATTCAGCAATGACCTCCACACAAATAGTTGGTGGTGCTGATGAGAACCAAACTGCGAATTCCCTCTCAGTTCTTGACAGCGATGAAGATGGAAGGAGGTTCCCTGGCAGCCTGAGATGCTAGAAATCCTATCTCAGAGTCCAAATATTATATTTATATCGGTATTGCTAACATTTGCTGTTTTTTCATGAGTCTTGGTAGATGCATTTCTTTTAAAATCCCCATCTTGTAGTGAGGTGATCATGTTACAGCTTTACCTTTCAGCTACAAAGGTCTCCTGATTACAAAGAAATGGTAAAAACAGGTTCAAAACTGTGAAGATGTGACAAATTTAATATTTCTTTTTACTTAATTTGTGTAAAAATAACTACAGGAAAAAAAAGCAACTGTCCCCACTTGCAATTCAAAGCTGGTCCTTACCCTTAAAATACATATTTAAATATAATTTTGAATCTATTAAAGTATTTGAGAAAAACATCATTGTCCTCTTGTTATTTTATGTAAAGAGCAAGAAGTTAAATTCATCTCTCCCTGCCATTCCTGCTTTCTCAGTATTTCTTCTTTCCAGGACCAGAACCTTCTCTTAGAGATATCTCCAAGTTTTTTTAAAGCTTATAACATTAAAATGTTATTTTATGTAAGTGAGAAGATTTTATCAACATTTTTCAAGAAATGGGCTCATCACCCATCAGGAACATGAATCTGAAATTAGGTTCCAATAATATAGTGTGAGTTTGCCGACATTTCAAAATATTTAAACAAGTTTTGATATCATGCTGGTTGCCAAGGGACATTACATTTAAGGAGACTTTCCCTGTTTTCGCTTTAACAGTCCAATAATATTTTACACCTCTTCTGATGTGCAATAATGTGACAGTACTTTTGCAAAATTTATGAATGTGACCTGTTTTTTTATTTGATTATGTAGAACTACTCAGAAGAGCTTTCTTTTTATGGCAATCACATTAGCTGTAAATGATTGGAAGAATGGTAGAATTTTGGCTGAAACATAAATCCCCAAAAAAATTAATATAAGAAATTTATAATGAAAATTCTTTGTAATAAATCAAATCATGTGGGAGGTTTTTGGTGTGGTCATTGTCTTTTTTTTTTGTTTTGGGGGGTGTTTTAGTTAGCAAACAAAAGTTTCTTAAAAAATAGGTACCTTTCATTGTGCTGTAAAGATCAGAGAGTCAGTCAGAAAATTAAAATTCTAAGAAACTAGTTCTCCAGAGCAACAGTCTTTTGAGAAAAATAAAGAGAATAGCTCCGTCTAAAAAACATGTGGAGAAAAAGTGTTGTAAATAGAGAGCTGGTCACTGATATTTGCTTATGATTAAGGGATGATGAGAAGATATGTAAGTCTGAATAAAAGGGTTGTGCACTTCCACTCTTATAGTTCTAACAATTTAATGTCCACAAACTGAGGAGTTAGAACAGAATAAAGGAAAGCCCTTGGGATTTTCTCAAACTTTTTAACCTACTTTTAAATAGTATTTTTATTCTAAGCAGAACTATGTGAGCAAAGAGCATCTCAGAGTTCATTATCAAAGGTATATATAGAATCATCCTGGCAAGGATTATGTTATTTTATACACTAGTTTACTGAAAAAATTTTCAAATTTCTGCAGGAAGCATTTAAAGGGAGAAAGATAATGATGACAACTATTTATTTGTAATCCAAATAAGTTTTTATTTTTTAATATGGATCACAAAGATACAAATCTCTTAACTGAGAGGAAGACAGTCACAGGAATATGAAGTCAATGAACTTATGAATTTGCTGTGCCCCTCTGTCAAAATAGTTATAGCAGTTATATTAGTATAGTATTCCGTTGGTCTATTTTCTATAAAACCTGACTCAAAGATTAATAAAAAATAAAACTTTAGCATAATCATTGAGTATTCTTTTATTAGAAATTTTCTGTGGTCTAAATAAACTATTTTCCAACCCAAAACAGAGTACAACAGCAGAGAACACATAAAATTCTTACTTCCAAATTATGTATTTTTAGTCTTGACAAGATGTAGTGCAATTTCCCTCTACTACAGGACAAGCTGACTCCATTCTTTTTCCTACTAAGTGTTTACTAAGGATTTGGTAGTTTAATAAATTTAAGTAACAATATTTACTGCAGTATTTAAAATCCCTGAGCTGATACATAAATCTAAGTTTCAGCTTCCAGAATCATCACTAAAATGTGAGGAAAAAAACCAAAACCAATTTCAAACCAACCAGACAAAAAAAAAAAAACCTAACAAGATGAGTATGGTTTGAGTAAATATAGTATAGTGTGCAGTATAAAAATATAGCATAAATGTATTTTATTTTAAAATAATCATTTATATATGAGTTCAATTTCTGACAAATACTTGTCCTTGTATTCCGAAGACAAAAGCAGCCACATGCTGTTATCTGCAATCATCCCACTTGAAAATCCTGGTAATTCCTGCTGAAACACACCTGTTGAATCCTGGGGTCCTTCTTTCCCCAACCATTCAGGCATTCAGAAGCAGTCCATGGCTTTCTGCCAGCACAGATGGAGCATCTTTTTTCATCCAATAGAAATTAAGGCTCAAGGAAAACTGCTGCATGCTAAAGTCTCACTCTGGTTGAGAACCACTGAGCCGTAGTGAACCTTGAGCTTAAGCAGGAGAGAGCTCCAGGCTACTCTGGTCTAGGCATAATTGATAACATAGGCAAAAAGTGCAGGTTTCAGGTGTTATTCTGCAAGGTATTTGCAGAAAGGGATGCTTCTAGACAAGCATCCTGAGAAACAGGCAACATAGGTATTTTGAGACCTTAATCCCTTCTGTTTACAGCAGTGTCAGGTGAGAAAGTGACAGTCCCATGAATGGCTGCCACCCATGTGAAGAAAGCATCAGGCGAGCCTAGAGATATGAAGGATTTCACTCAGAGCTTCCTGTGTGCATGCAAGATAAGCCCAACACTGAGCTATCGCCCCTGATCATATTTCCATGATCTAAGAAGTAAAATATCTGTCTCTCATGCAGCAACTGAGAGAAAAATGGGTGAAATTATTATAATACTAATCTTAATGACATCTCTTCCATTTATTTTTGTGGGAGCATAATTTCACTCACCATGTGGTAAAGTTAAAAGAAGAAACTATGTCTAGTGTTAATGAGACCTATTCTATATTTATTTTCATGTGCCAAGTTATAAAACCCCAAGGAGTGAAGTATTAATTATGAAAAAAAAATAAAGCTTAGAGAAGTAAACATTAATGTAATAAAGATAACTTTTTGTACACTGTGTTTTAAAAGAATTAAATGCTATTGCAAAGATATATAAATAGTAAGCAAAAATATTTTGAAATCAGGGTGCAAAGGTCATAAGCCTCTCTCCTTGATAGTCATCCTTAGAACACACAAGTGAAGCACTCAAACTTCTTGTAAAATTCTCAATATATACTCCTATCTCATGCATATCTTTGTGTATAGAAATAAATCAAAACAGAAAGTGAAGTTTTCTAATTTTTATTTTCATTTAAGAAACATATTTGAAGACTTTATGAAAACTAAATTCTTATATGCACAAGTATTTGCTATTATTCCTCTTGTAGCTATTTAAAGTGAGGAAGTGAAATGAGTTGTTCACATTTCTTTGTGTACATGAATCGGTACACAACTGAAACAAATATTCTGAAGTTTAGATAAAATATTCTTTCTAAAATTTAAGGAAACCATGTAAGTGGTTTATGTTCTTGAAAGCCCAAAAATGCAGCCAGTACTTTATTAATTTACAAAATTACAGAAGAAGCTCAAAAGGATGAACATCTTTTGTTCCAACAATCATCTAGCTGGGTTATATTAAAGCATAGAGGTATTATTGATGCTAGTTTTGCACAGAAGTCTGCTGGTTAGGGAATTGCACAAGAAATGTTGAAAATTTCCAAGAGGAGTCACTTGGCCCAATGGGCAGGGAAGAATCTGATTCAGCTGTGCCCTCCTGCAGCCAGCTGGAGGGCCATGATCCTTCTCTTCAGTTAATTCTTTAACAATTTAACAAGGAAAACAAATTTAAATGCAGTAACAGGCTTTCCAGGCGTTTGCTTCTGGCTGAGCGATTTCGTCACTGGGCAATGATTAGGCTTCAATAGCCTCACAACAATCTAATAAAGTTGAAACATCCTGTTGTCTTATATTGCTGGCATGAAACTGAATGGAATGGAGGAAAAGCAACTTGCTTAATATCACAGAAGTCATCTGTGGCAAAACAAAGTTCTTGAATCAAGCTCCCTTAGGGTTCCTGTCATATTAAACAGCACCATCCTTCAACTTCTTATGGTATCTGAAAACAGTGTGTTTGGTGCAGCTGGAGACTAGGCTGGTAACAGGATTCAAAAACTAATGATGGCCTTTCAAAAATAAAAATGTAACTGTTGTCCAGAGTGCCACTTTTTCCAGCTGATGAGAGGACCCTAGAATAGGTCAATATGTAAAATATGTGCTAATGTGGATTGAATTTGAAACTTGATGTATTTCAAAAACCAAGAGAATGTTTATCCAATTATCATTCACCATTCTGGAATATATTAAAAGAATACCAAACTTGATCCTACTAAGAATTACAAGAGGATGTTCTCTGGGTAGTGTTTATTAATATGCAGTTATTCTGTTGGGGGAATTAAATAGAAAGAAGAAAAGACAACACTGCTTATACTTTCAAAATATAGAAAACATTAAAACTAGCAACACAGTGAAAAATAGGAGAGAGAAAACATGTTGAAGTCAAGACTGAGTATAAGGTGTTTTTTAGCACCAAAACAAAGCCTTTATTTAAGCGAAAAGATGTTAAAGTTGACATTGTCCCTCTAAGCAAGAAGTGTCCTCCATCTAAAACACTTAATCTCACCCATCAAAACACAGTATTTCAAAATATCTGTGTGGAGGAATTATTTGTCATTTTTTTTCCAGAATGTCATCCTGATGAAAGAATTTTGTTGTTTTTCAAAAAATACTCAGACAGCATTACTCAAGTTGTTCAAGATGCAAGTGGTGTTTGAAGATTTAAAAACCGTGAAAACATCTATTTAAAAATAGTTAGCGTTATCTACCTATCTCAATACATTAATCTTCTTCTGACTCTCTGCTCTCAGAAGTGGGAGTAAAAGCAGGCAAATATACAGTCTTAAAGTAAAGTTCAGTTCCTAAAGTCCTTTATCACTAACTTTTTCAATCCTCCTCTGAAGCCCAAATTGAACCTATACAGAATTTCAGGTCTTCAGTATCTTTACTCATAATAATGTGTTAGTGAAAATAATAATGGAGATCAATAATTGCTTTCATATACCTGCTTTTTGATTTAAATAATTGTAGAGATTTTGTTTGTATGTTAACCACAGGATAAAACGGGAAAAAAAAAAAAAAAAATAGAGGGAAGAAAAAGTAACAAACTACGTGATTCACAATATCCACCCTAGTACAAATAGAATTGCAGCAAAAACAAATTACACTGCAGGGGCTTTGCAGTGTGGGCTACAGCTTTTCAGAATATTCTCTGGACCAAACCCTAAATAAAACACTCTATTATGAAAAATAAATTAAGCCAAATTTCTCTAAAATATCAGACGGATATCAGAGGGAATAACTAAGCCTCATATTTTGACACAGAAAGAAACAACAAAAAAACCAAACCCACCTCCACACCCCAAAAAAAGCCAAACAATCCAAACCAGACACAATTTAACCACCTAAGTTCTATTTTCTCTGCATTCAAATAAATCCAAAAATTGCTAGAGTACATTATATATTAGTCAATTTAATAATTGAATGGAAGCTCTGTATACCATTTATCCTCTCTTGGCGCTCAACCCAGCTTTAATCCAAATGATTATTCATGTATGTGAATGAAGATGCCAGATCTTTTACCAGCACCATTTTTTACCTGAATGAAAAAGTAAAACTGTCATGTGGTTGCATAATGAACTTAGGTTAGTAATTCCTTCAAGTACATTTTTTAACAGCTTTCACAGAGAGAGGGAATGCAAAAGGGACAGAGACTTTTGACACTGCTTCAGCAGGCTGTTTGAGTTTCTTTTTATCCCAGTGTAATGCATTGCTATTTTAATTTTAAATGTCACTATAATGGAGGTGAAGTGTTAAATGAGAAAATAAAATTAAATATTCCTTTACAAATGAGCAGTTAGAATTTTGTGCAAAAGATATTATGGACAAGGGTAATGTAAATCCTGAACATAATAAATTTTATTTGACTTGTGTTGGAGGTAAAATCTTCTTCCCCGAATATCTGCATTTCTATTTAACATTGTTTTATATTATTACATGCTGCTCAAAAGTGCAATTTTTTAAAAGTTTTTTAATTTTTTTTTTAATTTTTTTTTGTTGTTCCACTGATACACTTGGGGAAAAAAGGACATAGTCATGGGTTGTTTTTTTTCAAATATTCTCCAGGTCTGTAAAAGAAGAACTAAACTTGATACTATAGCAGCACTGGGAACAGTTGCCATGAAATGGGGTTCGTTATGTTAACTGATCAGTTTGACAGAAAAGGGTAGTTAGCATTTGGAGTCAACTGACAGGTTAGCAAGGAGAGAAGTAAAAGATAAAGCAAATAGGTAAAAGATGTAATTTCATGACACTGTTTTTTTTCAGGAAAGACAATTCATGAGTTCCCCATATAGTCCCTGCTTTTGCCCTTCAACAAATGTAGCTGAATGAAATTGTAGGGGTCAAAATGGTGTCATATTCCCAGCACAGGTAATTTCAGTGAGCCAGTTTACAGCTGCTACTCAAGCTGTTGTGCAGGTGAGCTATGATCAAAGGGAGAAAATGGCACAGCTACTCCAAAGTGGCTTTGAAAGAAAAGCCATTGTTTTTTGAAACTGTACACTGAGATGAAGAGAGAAAGAGAGGGAGATGCAACTAATTCTTGTGGAATAATGAGGGTTAGCAGAAGGCGAGGGAGAAAAATTTGCAATGGACCATGAAACACTTAGAGGTCCACTAACCATGGAGGTCTGACATGATTTCAATTTTTTCCCCCACAGAAGCTACCCCAGTACTTTCCTTCCTAGGTGGTGACACCTCTAAGGCCACAATTGCCAAATTGTGGGTCAAGGTTTTGGACACATGTCTGAAAAAGAAAAAAAAAAAAATTAATGTCTGTGTTTCCTCATGAGTGTTAAAAAAACCCAAACCAAACCAAAAACCAATGACATAAGATATTAGTTCTCCATCTCTGCTGTTATATGATATCCTAGTTTTGGAAAGAGAGAAGGGAAATTTGATAGAACAGCCTTTATAGACTCTACCATTCATTGAAATTGACTGTTTCATTCCAGTTCATGGAAACTATAATAC
Source organism: Cyanistes caeruleus (assembly GCF_971803275.1). Classification (NCBI taxonomy): domain Eukaryota; kingdom Metazoa; phylum Chordata; class Aves; order Passeriformes; family Paridae; genus Cyanistes; species Cyanistes caeruleus. The sequence continues at coordinate 45,065,134 of NC_141703.1, forward strand.
TGACCTCTCTTAGAATTCACTTATTTTGTTTAAAGTTCTTAATTTCCCCAAGTTGCAACAAATAGACATTTTTTCATTTCACAAGGATTGATAATTAAGTTAAATTTTCTGTATGGTATGGTTATGGGTACAGTTGATGGGTCAGTGCATTAACATTTTGGCTTTGAGATAATTGATGCAACATGCTCTTGGAGATAAGCAGTGTAGTGCAACCACTTAATGCAACATTTTTCTAACATATTGCGCTCTGTTTGTATCTGCCCTGCATCTTTCTTTAATCACTTCATTGTATTTTAAAACATGAAGTGAAATTATTTTTTATTTAGAATTTATTTTTGATCAGAGAATAAGCACCTTATCTCCATATATTTCCTTAATTTCCTTTTATTAAAATGCAAAATTAAAAGGAAAGAAAATTAAAAAAAAAAAAAAGAAAAAGAAAAAGATAGGGTTTTTTTTCTCAATTAGTAGTACTGTAAACATAAGAAATGACATCTGCAAATTTATCAATTTTAAAATTTGTTTCAAGCTTTTTCAATTTATTCAAACTTTGTAGAGAAGTATTGCAATACAGTCTTCAGTACTAACCTTTTTGTCCTTTTTTTGACAGGCCTTTACATGGGTTGTTATGTTATATAACATAAAAAGGATAAAGGGATAGATCTAAACTGTAATTGAAAAATAGCAAAATTCATAATTGTCGCTTTCTTTGTATTTTGAGTTATTTTCTGTCCAGTATCCATATCTCTCAGCAGCTGGATTGATTCATTTGAGGGAGAAAATAAAAAGTTTGTTTAGGTGCAAGTTGTAGTTCACCTTGTTAATAAATGCTCATCTCAACCAATGCAAGAAATAAAAACATTAACTAAAGAATAAAGAATAAAGAATTAAGAATAAAAAACATTAACATGTGAAACCACATGTATAACTGCCTTTAACAAAAACATGCTTTTCATTAGGGAAAATTATTCTTCTGTTAACTTGATGATGTCTCTAGGTGTTGATATTATCTATAAATCAAGATATACAGGTTTTATCATTGTGCTTTCAAAGTGACAATTTGTGGCAGTATCAAGCTGGAAAAGGGACTGAAGCAATCATCACCAATGTAGCCTAAAAGTATGTAAAGAGCTGTTAAAACACTTGAACATAAGAGAGATTCTCATTCCATTGTCCCAAGACATTACAAAGCACTATTTAATATACATGTATCCTCAGGAGTTTAGCTCAGTTTTGTGAATAAATGAGGCTTCAGTCCTTATTCTAGGTGCTAAAAGATACACAGTTTTAACTTATTCTTATGAGAAATGTTTGATGTTGTCACATTTCCCTTACTGAAGAATTCTGAAAGAAATTAAATTAGTCATTCATCAGGCTGTTAGCTTGGACTTCTTGCCGCCATTAAATTATACAAATGGCTGCTGTGTTGCATTATTATACCTGTATTCTTGGATGAACTGACCTTTTTCAGCCAAAAACTAAACAGTCTGTATGCAATGGAAAGACCATATGCAATGAATAAATATTTATTCATGGAGAATGTAATGTTTAAAATTGAAGGAAAAGGTCTCTTAGAACTAAACATTATTCAATTATAAAAGGGCAAAATAAATATCCAAATTAGTCTCAGACTTTCCATGTCAAACTGTAACATTTCAACTTGAAACAGAGCAGTAAGTCAAAGAAAATTTAAATTTTTTTTTTGTTTCTTGTTTGTTCTTTCATGACTGGATTTTCTTTATGTTTTCCTCAGTTTACATCAGAGTCAGTGGGTTTGTGTTATTAATGTTGGAGCAATTGTTTGCTTCTCATATCAACAGCATTCTGTTAAACAATATCCCAGGCAGAGGACTGGTGCCTGGAAATGAAGATCCTTATCTGTCTCACTCTCATACAGTTAGTCTGAAAATAAGGGTACAAGCTGGAGACCAGTTGTACTACCATGTGTTAAGTCATGTACGGTGAGGCTGTAATTGCCAGTGAAGAAATTTTAAGTCAGCCTCAATTATAAAAGAACTATATGAAACTGAAATACATCACACAGCAGACTGAGCATGAACAATAAGATTTCAAAACACAGCAGTTTAATCTTATCTGTACCCTGGTATCTCCATAGCTTCTGTCTTGCTGGGAAAGTAGTGTTTGTCAATATTAGCTATTTGAGCATGACTCTGGTTGGATGATTTTTTAACTAAACCAAAACAATAGGGTAACATTTTTGACATCAGGACTATCTGTCTTTTCAGGTTTTCTTGTGTTGGGTTTGCCTAGATTTGAAGTCCACAAGGTACTCTACTTCATCTGACCTAAAGTGGCATAGAGGAGTAAAGGCTAAAGGAATATTTCAAATTCTAATAAAATAATAATGGAGAAAATAGCTAAGTAAGATATCTGGAAGATTTAAACAAAGATTTTCTTCCTGATCATGTAGGATTTCTTCATTTTACTTTACCAGCTGAACAGTCATTTTCTTAGGCTAGACCATACATTCCTTCACCACTAAGGTCAGCTGTTGGTAGTTTATGGCATTGTTCCCAGACACTGGAGGAGTCTAGCTTATTTAAACATGGCACTTTAGCTTGAAAGATATATGAAATATTTTGTATCTTTCCCTCTGAACAAAATCATATGGCAAGCATTTTTTTAATAAACTAATTCACAAAGAGCATTCTCTTCTATTTATTTCATCTGGAATCCTACCGGTTTCCTTCATAGTCCACAAAGAGTTCAAAATCTGGGTTCAAACTCTGATTTGTGTTTCTTTATTACTGTTTTAGCAAAGTTATATGCCTACCAGCTCTGTAATTGAGAAAATCAGCCTTGTATTCCCATGGTAGTTTCTAAAACAAGACTTCCTCCAAAACAGGCAAATTGCAGCCACAAAAGGAAAGAGGAGGAAAGGAAGACAGATAAATCCTTTTTATTTCCTGTTATAGCACATAGATTTAAAACCCTCAGCATTATTTTATGGACATAATGGAGCTGTCCTTACAGTGCTACTCCTCCTCCCTCCTTTCATTCCACACAAGGCATGATAGCACACGTATGTTGTGCAAACTTGAAATTCCTGGCTAGCTGGGGATATTTTCTCTAGGATTGTGTTTTAGTTTTGTTTGCTTATTTTGTTGTTTGTTTTTTTCAGGGTGTGTTATGCACAGCTGTTTCTAAAGTACAAATTTTCCATCAGCAGTCATTCTCTTTCCTACTTTCCTTATCTAAAAATATCAAAAATCTGATCAGGGAAAAAAAAAAAAAAAAAATTTACTTCTTCATGAGCCAAAGCTACACTTTGCTGTATTTCCCTGTAGAAGAAAATATTTCCACACATAAAGTTACAAACTTGGTAATTTGTTGCAAAATATTTTATACATACATAACACTTGCTGTTATGTATTTCATACATTCTTTTCATGTTTGGAGACCCTCTAGCTTTCAGCAGCTTTTTGATGTAGGTGTAATACATTTGGATGCCAGGCACACACTAGCTGGAAGTCCAGCTTGGTTCACTGCAGTTGCAGGCCTTCAGACTCAGTTTCATCACAAAGCAGAAATCCTGCCAGCCGTGATTTCTAATTTCACTGGTCAATTAGACACCTAGTGCTTTTGATAAGTAAAATTTGTGATGCATTTGAAAAGACCCAGAAGAAAGAGATTACAGATTGGGAAACACAGAAAGTTGTTGTGGTGTTTTTATGACTTAATTTTCTTTTTCAAAGGGAAACACTGTTTACTTTCCTGAGTGACAAGTCACAGCTGTTGGCTTGCTGGTCTTGAAGTAATAAGTGTCAATTTTCCAGATTTAACTGGAGGCGTGTAAAACTATTGAATATTAATTGTTATTTATTCAGCTTAAATACAAATGCCATGCAAATATTTCAGCAACATGTTGTACCTTCTCTAAGCATATATTTGCCTTGGCACACTCTGCAATCTTTTGGGATTATGTAAATTTGCTTTTGGATTTTTTTTTCTTTTTGCCGGTCAGCTGGACATTATGCAAATTTCAATGAGGAGAACAAACTAGAAAACAAGGAATTTCCTTCTCTGTTAGTGAAGTAATATCCAGACTTTGCATAAACAAAACACACAGAGCTGAAAAAATGCTGGAAAAAGTGGCGGCATGCAATGTTTTAAATTTATTATAGAGACACAGGCTTGGGATCAAGGAGAAATTAAATACACGTAATGATGCACACATATGAGCCTTCCCTTTAAAATCAGTAGAAGTTCCAGTGAGCTAATTTAGGAATAAGAATAACTTTAATGCACACTGTGCTGATTGCCATTTTAATTTAATCCCTTTGGGAAACTTCCAACTTTTTCAAATTCAGTTTAAGACATTTGTGTGCCTATATTCAATTAATTACAACTCCATTTTGAAGCTTTCCTTTCACATCTGAAATTCATTTCCAGTGACTATGTTTTTATTTAAGTTTCTGTTTCAAGGGTTGGATGGTATTGCTGTTGTTTTGGAGAATTTCTTTAGATTTTGTTGCATTTACTGAGATTTAGAAGGTTAGTTACTTAGCTTTTTGGGTGTTTTCCTGAACAGGTCAGGTGTTGAGTGATTGTTTATTTAATTAACAATTCTATTTGGTGTCCAGGCAGCATTGCAGATGTTGGCACAACACTAATCAATATAGAAGATGTTATTTGGCAATCTTAGCTAAGGCTGACCAGTACTTACACATGCAATCTAATTTCAGACTGACCATAAAATAGCAGTCAACATAAATAGAATCCTAGATACTGATTTATGTGGAACAGTATTTGTTTCTGTGTACTATTAATTTCTTTTAATTGCTTTATTTTGATTGGTGGACATGAAACCATGAAATCAGTTACAGCTTTTCTTTACTGTTTTAATTGCTTTTATAGTGTATCAGGAGATTTTGCACACTTACATAAACACATTAGATACATCCAAAATAGATGAGAATGAACATTTGAAAATCACTAAAAAAATCATGGAATCACTGCAGTGAAAAACAAAGATGAAGGAGAAGGAAACAGTCTTTTTTTACAATTTATCTCCCCTCTTTTCAAAATTATGTCATAATTAATGACTTGGAAAATCCATTGTTTAAGATGATGGTCAAAAGAGGCTATTTAAAGTTAGCTTATGAATAGCAGTGCTCTTTCAGCTTTAAAATGTTGGGAATAGGATTTTTTTTTGTGGAGAGCTTTGGCGGCATTACTGGGCAGCTGTTAATCTGCAATAACTTCACTACTAAAGAGAAGTGAATGTCTTACATAACAGAAAATACTGAGTTCTTGAAATGAAGCATTATTATTGTTTTTAAGTCAGAAAAATCAAAAGAATTGCATAACTGAAATAGCTGGGGTCAGGGGTCCTATTAAAGACACTACTATTTGAAACTTTTGATTCAATGCTCATTAAATTACATGTATTGCAGAACTGAAAAAAGGAGTGCACAAAACAGTCCTCATTACCAAACAGGATTAGCCCCCTCCCCTTTTATTCATTCTGAATGCAGTACTTAACATCACAAAGTATACAGCTAGTAATTCTAAAGACCCTTCTTTTTACTTATGCCCAGTGTTTTTATTGCTTTTATAGAGACTAAAAGAAGTGGATTCAAGCAAGCAGGCCTAGAGCTTAGTCCTTCAGAGGGCATGCTGCAATCACAAGTTCCGAACATATTAGGCACTGTGTCTCCCATACTTAAGCTTTAAATCAGTCTTTAAGTCTGATTATCCCTAAAATATTCTACATAAACGATATAGTCCTGGGGACAGGAACTTCTCTACAGGCAAGAGATACATGCAGCAGTGGCAGGAAGAAACAGTTCCATCTCCTGTCCTTAAGTACGAAGATGATCTCTCTAAAGATTAACATTGGAGCCCCAAAATTCAGCACCCCTTTTCCTTGTCAGCCTCTGACTGCAGTGTAGAATTAAACTCACCCAGGCTGTTTGGCTGAGACAATTCTGATTCACATTATCCTGGCTGAAGGCAGCACAGTTTCACAAGGCTGGTGCAATTATTATCAGATATTTTCAGTGGTCTAACCAACTACTAGAAAAATGTGTGCAGTTGACAAATTTCTTCGTAACAAGGATTACACAGGGAAAAGAAAGGCTTTATTTGTTTCACATGGTGTTCCACACTTGCATGTACATTTTTGGCCAATTTAGGTTAGCAGCAGCATTGAGAATAGAAAACGTTTAGTAAAATTTACCATTACAATCTTAAAAGCAAAATTTATAGAATTAAAATTGCAACCTTCAGCATGTGCGAATAAGTTTATTTTCTTATATGATCCTATTTTGACTGGAAGTTTCTTTCTCTAGAACTTTCACACTCTTTATATCTGTTGCATTAAAAAAAATGTGTTTTTTTGTCTAAACAAATCTTTTTATGATTCACAATGTGTAAATACAGAGCTGAAGAGAATATGAAAACTTTTCCCCCTTTGCACTGTCTCAACATCATGATAAAGAGTTGAGTATGCCTTACTTATTTCCAGGCATTGTGGTCTCCCAAGTGTCTGTTAGAAGTCTGGGATTAATGATGGCCTCAAAGACGATGTAAAACAGCAGCCACACTGATCTAATCCCTGTGTTGGCAGCACAGACAGCAGCAGAAGCAGCTCTGTTCAGGCCTGTGGCTTACATGCCATTAATGTTATGCATAAGTTGAAGGATCCTTGTCTTACATGATTCATGTTTTGCTTAGTCATAGTACTTAAAAACTGTTATATTAATGAAAAAACAAAAACAAAAAAACAACAAAATAAATCCAAAAATCCATAAGTATTGGAGTATAAATATCCATCAGTGTAGCTTTTTTCCTTCTGTTCTTTTGTTCTCAGAATTACTGTCTGTTATTATCTTTTGTGGTCTGGATGAGTTTGACTTCATTAATTGCTGATTCTTCTGATGGTCTGAGAATAAAATCCTCTATCCTTTGCAACATTCATTTTAAGATTGTTTTTCCATTCGGGAATGTTTGCAGTAGTCAAACAAGCCCCGGAGTTCAACAGTTATGAATGAAACTTGGCAGACTGTGATGTGCAGGAGGTCACACCAGATTAAGATTTTGTAACCTTTAATTATACAGGTGTCATCCATTAAGTAGGATTAAGGATTGTAATTGTGCTCTGCTGCAGAAAACTGTTGGAAACAATGCGAAAGGATTATTCTTTTATTTTCTTTGGGCACAATCAAACCTACGTCTGGGTAGATCCTTTCAGCATCTTTAATGTTTGGTGAAGATATGAAAACTCTTCATTACAGTGATTATACAAGGTTGGGGAACTATCTCAGAACCAGACTCCACTTGTTCACACAGACTCTTCACTTTTGCACTTTCTTGTACACTCAGTGTTTACACAACTATAATACACAAACTTGATCACTGAAATACTTTGTAAGTTAGATATGTAAAAGCTGTTTTGTTTTGTTTTTTTAAGCCCAGAAATTAACTTAAGTTTCCATCATGGGTCCAATGGCCATTGCCATCACGGGCCATTTGGCACTGTGCTTCATGCTGGGAAGACTCAGAGATCCCTCACCTAGACTTCAGAGTTTCCATTTAACTTAACTAAAGAGAAGACCTTATATTAGGAGCCTGACACACCTAGAACTTCTATTATGTATGTTGCACCAATTATTTGAAAACTTCTTTTCATCTCAGAAAAATAGAAAATAGAATAGTTCAGGGTAATTATAAATAATTTCAACAGAGGAAAGAGCTCAAGTTACTCTTACAAAAGTCTTCTTTCAAAAGAAACAATATAAAAGGCCATGAATCAGGCCTTACAGGAGTTTGGTAAATTCAGATTTTCTGAGAAGGCAAATATAATGCACCATCTACTCTTTTAATGAAAGGGATAGAGGGGATTTACACCTTGAAATGCCATTTGAAAAAAAAAAAAAAAGAATGACAGAAGGTTAAGATCTCTGAGTTAACATATTTTCATTGTTTCTCTTCAAAATATGAAGAGAATTTAAAATGTTTACAGTATATAAATATTTTTAGAAATTCAGGACTCTTATGTATCTTCACAGTCACATTAGATGCAATTTCACTCCTGCCAGAAAAATATGTAGATGGTTTAGAAGAATCTGTGCCATACTGCCATTGATGAGATTTCAGTTATTTTACTTTTATATCTTTTCCCTTAACATCATTACCTTTGTTAAAAGAAATAAATAAGTTCCTCCTGAAGAGCAGTGGTTCACAGAAGTCTTGTGAGATAGAGATTGGGTGCCAAATTTTAAAATTAATAACATTAGTTTCTTTAGCAACCAATGTAAGTTGTTAAAGTGGCAATTTTATGAATCTGAATTGCATAACATTGACACAGGGACTGCATGTAATGAGTAGCCTTTCCTTTTTCATAAGGACCAGTAGATCTACTGATCTACTAAATTGATGATCTACTCAAATTTCTCTGCATAAAGGAGGAATTTGGATGTGAGATAAACCTCATTAAGCAGATCTGTGGTTTTAATTTAGTAGATGAGAGCACCGTTAGTCTCTTTGGTTTGGGTGCAGATTCTGCATTTTCAGCCCTTGCTTGTTCATTTGATGATATTATAAATGAGTAGGAAAAGTAACAAAAACCTCCAATGGCTGTAATATGAGGACCATGTGTACATTTTCTCTTTGAGTAGGAAAAAACAAAAAGCTTTTCTTTGATTTCCAGTAATTAACCTTGCCAGACAGACCATGAAGAGTAAACAGGCAGTCTGCACTCAAGCATGCAGTTGCCCTTCTATAGGGTCATGTATTGAATTTATGAAAAGAACAATTACTTACTCCTCAGGAAATCTTGTTCAAGATATTATAATCAGGAGGAAGATAGACAAGAAATTAATGTAATCAATGCATGTGGGTTTTGATTAAAGTGTCAAGAGTATGTGGTTGAAAAAAACTTGGTTTTTTTTTCATATTCTCAGGTAAGGCTAAGATGGATCTATTTGAAGTATCTTTCAGTTTTATTCCCATCCAGAGAATACAATATCTCAAAAGAAAGAAGGAAGTCTGAGGGGACATTGTCATCTCAAATTTTATTTTAAAGGGTACCTCAGGGCTTACTTGAAAGGTCCTTGTTCAGAAGTCACCAACAACAACCTACATTGTGCATAAGAGGTGGGGGTAGGGCCCGTGAATTTCAGAGAAGCTATGTTCCACATATTAGAAACAGGATACTTCATGGCTATGTCAATGTCAATATATCCTAGGAACTAAAACTAGTAGATCTGTAACAAGGAATTGTTGATGTTAAAAATCTCACTTGACAGAAGGTAAAAAGTTCAAGTCTCATACTTTTCTTCCTTTTTTTCCTTTCTTTTTTCCCTAATTCACATAAGTAAGTCTGATGCCCATTTTCAACTAGTGTTCACTAAACACACTCTCATAAAAAATCACATTCATCCATTTGAAATTCTGTTTTGTTTTTTTTTTTTTGAAACACCTCCACATTATGCTCTGATTTCATAACATGTCATATGGAAGTGTACCATAACACCTGCAGGGACCTAACCTCTTATAGGGCCACAATCCAAAACCATGCTGCAGGTTAATAACTGAACTAAAGATTTACATGCTGGCTGGGGCTCATCTGGACTTCATTCCATCTGTAGCCTGGTGGCTAACGCTATACAGTATCTAGGTAAAACTATTCTGGCAGTAATTATGGTAGGAATCATAGGAATTTTGGCAGGATGAGACCTTTGAACTCTGTGTTGTGAGTCAAGTTTTAACCTCTAGACCACGGTGGTAGCAGCAGCCATGGTGCAAAACACTTATACATGTGTTCAATTAGAACACATAACTTCAGGCATACGGTTCTGATAAAGGAGACATGTAGTCCATCAAATTAACCTCTAAAGCAAAAAAAGGAAGAACCAAGTTCAGCTTAAATTCCTTTCCACTGCCTTAAGTACCAAGAGGATACAGGGGGAGAGCAGTTCCCACTCAAGCTCCTGTACTTTTTATGGCGCTTAAAGATATAAATGTGATAGTTATAATGTACTTTGTAGCTGTAATTTAATTCCCATGTAATTATTACAGACTTACTTTATTATCAAAATAGAAAATCAGAAATTCTTCATATGTCTTTTATTTAATCTGGAAACAGCCATGACAAAAAAAAAAGAAAGAAAAATCAGTCAAATTTTGGTATCCGAGGAAGTGACTAGTGGGACACAAGAAACTTTCCGCTTAGTTTTATTGAGAGCAGTTGTCTGAAGTAAACTGTGACAAAGTCAGTGGAAAACACTCACTCAAGCATGCAGATACCTTACACTCCTCCTGGATGCTAGGCTGGCCAGGACAAAGCATTGCACTCTTCATTCACCTGGTGTTTTGCAGCTTTGATTCAGCGTGTACAGCAAAATAAGTCCCTCAGCAGAGCTAGGTCCCTGTCCTTTCACAGCTGACATGCTGCCTGCATGTGTCCCTGGGGCTGCCAGCTGAATCTCCAGCAGGCAGCTACAGCTGCAGCCAAGCTACATCTCAGCCAAGCCCAGACCGAATATTTTGGTGCATTCAACCCCCTTTGCTCTTCAGCCAGCTCAATCCAATCTCAATCTAATCTGAGTGAGAGCCCATTCACCCCTCCTGCTCACACAGTGAGACCCACTGAGGTAAATTCTGATGTGAGCTACAACAGGGATTTTCTGAGGAGGATACAGCAGAAGCTGGCAGCTCTTGTTCTAGCATCACCATACTTCCTAGCCCACACACATGCAGGAAGAGCCATCCTTGCCTCAGAGGGGGTATTTCATCTCTTCATGTGGTGTATGTACTCACATAAGTTCTAGAATATAACCACAAAATTCGCTAAAGACTTCTAGATCAGCCATATTTTATCCTGTAGAAACTCCACCCTCTCTGTCTGCTGCATGTAAATTTTTTTTATACTGAGGAATTTCTCAAAAAAACCCAGGAAAATGGAAGAAGGAGAGAACAAATGTCCACACATTTAGAACTAAAGAAATCAATATACAAGGGTAAATGAGGAAGAAAAGAAAAAAAATAAATTACTTATACACCACAGTCCTTACGTTTGTGAGAATAAATGTCCTAGCAGTATTACTCAAATTGTGCGGAAAGATTAATGTGGCTCAAATAATAATGAAAAAATAATATTATAAACTACTAGGAAGATAAGGAAACAACAAAGAAAAATTATAGTATGCATAAAATATGCATTATCTTTTTCTGAGCCACTGACAACTGAAAAATGACCTTGATTGCTTATGGATTAGAAACCTAAGAAAAAGTACAGGATGTACCCCACAAGCTATAAAATCATGCAATAGAAAAATAAGACCAGACTCTTCAATTCTTCATAATGTGCAATAAAATTTAAATTTGGTGAACTTCCATTCTTGTGGTATGAACCAAGATTTGAAAGCATTCAGCTACAAAACAATGTTTTAATTTAAAACAGCACATTCAGAACCAGAAAAATCTTTATCTTGAGGAGCATCTTGAGAAATGAAGCACTGATAAAAAGAATCAGATAAATGTCATAAGATATTCATAAATAAAATGATGCTGAGAAAGTGACTGTGTTTGAACACATCTTAGTTGCCACGATGAACATTTTGAGGAACTGATTAGGTAGGCTAATATTGCATTTGTGATAACATTAAGTGCACATTGAGTGTACACATATAAAAATACGTATACATGTAATGTATAAAGGAGCACACATACACATGCATGCGATATACACACTTATACATGCACAATTGCATATAGAAAATTAAGAACAAGAAATTGATCATTTTGAGTCACCGTTAGAAATAACTTCAGAAAATTGAAGGGAGGTGAGAATGTAAGGGGCAAGCACAGAAAAAGTACTAAGCAGTAACAAAGATATTGGTAAAAATGTCAGGATGTATATTTAACTGGAAATATATACTAAAATGATATATTCAAATATATAAAATATGAATTATGAGTAACTGCCTGAGGAGATAAAGCCAAGTGAATGTCATGTCATGTGATAAGGATTTTCCCACTTCATTACTATTAAGAGGCCAATAAGGGGCATTTACCAATGTTATAATTGTAATGCTGTCAGATCTAGATAATGTGCTTGAGACAATTTTAAAAGAGCTTTGGAAGATAAAGGTCAATTTCCACTAAATGTCTGGAACTGATGAAATTGCCTGAGAGAAAACCAGTATGGTGCCAATATCTAAAAACCATGAATAGGGTAGGTTACGTCTTTAAAAACTCATGATTAAATCAGTTAGGCCATTACAGTTCTGACACTGACTCCAAAAATATGGCAAAAAGGATAGAAAACTTGTTTATCTCTCTATTCAATATTTATTTTTACTGAGGCTTAAATTTGTTTGGTATAAACAATTAAATGATGTATTATTTCAAATATTTAAAAGTTAATGGAAATTATTTATATTAGTGATCTGATTGTAGATGAATAAGTTCTTCACAATACGTATTATTATGCAGGATACATTATGCATCAGGCTTTATATAGGTATGACTTGTTAATTTACTCTTCCAGTAAATGATGTCACACAATCTGCACTTCTTAGTCTGCCTCCAAAATTTAACAATCTTATCAATTATACAGACTGAAAACAGTCACTGATGAAATTAGCAGCTGACTGCTGTTAAAGTCATATTAACAGATAGTTTAATCATATTAAACGTCTGCTTTTCACGGCAAAATATACACTATTAAAAATAATATATTTTATTGTTTTACTAAAATAAAATGCTCTCTGCATCCCAGAGGGAAGAATGCAAATAATGATGGATGGGAAAGGGTATCTCAGGGAGTAATCCTAACAAAGGTATAAAATATTGAATAATTAATGCCATCTATTTTCTAAAAAACATAATTTCAGATTGACAAATGAAAACACTAGCAAAAGTATTACAGTCCCAATCTTTTTTCTTTTCTTTTCTTTTTTTTTTTTTTTCCCGTTGTGTAAGAGAGCTTTAGATTTGCTCTTCTGTTGAGTAACCAAGATAGCCAATGAAACTAGAAATCTAAGAAAGGACCATTGTTATCTTGGCTACACAGACAAGTCAGTGAAAGTTTCTTTGCCACACATTTGATGCAGTAATGTTCCAGACAGTGAAACAAACAAACCCAGAAAATTGTAAAGAGAGTAGGCTCACACTCAGAATTAACTGGGAGCAGATGTTGATAAGGGAGTTAATCCAGGTGACAAAAAACTAAAGAGCTTGAATCATTATTGACTGCTGGGTCTGCCATGGGCACTTTGCCCAGACAATAAGCCAGAGACAGATAAGATGGAGCTCTTAAGTGTATGGTCTGACTCAAACATCTTTGGACTGGATTTAGATTTAGAAATACTGCTGAAGAAAATTTAAATGTTTCTTAAGAATGATTATTTGGTAAATAGGCTATGTATTATTTTAGTTTGTTGTACTGGAAAAAAAACAAAAAAAAACCCTCAAAAAAACCAAAAAAACAGAAGAAGAAGTTTTTAATCTGTGGATTTTCTGCTGAGAAAAAAGATATATTGGAAAAAAAGTGTGAAAGTTATTTGAACCATAGGCTGTGATATGTTTCAAAATTTTGTTTCACAGATTAGTAGCTAGATACTCAGAATGCCTTCCCTTTGCTTCACTGATACAAAGAACAGGTCCTTGTAACTTTCAGCTACTCTTACATAGCTGCTGTGCTTGTCATTTGGGATAAAATTTAGGTTGCCCCATATCATAGCTACATTTAATATATCTTCAGGAAAGTTAGCAGGACTATCAGAAGAGAGCAGTACATTTAACCTGTGTTGTCTTCCAGTAGCTTCACTTACTGAAATGTAGACTGTTCATTACTTCATATTACACGTCTTTTTGTACTCCTAGTTCACATCACAAGTCAGAAGCTTCCATACACCATTGAAGTGCTAATATTTCCATTAAAGTACCATTCATTTCCTGATTTACTGCTCAGTACTAGGGCTGTCAGCCAGCAGCTAAACTATGGTTTAATAGTGTGGAAATAGAATAAAATCAATATCTAGAGAAGCCTCTGACTTTGTGAAGTCAACCTTAATCATGGATCAGTTATCTCAGATTTTATGACATAACTCAAATTGATTGTGCTAAGGCAGAGAGTGGTACCTGAGAATTTATGACAAGGTCATATCCCAACAGTGTCAGGGACTTTCCAGCCCTGCCTGGGGCTCTCGCAGAACACCGACCTTTAAAGCTTCTCGCTGTTTAAACTATTTATTGCCTGCGGTGTGAGAGGAAGCAGAGAAGGGAGAACATGGAAGAGTGGGACAAAGGTCACAGCTCTGGAGACCTCTAGTATTTGCTTTTTTTTATTTTTCCAATTTATAGGAAAAAGCAATGAAGTGAATGAGGTGGAAGTATTTAGAGTATGTTGCAACATAGGAAAGATGTCGCTGATGTTGCATACAAATATTATATTGATAAAAATATATTTCTACTCTAACATATCTAAGAACAAAGCAAAAACATTACCTTATACAAGTAGCCATGCTCTCAGGAGCCATACCATTTCCAGTGCAAATGTCAAACAAACCATAGTACTTGAAATTTCATTGAAAAATATAATTTAAAAAATATTCTACTAAGTCTGTTTCTTCAGCTCCTCATTTGTTTGGTAGAATGACAGCACAGTCCATGCCAGCTCTCTGAAGCATTTCTGGATGTGATTACACTGCTGTTTCTTTCCTTAAAGAATGTTCTTCCAGTGATAGATCCTGGAGAGACATAAAAATTATTAGCAATATTTTTATAAGAGGAAAGCAAAAATAATTCTTGGACTGTATTAATGTGTGAAGATTATTCTAATGTAGGAAAGACACAGCCCTTATTACAAATCTCTAGTGTGATCACATTTGAAGTATTACATCTTATTACCTCATAATCAGAAAATTGTAATGTTGAATCTTAATTCCAAAATACTTTGGAAAGACCTGTAATTACAGAAATGTAAAATAGGTGAAAAATAAAGGAAAAATTAAGTTAGGTATGTATCATTCAGCTAAGGAACAATGAATAATGAAAATGCAAGAATACATAGCAATTCAGAAATACGGTGAGATATTTAAACTTACAAGCATGGGTTATTTTGAGTACATGAGGCATAGTCAGGTGGAACACAGCTGAATAAGCATGAACTGATAAGGCACCTTGGCACCAATTCCTGCTGCACTGATAATTCATTTCCCATAGGAATTATCTTTAATAGACTTGTGGTACTACTTACAATTAAGAAATAATTGATCTTTGACAAAGTTCTCCTTCTCTGTTCCATCCAGTCATTGAAGAGATCTATGGGCTCAAGCAGCTCTGCTCATTTACCAGAAGAGAATTCAGACTTACTACCTGCATCACAAAGATAAGAAAGAAAGGAAGAGAAGCATGATGCAGAGCATGGAAGAGATTTGTGTGGTACAAAGTTCAGTTTAATGTTCAGAGTCAGACAGAAGGAGATAAACAGTATGGATGCTCTAAAACAACACTGTTCTACTTCACTGCTTTACATTATTTTAGAAGAGATTTTTGTTTCAATATAAATAAATAAATATCCCTTCCATAATTTCAGTTAGTATTTTTGGTACTATATCATGAATCCACTTTCCTCATAATGAAAACTTAAAGCACAATTTTATCAGTCTGCTTGTCTAATTCAAAAGGTGCATCAAGATTTGCTCTAGTTTACAGTTATGTTCCAAGTAGCTTCCAGACAACCATCATTAGTGTGAATAAGGGTTTCTGTTCTTAAAACTGAAGCAGACACAATAATAAATTTCACACAATTAAATTTTTTGGTTTGCTATAAACAGGTTATGTCCAAAACCTTGCATGGTGTTTAAAGCCTTCAATCTGAAAATCTTAATTTAAAATAGTAAAAATATGAGTCTAGTAGTAATTTTTTTTCTGTTTTGTGTGACTCTGAAACATTTTTTTCTACGCTGGTGATTGAGCATTAGCCATCCAGGCTTCATACAGAGCACAATTCCTTTCACAGAGAGATGCTGATTGCAGTTTTTATTGCAAAATCCAGACATGAAAATTTATTCGTTTATAGTTATTTGTACCTAAAAAAACCCCACAAAACAAAGCAAAACAAAACAAAACCCAAAAAACTTACAGAAAGCAAATACACATATAACTGATAAATCATTCCAGTTCTACAAAAGGAACAATCAAAGAAAATGAGACACTATATCTGACTATTTTGTGTTACTTTTGCATGAAATCAATCAGTCACAAGTATGCTAAAAATAAACCATGAGTTGTCACAGAGTCATTCACATCCTTACCACTGTTACATGGCCATATTTTCAAAGAGATGTAGTCGGCATTTTCATTTTCATGTAGACATGCTTGGGAAGAAAGGCTTCTAGGAAAACCAGAAGTAAAAAAGGATATTTCTCTTTTCAAGTCTTCTTGGAGTAAAAGCCACAGACATTTCATCTGAAAAGACAAAAGATCTCAATAACGTGCCTCTGCAATCTCCCTCCCTCTCCTCCCACAGGAGTCCTTCCCTCAGTTTTGGCTCTCCTTCTTTGAGTTCTATAACATTTTGTCATTTGGCTTCACATTTTACTGGTATCAGTCACTGCCCTATAAACCCATACCAATACTTCCAAGCTGAGAATTCCTTTCACTTCAGAGAACATACCTGGGGTGACCATCAAAAGGTAAGTAGATTTAAAAAGGGTACAATACTAAAAATTGACATAAATTTAAAAAGAAAAAAAAAATGTCTATGCCTTCTGAGAGCTTAATAGTGTCCAATAGGATGGACATCCAATAGGATGGCTCATAACTCGGCAGTGCCAGGCGACAAGATGGAAAGCATGTGGAGAGCAAGTAGGTGGCAACATGAAATTTCTGAGAAACACAAGCCTCTATATTTATGAGTTGGTTTTTTTTTTTCCTTCTTCCTATTTCAAACCCCTGAGAGCTCTAATGGCAATTCTTATGCAGAAAATCCTCTCACTCTGGCAAAACACACAGTGCAGTCCAACACAGCAACACCCTCTTTAACCCTGGCACAGTAGACATACTCACTTACTCTGCTGATATAAACAATATATGAATTGCCTCTCTGAAACTAGCATCAGCACATTTTTTAATTGCTTGTTTTTCAGCTTCACTCTTTTACTTACAAATGTTTTAGAACAGCAGTAGAGTATGCAGATACCAATTTTTAGCATTACCTTTTCTAGAATATGCACTATTATTCCCCTCTCAATCTCTTCCAGTAACTAGAAGTACCAACATCAAAAAACTCACTAATACCACACCTGTAAAATAGTGGATTTAAATAATGAGAAATCCATGTTAAAAACATGTGTGTGTGACTTTTTTAGTAAACATAAAATATTTTTTATGGTCTCCACTACTTCTGAAGAAAAATTCTGTTTTCCAACACCAACTACCTCTGATACAGACCTCTTGT
Source organism: Cyanistes caeruleus (assembly GCF_971803275.1). Classification (NCBI taxonomy): domain Eukaryota; kingdom Metazoa; phylum Chordata; class Aves; order Passeriformes; family Paridae; genus Cyanistes; species Cyanistes caeruleus. Next base: position 45,082,568 of record NC_141703.1, read on the forward strand.
AAATTGCACTAAACCATGTGAACTGTTTTATGGTAGAGGAACAGGAAATTAACTAAGATTTATTTTCTCTTTTGATCTAAGTTAAGAGCTGAATTAAGCCACTGCACCTCACATATTAGAGGTCAGACAGAGAAAATTTTAGGCATCATCACTCAAAATATTGAGGTCAGGCTTAGAGAGACCCTTCAGAATTTGCACTCATATTGGAATATTAGAAACTTAAACGCCTCATTTTAAGAATGAACAGCAGTAGGCTTTGAAAATGTGGGTAACTAACTTTAGTATGCAAGTGGGCCACTAGGAAGCACACTGGCTGACATCTCACTCGGTTTGGGCTTCAATATCAACTTCAAGAGCAATGATAGAGAGTTGCAGTCTGAATGGCCCTACTGATTAGACCACTCAGAGATCTGGAGATTTTCTGTAAGATTTTCCTGACCCTCGGGATATTTAATCCTTCTGTTCCCACTTCCCAGAGCTTGCCCTCAATAACACCCTAGACTGGAAAAAAAAAAAAAAAAAAAAAAAAAAAAAGAAAGGAAAAGAAACACATATTCATTATTCCTTTTGCTGGAACTGGACTGCCCTGAAAAGAATGCAAGACTGGCAGCATCAGAGAGAATAAACAAGAGGGAGTCTGATGCTGCAAGGCAACAAGGAAAGTGCCTTTGCTCCCCCAGTGCTAACAAAGACAAAGGACCCTCCACCAGACGATGCAAACTGTCCAAGAGAACAGAAAAACTGGCAAAGCCAGAACATCAGCATCACTGACCCGCTTGAAAAAGTACTCCTTAAGGAATACCAGCATCTGAGAGAATAGTATCTATTTTGTGCTACCTTACCCTGAGAAAACATCCACAAGAAACAATGTTAGGGAAACATTAAGTCTGCTGGCAGTAGGACAATAATACCCTGCTTCTGCTTGATGAAAAATGAGACTATTAGACTGTCTACTAATAATTCTGTCTTCCTTGTGCTGGAGATCCATTAAGAAATAAGCTCTCACAGAGGCTAGAAATAATCCTTCAAAAGGGTTCATATAAAGAATTACTTTCTAGAAGTGACTAAGTATATGACCTCAATGGAGAACAGCTTGAGATAGTTTCATCCAAGATCAATGCACTACCTAAGAATGACAGACAGGAAAAGTAACTTGGATAGCTTGAAGGAAAGTGAGGCAAAGAAAAAATAATTAGACTTCTATGAAAAATGAAGCATAATAATAATAAAAAAAAAAGAATAACTTTATAGAATCAAATTATCACCAGTGAAAGTATGGAAAGAGCTACTTACAAGGACTATGAAAGCAGCTATAGGTACGGTGGTTGCTTTATTTAAATAAACATAAAAAAAATGGAGGCTGTACAATTTAAAAATGAAGATTAAATTGTCAGAGAAACTAGGCTTCAATTGTTATGTTCCTGAGAAGTGGCTAAAAATGTCATCTTAGTGTTCTATGTGTTGTATTTTTAATGTTTCTTCGGTTTAAGAACAAAATCTTTTATCACTAAGCACCAGCCTGGCAAACTCACCACGGGGTCTAGAAATCAAAGTCAGCTTTTTCAGTTTCACGTAATATTACCAATTTTGAAGCAAGAATTTAGCTGAGAATTCTGTTTTTATGTAACCCAGAACTGTCATTTGCATTCAGTCACAGGTAGAATGTGGTCCAGCAAATGCAATGAGAAAAAATGTACAAAAGGTCAAGGTCATCTACATTTCAGTCAAAGTTCTTTTTTTAGTTTTCCCTAACATTTTTATGGCAATTAAATTTCAGTATTTGAAAGTAAACTTATTTTCACCTTCAGTACATCTACCATTTATATAGTAGCAGATATATGCTACAGATCTAATGCATATCTGTAAGTACAAAACAGGCAGGAGCTTAAAATAACTAAACATAATGATACCAAACACATCAATATTTCTGCTGAATCTTCTCCTGTTTCCAGCCAATTATATTGATAAATTGCCAAGAATTTCAGAACTGCATTGTCACAAAACTAAAAGCTAAACATAGTTCACATCTACCAAGCTGCCAACTTAACATAGTGTTTAGCAGCAAAAAGCAATATATATATATATATATTCACTACATTCCTGGAGAATAAGATTTTTTATTTACTTTTTGCATTTTATAAATTGAGTGACAGGAATAAGGGACCAAAACTCAAAGTATAGCATAAGTGACCAAAAATTAGAATGATCAAAAATAAATGCCGGACTTCTTGACAACCAAGAGGACACCTGCTTACTCTAGGGTACCTATACCTTTTGGTGTCTGCAGTTTTGCTGCATCATATGCCCAGATTTACTGGCACCTTAGTAGGCAAATAAACATTTTATCTAAGTTGTAGTGTGAATTAGGATTCATTAGCTGTGTGTCCTTGCAGCTAGGAGATACAGTGCCTCAGCCTAAGAAAAGCAAAGACTTCTTAACATAAGGAATTTTATATGAGGGGAGAATTCAATGCAAAGCATGAGAAGCACCTTTCTTTTTCATGAGGCTGAAAAGCCATGTGCCTTCTAACTTTGGCTGCCTCATGGATTTCCTGGCTCCCCACAGAGACATGGCATGATGTGGCTTGCACTCCAATAGTCTCATGGTCAGGGAAGGTAGGAGAAAAAAGTCATACTGAGATTCTGGCTCCTTCACATTAGACTTTATAATCATTTACCATGCAGGTAATAACCAAACAAAAATACTTCAGAAGGTATAGAAGTTACACCCTTCTAAATAGTTCTAGTCAGTATTCTTGCCTCTGGATGGAAAAAGAAATCTCTTAAGCGTTACAACACTGACTGTTAAAAATTGGCATCAGTTTACAGTTCATAAACTAAGGTTATTGCTAATACTTCAGATTTTTTTTTTTTTTTTTTTAAATACATGCAGGACACTACTTGCTGGGTACATTGGTGAATACTGAGCACATGAGGCTAGTAATACATGGCAGCAAGTGAAGGAAGATCTTATTCTCCTTTCTTACAGCAACTTGCTGCTTTAAAATTCAACCACACTGTCCTGTCTTTACTTTTGAAAGTGTGCACCTCTTAAAAATAAGCTTAAGCAGAAAACCATTGTATAAAATAGTAATGATGGTGTAGCAGATTTAAACATGCCTTGATACTGCTACTTTGTGAATGAAATGGTAGATTTGACTATGTAGTCTAGTGGTCCATGTGGAAAGTGAGATCTTGCTTATATTAATACAGCCAATATTGCTCATACCAGGACTACTCCCCTCTTTCCTGGAAGACTAGGTGAATAGGCAAAAAGGTAAATTTTATTGACATTTGACTGTTGAAATAAACTTTCTTTTCCACATGTCAAGCTTACTCACCTCCTTGGACAAATTGCTAATTCTTCTTAGCCAGTATAACTGTCCAAGCCTAGATTTCTATCTAATTCAGATCAATTAGTTGTGGTACCTCAGTAGATGCTAAGAAGTAACAGTATTCTCAAATGTAAAATCCAGTTCCTGCTTACAGACATCAACCCACTTCTCCTTAACTATCTGATTTTTTTTTTTAATTCAATGTTTTATTCATGTGTTTATTTATCTTTACTTTTTATGCAGGGATGGTTTAAAAAGAGAGCACTACAAGGTTTGGAACAAAGCAGAAACACACTTTTCCCAGCTAATTTTCACAAGAAAAACTGATCTAACCATATGTGTTACTAAGGAGGATATTACAGTACTCCACAAACTAGGACCAATGTTTAAACACATCTTTGATACATGTAAGTATACATCCACCTCCTCATGTAATCAACATAAATGCTGTTCAGAAATTTAATGGCAGTAGTAGAAGGATATATGCCTATGAAAATATGAGAGTGAAATTCTGAGGCCACTTTTACATTGATTTACTCCACTTTAAAGCATTCTCAATTTAAAACTCCTACAGCCAGAAGAGTTTTTTATCATTTACTTTTTGATACTTGGATTAATATAGGAAATCTTCTCTTTGACATATAAGGAGGATTACACTACAGTCCTCCTAGTAATGTGAGGCTGTATCAGCATATGGGAAAGTGAGCTGTAGGATGCTGGCTGCTGATTCTGTGCATTATTTCCATATGTCTTTAGCAAAAACCGCCAAACCAGTGCATAAAATCTCATCTGAATAACTATAAGAGATTATACTAAAATGGCACCTGCATATAGTCTAGCAAGTTTACACAGGGAAATTAACAAGAAGACCAGAATAAGACTTATTCTGTCCACAAAAAGCTAAAAAACTGGAAAAATAGATGCAGAACTGTTTGCTGGCATATATACTGTAAGCCTACGACGAATTATGATATTTCTCCTGTGCATTGCACTCCACTGTAAAATCAAGCTAGAGATGAATTTACACTTCAAGGTCCTGGGAGCCAGTCTGTGCCCAAAAGTACAGGCATAACTCTTAACAGCTGTGGGAAAGCTGCATGGTTCTCCCCAGCACATCTACCTGCAGCACTACTTGCTTTGAAACCCTTCAGGTATTTTCACAGAAAAAGAGATAAAACACAAGAAAACTACTGTAAGATCCATCAGGTGTTGAAGATAGATGGGACAGAAGACGAATTATCAGTGTGTCCTTCTACTTACACTGAATTCATTACTTTGGGAAGAGCAGAAACAAAGTCTGTGCAAGGGCCTCTTCAAGGGAAGCTGAGAGAAAAAGAACAGTAATTGCATTCTGGTTTTTTCCCTTGCATGTCTGTCTCAGAAGTTCTATATTATTGCTTTATGACACTGGAGAGAGCAATAAAAATTTAAAACAATAGGCATTGCCAGTTTAGTTAGTAGCAAATATTACAGAAAGAGGATACTTGCCAGTTAAGTCACCCACAGAGACAGAGTATTCTGTATTTAAATCTCATAAAATGTTCTTCTGAACTCTCAGTGCTTGTGAACAGGAGACTATTACCCGTCTCTACAATTAATTCTGTTAGATGTTTTGCTTTTCTTTTTCTGACTAAAAGCAGCACTGCTATACTCTGCAGAGCTTTCAAGCAGTTCTGGGACCATCTCTTTTATACTCTTCCCCCTCTCCCCCTTTTTCTAATCCTTGACTCTGCATGTACTCTTTGTTTAAATCTGCATTACAGCATTGCCAAAAGCTGAAACTCACCATGGGAGGCTGTTTTTGCAGAAAACTGCTAAAAGAGGCACTTTGTCACACCAAAAAATATTTTCATGAGGCTACACAGAAAATAAAGCCTAAGCATTAAGACATCCTTTCCTGTAGAAAAACTGTCATGAATTTCACTCCTGTTTGGTAACTGGTTGTTTGAAGGCCAATCAAAATCAGGATTTACCAGTTAGATATTCCTTTCCTTTGTCCCACTGTGATAATATCAGTGCTCGAAAACATTTATTTAGTATTTTTTCATCCTCTCATTACCAGTTATAATCCCTTGTCTCACAAAAGAGAAATTAAAACACAGAAAAAGTCTGAATGTAAAGAATAATTAAATCTTAAGTTATGGGTATATTCCCTCTGGCAGAGAAATATACAATACTGAAGAGTTTTTTAGGCTATTTCTATAGTATGCAGGAAAAACATGGTGTTTTAAGAAACAGTTGCCAAATTGCAATTTAAACAGGGCATTGTTTAATTATAATTAGTTTTCTGAAAAAGCCCATAAGCATGAGAACTGGCTTGAAATGTGATTGTTTTGTAGGTTGCTTATGCCTGCAGCACTGACTTTGATGCCTTTGTCTGTTTAGAGTTTACAGCATGTAAAATTTCTTAATATCTTGACTGTTTGGTTTGCTTTTGTTCATTATATAAGTACTAAGAATAGATAAATACCCAAATCTTTTATGGTATAGGAAACTACCAGTGAGTATTATTTGGCATTTCAATATGAAAGCTGAAAGGTATTTGAAAGTTTCATTGCTGTGACCTCAGACTTGCTTCACTAAAATTCTATTTTATTATGCAAAAAAAATGAATTATTTTATCCTTATTAAAACTCTGGTCAAGTCATAACAAGAGACATGCAAACACTTTCTCACTGTAATTAACCAGGCTCCAAGGTGACCTGTATATTTGTAATTCTAAAGATATTTTTTTTGGTGAGAAGAAGAGTTAGAAGAAACAAACCTGTATTATTTTAAAAGTTGAAGATTACAAAAGTTATGGTTTTTTACATCTTAAAATACAATATACTTGTGAATAGGAGATCTCAACTTGGCAAGCACTTTTCTCATTGATCTTTGAAAACTAGTAAGAAATATATCTATTGTTCTAAACACGTTATGGAAAGATTTTCCATGGTTTAGTATCAACTTGCACTTCTAAAAAGGATGATTAATTTGTGAGGGAAGTATCATTGAAAATGTTGAAAAAAGTTATTTGATCCCGAGTGCAAGAAATGCCTTTTGTGTTTTCTTGGATACCTTTCTAGTGAAACATTACATGCCCCCAGGGCAAGATGCAGGCAGCATCTTCTCTGATCACACCTTTGTAAAGAGATAATGCTGACATAGATCTAGGAGAAAACTTCCTGAGTTTGACTAATAATTCAAGGAATTAATAGACCAGTTCATTCTAGCAATATGAATGTTAGAGGAAATTTGTTTCTTAATCAAAAAAAAAACAGTGTTAAACTGAGGTAGCCCAATAACAGAAAAATGTATCCTCATGTTCTTAGGCATTAAGTTAAAAAGCCTGAGATGGAACATTTGGAAAAAGCTGGCTACTTTAGGGGGAAAAAACCCCTAAAACTACAAAAGGAAGAGATTTCCTTAACACTTAATATTACTGTAAGTCAGTCAGTTCATACCAGAGGAATGCTGAGCACAGATGTTATAAGACAGTGTGTAAGTATTCATTTCTATCTGTATGTCTCTTAAAAAGCTTTGGGAGTTTTATTTTAATGTATCCCTTCTTCACAATGTACCAATTTGCAGCAATTTTGAAAATAAACAGATTTTTAAATGAAGGGTCAAATAGTGAACGCCTGAACTTGTAACTGCAAAGAAAACTCAAAACACGTTACGAGATGTAAAGAGTAAAGTCAAGAAGGGAGGAAATAATTTTGGATTTTTTAATATTAAAACCTCACAGTTCATCTGTGGAAATAAATATTTTAATAGAATTGCATGTAAGGGAGGTGTAATACTAAGATAATGAATAGATAATGAATTACGTGACTTTGTATTTTTTATTAATTTATACAACTTTCAGCAGGTGTATCTACTATATTTTTTTACAGAATAAATATAAATAATTTTTCTGGAAGTCTATTGAGTTTTGCACCAGACAAAACAGACTCAGAATACAGGTATTTGAAATATTTATTCAAAGAGACATTATATTTGACAGATGTTTTGAGTTTATACCCACTTAATTTAACCTATCTAATTAGAAAACCTGGAAAAGATAAACTGCTCATGGCAAAAACTAAGTCCTGAAAGGAATGGGAAGCAAAAAGAAAGACTTGTATATTTCCTAACATTCTTATATTGTTGTCACACTACTACATAGTCCAGAATTTCATGCAGTTTTCATTTAATAGTGAAATAAAACATCAAAAAGTAGCACAAATACAAAATCCGATGGCACTGTGTCCTACTCTAAAGACAAAGTTGACACAGATACATAGTTTTAAAGCATTGATGTGCTATCAAACCACAGTGCAAACAGTTAAATTCAAATTAATTTAAGCACATTCATGCCAAATGTAATTCTAATGATCTTTGAAACTGGAGGTACTCTTTGACAGGCAACTCTGTAAGGTGGAGGTGTTGCTGGAGTGTTTAGCTGGAAAAAGTCTGGAGCTGCTCTGTGACATTTTTTTCACCAAGAGTTATGGTTTGATTGTGGTTGGCCCACATGGTGAGGGCTTGAAGGCTTGAAATCTTATGGACATTTTCAGAATATGATTTTTTTTCCATCTGTTTTGAGTATTAAGACAATCCTTCATCTCCATGAGCAAGAACTTAATTCCTGCCTCAGATGACTGATTTAGTTCTACTGTTATAAAGAGACATTTCAATCCTCAAAATACTTATTCTAAACTTGAATATTTCACATCTTTTCAGTTATATACCTACTGAATAAATAATATGAACTCTTCTTTATAAAAAGATTTTTAGAGACTTTTTATCTTTCCAAATTTAGTAAATTAGTTGTTTTATATCACTGATGACTCAAAATACATTTATTCCAATACTACAATTCTTAGTTTTATTTGGCTTTATTATTCAATGACTTTATTAGATTTATGCAGAAGGGACTTTATTATTTTCTTGAAAAGTACCAGCAGAGTTATCACATGAAAATACAAATATTTGAAAATAAGCATCTCAATAGAAAGAAATGCCTGAATATATATAAAAGGAACTTGTGATTTCTCTCATATTTGGAGACATAGGAGCAGACACAACTGGCATATTTCCCAGCTATGAATGTTATTGCTGAAGTTAATCCAGGTACAGCTTAAAATACCTTAGAAAAGATTTATTTTTTTTACTTAGCATCCTGTATTATCAATATATGGGGAATTAAATTAAGTGTTCTTTTTTTTTTTTTTTTTTGTCTTTGTCCTTGTCTCCAGATCTTCAGTGGGTTGAATTGTATTTAAGAAATGTCTTTCTCCACACTGAGACCAAAGGAAATTAATTTCTCTAGTGAGACAAGATGTATCCAGACGCATTTCTGTACAGGCGGATGACATGCCGAGGATTGATTTCTGCTGAAGATTTCACTGTGTATTTCTACTGAAGATGTTCTGTGAGAAGCACCCAGTTTGAAGTGAAATAGCACAGGAGAGGTTAACAGCAGAGCCTCATGCAGGCTGTCCCATGTCACAGAAAAGAAGGCCTTACCACAAATCAACAGAGGTATGGTTTGGCTTGACAAAGGGAAAGTAGCCCATTTTCAGTAAACTGTAGATTTTATCAAGTATGCCCATTTTTTTTTGCCCAACAAAGAACGGCAAGAATATTCTAGAGACTAGCTTTATTTAACCTAAATCAACAAACATTTATTTCAAGCCATTTGCTGCAACTTTACAGGACCATTGAAGTTTATCTTTTTAACTTTAATATAATATGGGTTTCTGTGAAAGAAAATAAAAAACATGTAGAAAAAAAATTAACTTAAAGCATAATGTAGAAGCAATTACTGTAAAAAAATTGTGCTCCAAATTGTTCAGCAAATGTAGTAAATATTTTTGAAGCATTTTGAATCATCTCCATGATCAATCTCCACAACAATATAGCTCAGTGCCCTGGACTATGAGAAATCCATGTCATGGATCATTCAAAAGGCTTGAATGAGACAATTTATTTAAAAAACAAGTAGACTGCTTGAAAGTGTATTTTATTTTAATACTAAAATCTCTCTGTCATGTGCCTGAAGGTAGATCACATATGCTACAATATTTGCTCTCTTTTATTTTCAGGCAGAAGTTGTAACATTGCCAGACCTCATTACAAGCCTTTTTTTTTTTCCTTAATGTCTCCTTGCTCAAATCCATATAATAAATGAAGATTCCCCCTTGAATAAAATTAAATTTCTAGCTTATATTTCAGAGCAGAAAAACTTGAGAGCATATTTCACTGCATCTAAAAACTAAAATAATAAAATAAAAGATTTCCCAGAGCTACTGTTATCTTTAAGCTGATCCTTCATTCTGGGTTGTTTAACATCATTTTTCAATAGCCAATTTAGTATTACTTGGATGAAAAATGGTTCCATATAGATGATAGATTTACTGGCTGCTGTGAGGACATATTTAACATTTTTAATTTTTATATACACACTTTGAGACATACAAACATGTGAGAAGGCATATGGTTTGCATGTATATAAATGCATTTATTTTTTGAGGGTAATTAATTACAGACTAAATCTTAGTGTATTTTAAACAGATAAATTAATGTAAATTCACACATCTTCATTTTACTTATGAAGATTTATTCAGAGTAACAGAATGTGACTGAGAGAAAGTATTGTAAACTGTAATATAAAAAGAGTAAAAAGGCCACTGAGACCCTGGTTGAAATAATATAATACAATGAAAACTGGGTTTAGTTCCCACTTTTTGACCCTACATAATATGATGGACAAGAAGATTGGTTGATATTTGCTGGACTTTATTTACTATCAGAAGCAGAGCATGCAAGAACTGTCTGGGTGCTTCACAGGTATAGAATTTCAGCAACATGCCAAATGTTGTTAAAGTAAAACAAATAAACACACACAGAGCAGATGAGACCTTGGACGATAAAACATGGGTCTCTTCTCCTAAGCAATAGGGAAGTGGTGAAGTCATCGTTCCTGGAGAACTTAAAAGGACATGTGGATGTGATGCTTAGGGACATGGTTTGGTGGTGTACTTGGCAGTGCTGGGATAATGGTTGGGGTTCAAGCTAAATGATTATATAATTCTATAGTTCAGCAGCTTCATCGCTCTAGATAGCCAGGAAGAGTGCCAGTCCTACTGCCAGCAATCTGTAGGTTACTGGATTAATAACATTTCACCTTTCCGGGTTTTCTATATCTTATCTCATCTGCTATTAGTCAAGAGGGAGGCTCCATAACTTGTAAAATGCATCAAAATTTCTTTCAGAGTCCTAAGTCCTGCATTATTTCTATCAACATCTCTGCAGAAGGCCTAATGGATCCCATGCACAACAAAACAACAGATTGATGTGTGAGACCTGTGGGGGTGAGCAGACCATCCACTTCAGTCACACCTGTGTTGCCAGGTCACTGCACAGAGAGCCTTTAAGGCCAGCACTCGGCACTGCCCACTGGCCTCCCTGGAGTGTGCATTCAGGGGTAAGACTGGAAGAGCAGGCACTGCAGTGTGGAAACAAGTCTCATAGACTTCAGCTCCTTTCCCATGGACAAACATGGATTGCTTGCCTTTATCAATGCCAAAGAAAGCACACATTATCTGTGGGGTAAAAGCAAAGAGGAGACAAAGTAGCAAGCTACTCTGGGGCTGACAGATGGTCACAAAAGAAAATCTGTTGAATGATTTCCCACCATCAAAAATTTCTCTAAACCATATAAAATAACCTGGTTCCTGAGATCTCTTGTGTCATGGGGTAACTTTACTTTTAAGATAGCTTTGGGAGCTAAGGAAGTTGAAGCTACTGGAGGCTGATGACAGTCTTTTCTCCTGACAAATTATCAGTCATTTCTGAGAATTGGTGGCGGTTTTAACTATTCAGAAGTGAGATCAACTTGTGAACACCACCTTAAGATGTAAAGCCAGAGTTCTCTTGTTCTCTTTGTTTCCGGGCTGTGAAAGGTAACAGAGGTCCGGCTGGCCTCCCGTTCCCTGCCCAGGCCATGCGGCCCCGTGGGGCAGGGGCTGGGCTGGGCCCAGCGGCTCCCGGCCGGGAGATGGGGCCTGTGGGGCTTGCCCCGGGCTCTGGCCGGGCCAGGCTGGTCCCTGGCTCAGCTGCAGGTTTTGCTGTGACTGAATTCACCAGAGACTGTTGAGTAAAGAAAGGAAAAAAAAGCTCTTGACCTGTGGCAGGCTGAGACAGTGACCACACTCTCCAGAGCAGCCATGAAGAATCTTCCACCGCAGACAACTCCAGCTGCTGCTCCAGCAGAGGTCACAGAGCCATCTACAAAACCTGGGCAAGATTTTAACTCTTTCACTACCCAGATGAGACTTGCAGATTAATCCTTTTATCTAGAGAGAGAAAAAGAGAGTAATAAACATGTAAAGAGACTTTGTAAACTATCAGAGACAGTAAAGAAAAGAAGTAAGCTTCAGAAGAGATAAAGAATAAGGAGATGCTTTATAAGCTGAAATATTTTTCTGTTAAAGCTATGGAGAGGGACAATAGTGTTCTGAAAAAACTTCTTTAATACATGAGAGAGTATATTGGGAGGAATGGAGTGTTCAAAGGGTGGATTTTGAGCAAAAGGTGGAGTAATTGTGATACAGTGAGGTGCTGGAACAGAGGGAGAAGTAATAGTTGAAGATTTGGGGCCGTTGTACAGGCAAAGAGAAAACTTCTGGTTCCAGAGAAGCTCACAGATGAAGAGAACTTTTGCCTTTAAATAACTCATCCTTAAAATGACATCCCTAGACTCATTTGACCCATAACACGCCTCAGAGTGATGTGAAATGGGAGGAGAAAATCTGATGGCAGATTTTTCTGGGCAGCTGGCATCAGAGAAATAGAAAGCTATAACAGAAACAGTTTTCTTGTGAGAACTCCATAGATTAGCAGAAGAAGACTTCTGTTTCTCTACACAGACTGATGCAAATACTCTAGCAGGGATTGGGAATGTTTTAAACACCAAAGTTCCAAAGTTTTTTTGTCTCCATGTTGTCATGTAAACAAGGGAATGGTTGGGTAGTGGGGGAAAAAGGGGTTTTCTGGAGGTTTTATTTTGGCTTTCCTATTCTTGCAGTTTTGTTAATAAATTTTCTTTATTCCTTTTAAGTTTTAAGTCTGTTTTGCTCTTGTTCTGGTCCATATCTCACAGCAAGAAATAAGTAAGTCTTCTAGTAATTTTTTAGTTACTGCTTTAAAACCATGACATCTTGTTACAGAAACTAGGGCTCACCATAACCCTGCTCCACCTAGTGATGTATTGTGAGACAGACCAATCAGGTGCTTAGGGCAGTGAGTCAGAAAACTATGTGAAAACTAATTTCTTACAAATCTTGAATACTTCAGACATAAATCCGTTAATTTGCATTGTTTTGCAAGGATACCATTAAGATCATAGCTTTGTACAAAATAGTGATGAATTCTCTGGTAAATGGATAAAAGTTACAATTTTTAAAACTTCTGGTTTGCTTAGTTTTTATGACAGCTTGCTAGAAAATGATTTTGGAATAATCCTTTAAAAATAGTTGAGTATTTAAATACTGACATCAGAAACATTATCTTTTGCTGTATGCAAAATAAATGGTAAAGCTTTTGTTTTTCACTTTTAAAATAAGTTATTTTTCCATTCTACATGTAGTTGTTTCCAGTAATATCATAAAGTAAAAAATATTAGACATTTTAGTTTTTCCTTCTTTTAGTCTTTTTTCTCTCTTTCTTTAACAAATCCTTATCTCTAAGTTACCTTACAGTTTTGATGGATAGTGAAAACAGTAATATTCTGTATTCCAAAAGACAGGCATTTGCATAACTGATTTATTGAAACATGCTGAAGCAATTGGCATCGTAAAATATTATGAGCGCTAAAAGTGCTTTTTTCATTAATCACTCTAAATAGTTCTGACATTTTTTAAGGGCCAATTTTGTGTGGAAATTATCCAAACCCTTTGGGTAAAACAATTTGTTATTTAAAACCTTTTAACATGGATTGGTGATACTCCTTCAATTTGTTTCAAGAGAAAATTATATAGCCTTTTGGGGGAGAACTGTAACCATAGCTAAAGGACACATTTATTGAATTTGGACATACTCAGTTGTATTTGTTATCAGTAATAAATATTACAGTTGTTCTTTCTTGTAAAAAATATGTTTTTAAGGTAAAAATGAGGAATGCATCAACCTTTACTTTCAAATAATTTTTTTAACAGCTTATTATCACATCATGGATTTTAACTAGCCTGAGGTGTTACATGATTTTGTGAAAGGGAAATAGAGAAATTTTATTCACCTTCTTATCACTGAGCTTTACTTAGAAAATTTCAGTCATATATTCAATTGTTTCTCAAGTACCTTAAATTTCCTCCCAGGAAAAAAAAAAAATAAGAAAAAAATAAAATAATCATAATAATAAAAATAATAAAAATAATAAAAATAAGAATGATTTCTAAAAATCCACTTATTTTTAAATGTAATTAATTTATTTTTAAAAATTAATTGCTTAAAATAACTACTTCACATTAATTAATTCCTACTGGATTTATCTTATGTGTTCATCATTCAGTAGAATTTTCCAGTTCTTTCATAAAAGTACGTGTAAATACACTTAACATCTGCAAAATGTCCTGGTCTTGCCTACTGAAATTCAAAACTCCTTCAATCATTTCCACTCAAATGAGTTTGTGAGTTTTCCACTGAAAAAGTCTAAAATGTGCAGTCATTGAAATATTTTCCTCAGAGGCTGGTAAGCAGGAAGGGTCTGATCCAGTCTGATCATCCAGAAGTACCTTCATAGGTGACCTCATAAGGGTAATAAGCACAATGTTTGAAAGAATTTGAGAGCATAAGGATAATTTGCTTCATCATGCTTCCTTCCTTTCCAGTCCATAAGGCACTGGCTGGTAAGCTTTATTTGTGTACTGCTATTTCTCATTTCTGAGTGGTTTTCCATGGGCTGAGGATAAAGAATGTACCACTGAAAGCAGGTGAGAAAAAACTGAATATGTAAGTTGAGAAAGACCTTAGAGGGTTGTAGGAATATACAGCTTTGGAAACCATGAGTTGGTTCTAGCTGGCAGTGAAGCTGACAATTGTCATGAGGGTTGGACAGAGACAATTTTTTTGTTTGTTATTCAGTTATACATATTTTACTCCCTATGTTATCTAAGATTACCTTTTTAAATTTGATATAAGAGGAGCATAACCTGGTGACTGTTTCTAACATCTTAATTTAATGCTTTGACACTTTTATATATATATATATATATATATATATATATATATATATATATATATATATATTGCTTCATGCAGGTACCTGAAAAGAAAAACAAATCATGCTATTCCAACAACAGGTATATGAATACAAAGAAGTTCAGAAAGATATGAGCACTTATGATGGTGCCTAGATGAAAGTGTCCAGTACTAATAAGATGTGTTACGCTATTCTGGATCCACACTACTGGGAGAGCCATGAAATAAGAAGAGAAATATGGTAAGGTTGTTTTTTATTTAATAAAGTAGAATAAAAAATAAAAATAAAAAGTATGAAAGAGAGAAGAAAACACACCAAAAAGATATGTTTCCAGAAGGACTCATATTTTATGCAGTTTTATACAAAACTGAAATTTCTTTTTTTGGTGTATTACATTGTCTCAGAAACCAGCCTGGAAAATAATCTTATTTTCAACTAAAAGTTAAATTTAACTTCAACATTTTATTTGTCAAGAAAGGTCTTTAAACAAAATACTGTTTTTCACACTGAGCAGCTCTCTTTTTTAATTACTTAAGCTACATCCCTTCTAACTTTTACCCTCTTTAGAGTGGAAAGTATATTATAGTTTTAAAAACCAGCCTACAACATCTTATGAAGTATACTTGCTCAAAGGCACTTGGTTATAAATTTTTTAAAAAACATTTCAATATTTTGATTGATTTGGAAATGGCATCAAGGTTACCCTCAGTGGGGTTCAAGTCATTAACATTTCCATAGTATGGTTTACTTCTGAACCACAAGACCACTGTAGAAAAAAAAAAAGCCCTAATTTTAGGTTGTGAGTTATCTGACTTATTTTAGCTGTTTTAAGAAAGGCATAGTGCCTTAAAGAGTGACATCAACATCAAAGTCAAGTTTGCCTAGTCACCTCAGCTGTATATTGCAAAGGTTTGCAGTTGGAAAACACTCTTTCTCACTAAGGGCCTCTGCCACAGCAGATACTGCGCAGATAAGTGGATTTTCCATGCAACTGAACAGGAAAGGAAAAGAGAAATGGGATCATTACCCATGCCTAACTATCTCAAGCAAACTTAGGAGCAAGCATAGTGCTGCTTTAGTGATTTCAAGGTTATGATCTCTATTCACTTCAAAAATGGAAAGGTTATATTGCAGCTCTGAGTTACAAAGCAGTATTTCCTGCATTTAGTTTCTAATACTTTGCCTTCTCTCAGAATATCTATTGCAGAATTTACAATCACAGGTGATTTTCCCTCCCATGAAGGAGGAATTAAAAGGAATGACATTATCTAGCCTATATCCTGGCATGAAGTAACGGCATGACTAAAATGTGTATCTTTGTCTTTATAGAGCCAGTTATATGTGTGCAGCCTATTAGAGACACCTTGCAAAACAAAATACTCTGGTTTTGACCTTGTTGAAATATTTTGTGTATGCTTACATGAAATCATATATCATCGGGTTTGAGACATTTCTCTTCAATGTTTCCAGTTCTATAAGAGAGGATTTGTAAGGAAATAAACTGAAGAATTAAAAAGTTTGGATTTTTTCCTTTTGAATTTATATTAACTTCATCTTCTGTTATTTTGAAGACCACATCTTTTTCACAGAGGATATTATTAGGTTTAAAACAAAGAAAGAAGGAACCACAGAGAGAGACAAAGAGGTGGAGAAACACATTATTTATAGATCTGCTTCAAAAATATCTGGCTACTGCACAATAGCTGGCAAATAAAAAGTCATATACCTTTTTGCCAAAATGCATATGACATATGGTTGCCAAAGACAAACCATCTGCAGCAGATGTCCTTCGGGTAGGTAATATCTTGTTTCCTGAACAACCAGTTTTACTGTTTCCAGAATATAGAAGTGTACAGAAAAGAAACAATACATTTAAATAAAGAAATAACAGCTTTCTACTTTTGCAAGCTGAAATGATACACATAAAAACCCATTAAAGAAAAAATCCTAAATATAGACTAAAAATCTCTTAACATTTCTTTCTGGTATATCTGTACACTTATTGCCGGTACTCAACCACTTAAGTTCTGTACTTGAAAAGGTTCTCTCTGCCTTTACAGAGATTTTACAACAGGTAAATATTGGACTAGATCTTCATAGAATCATAAAATCTTGGGTTGGAAATGACCCTTAAAGATGGCTTAGTTCAACTCCCTTGCCATGGACAAGGGCACCTTCCACCATCAAATCCCCATCCAATCCATTTTTAGTTATTTCCAATGATGGGGCATCCACAACTTCTCTGGGCAGCATCTTCCAGTGTTTCACCACTGTTATTATAAAAGCATTATTTCTTGTCTCTTTTCCAAACCTAAACCAAGCCTCTTTCAGTTTAAAACCATTGTCCCATGTTCTCTCATTGTAGGCCTTGGTACAAATCCCTGTTCTCATCAACCCTCTTATGCTGAAAAGCCTCAATAAGGCGTCTCCAAAGACATCAGGCAATTTTGCATTGACGTGTTTTAGCAGTCAATAAGACTTTTTAAAATCATATCCTAATTGATGGCAAATCCTGCAACTGTGTTAGAATGTACATATTGTGTGTGTATATATATATATATATATATAAAATGTTTTAAATGAATCAGAATTAATTTAGATAGTATGTGACAACTTTTAATTAAAAACCTAATTTAAAGAATTACTTTTGATCACCTAACTTTTAAATATCATTGCTGTGTTATCACATTCAATGTCTATCCCACAGTTTTGATCCAAATATAATTAAATTCTACATCTTTGCAAATAGCACTGGTTCATTGTAGTTTCACACTGACTTGCAAGATTAAAGATTCTGATATGATAACTTTAGACCCATCACACTTACTTTCAGTTTTTAATTACAGGATCATAAAATGGCCTGTGCTGGAAGAGACTTTAAAAGTCATCTAGCTCCAACCTCTTGCCATAGCCAGCAACACCTTCCACTAGACCAGATTTTTCAGGGTCCCATCCAACCTGGCCTTGAACACTTCAAGGATGGGACATCCATCCCATCTTTGGAATACTTTGGAAATTGTTTAGGCAATATAATGTCATGGGTGTAATAGTCATTGTCTGTATCACTTTTGGAGATGTGTTCTGACTGGAATTCAAGATCTGAAATAGGTGGTGAAAACAAGCCACAAAATTATTTACCTTAACACATGATATGAGCCTAGCAAATAAACTTATTTATTCTTCACTCTGCATTTCTTAATATGCTTTCTGTTGTTAGAGCAGACTCTAAATTGTCCTGAAATATGTCCATTAATTAATTAATTTATTTTAAAAATAAACAAGAAAAACTCCATCTTTATTGCATTTGTTCTGAAACCAGAAAGAAATGGAGAATGTAATGCTCATACATAGGTATTCTGGGACGATGGCAGATGTGTAAATCAAACATCAGGATACCTAGAATGCAGGCCTTCTGCAGTTTAGACAGACAAGTACAAAATCATAGATGACACAGCTGAAAAGTTCTTTGAACCAGTGTCTTGTGATAGGCAAATAACACAAAGTTATGTGATATTTTTGAAATTTATCCAGATCTTTGTAAACCTGATCTGCCTGATGGAATTTTATTTGAATGAATTCAATTAGAGTTTCAAGGAGAAAAAAACACACCCCTGACACAGCTGCCAGAGAAAATTCCATAAATGCTCGAAAACAGTGCTAATATAATTTACTTGGTAGTCACTGAAGGTAGTCTTCCTACCAACCACTTCTCAGCTCATGAGCAACTCACTTTATTGTTGGTCTATGTGTCATGTGTAAACCTATTCAAACTAAACTCTCGTTAACAGTAACAGCTAGACAGCTTGCCTAAATCCTTACCACTTGCAATTATTTGTCTGCTGCAACTATTAAATCTTTCCTAAAAGAAACCATTACTATTTTCTCTCAGAGATACCTCAGTAAATATCACTGATATTTTACTAGAAAATTGTGGTGGAAAATAATTGGCTATGCCTACATACTAGTAAACTAAATATGCCCAAGAGCATTCAAGAGCATTGAAACTGGCTAAACAGAGTAGTCTGCATCTGCTGTGGTTCGCTCTTTTTGCTTCTGGCATAAGGTTACTGCATGAGAACCGGCTATGTTGAACAGTCCCTGGAAAATTCAACCTCCCAGATTGTGCCCAAAAACTGTTAGGTACAATGCTATTAGCATTTAGACAAAACATGCTTGAGGCCCTTGTGACAGGGTAGTGGGATATGGAGCTGTGTTTGAGGGCCCAGGAGTGCTCCAGAGCAGTGTGTGATGCATTATTAAAGGCACAAACTGTGGTGCTTCTCCTAAGGTCCCATTTAAATGAGTGCTATGTTGTGACCGGATCTTCTAAAAAAACCTAGCCTTTGTAAAAAGAATTGTGGTACTTGGAGTTGAACTATGTCTGATGGCTAGGAGTCATATTCTTTGTATTTTCCTCTCCTTTATTTATTTTTTCCTCAGGATGTCTTCCTGTTCTATAGCAAATAAGCGAAAAAGAACAGTGAAAAAATCACATCAACTCTGCATAAGGATTTAACAGAACAAGGGTTTTTTCATTTGTTTTTTCAACTAATTTTCTAGTAAATACCACAATAAACACACATATTCTGTAATGGTTAGTAAAACAAATTAACAGAATACATAACTAGCCCAACTTTATAGATCAAATAACCCTGAGAAAAGGCACATTTTTTTATTATGAATGCAAAGTTTTCTTAAATTACACAAAATATATTGGTTGCCACACATGCCACAAATTAACTGTTGTTTACAGATGGAAAAAGAGCCTGTAACCAGCCATAATTTTTTTTTAAAGTAAAAACAATACAGGGAGAAAAAAAACCCAAAAAAATCTAGCCACCCATTTCCAGTTTCTGCTTCTTTTTAGTACACAGATTAAATTATTCTTATTAAGTCTGATGTAAGAATTTTAGATGAGGGAAAACAGAAATGACACCTATGTTTAAATGACTGCCTAAAAGCGTCCAAAAAGATCTTCATATGTTTCCTTATAAACATAAAATTTCTTGAAACATCCTTGATTTTTCACAAGAGAGTAACAAAATTTTCAATAATTTCTTCCTAAAGAATATATATTATGCTGCAGGCAAGAAAAATATTATCCCATTTTTATTCCCCTTGTTACATGGTCTTCAAAATACAGGGAAGAAGCAGTGTTTGGAGTCCCATAGATTTTGTAACTTTATGGTAGAAACACTAATAATAGTAAGGTAGTAGAAATGAGTATGTAATGTGACATGTCAAAACAATGAGTGTGGTAATTCAGTACACTGATGACCTATTTTGTTTCTGCATGTTATTCCTTTGATTACATTCAAGAAAAAAAAATTAAGTGTTACCATTAATTGGAAAAAAGGGGATGCTTACAATACTAAGAGAATATGTTTTCAACAATTATAATTTAAACATGGTAAGGAGAAGAAAAAACCCAGAACACTACCAGCATCTGGGGTAGAAGAAATGAGAGGCAATCAAATCTGAAATAATAGTTTGAAAATATCACAAGAGCATGAAATGTACCCCATCAGAAAGCCAGTGATTTCTTGTGTTGCCTTAGGAAAAACATTTTCAGCAGGTCAGGGGAGGTTATCCTTCCCTCTGCTCAGCCATGATGAGAAAACATTTGTATTTCTTGGTCCATGCCTAGGATATCCCAATGCAGGAGAGATCTAGACATGCTTGAGGCAGCTCAGTGAAGGGCCATGAATATGACTTGGGGACTGGATTATTTGCCATCTGAGAAGGGATTGAAAGTGCTGGTCAGTCTGGAGAAGGCTCAGGGAGAAACAGCTGGAATCCTTGATTTGGATGCTTGAGAAATAGAAGTTTCAATGCGGGGCCTTTCATCAAAGTAGATCCCAAATTGGGAAAGAGAGAGTGGAGAAGGGAGGGAGGGAGGAAGGCAGGAAGTCAGGCAGGAAGTCAGGCAGGAAGTCAGGCAGGAAGTCAGGCAGGAAGGAAGTCAGGCAGGAAGGAAGGAAGGAGGGAAGGCAGGCAGGGAGGCAGGGAGGGAGGGAGGGAAGGAGGGAGGGAGGGAGGGAGGGAGGGAGGGAGGGAGGGAGGGAGGAAGGAAGGAAGGAAGGAAGGAAGGAAGGAAGGAAGGAAGGAAGGAAGGAAGGAAGGAAGGAAGGAAGGAA
The DNA here is from genome assembly GCF_971803275.1 of Cyanistes caeruleus. NCBI lineage: Eukaryota > Metazoa > Chordata > Aves > Passeriformes > Paridae > Cyanistes > Cyanistes caeruleus. The sequence goes on from NC_141703.1 coordinate 45,103,267, forward strand.
GGAAGGAAGGAAGGAAGGAAGGAAGGAAGGAAGGAAGGAAGGAAGGAAGGAAGGAAGGAAGGAAGGAAGGAAGGAAGGAAGGAAGGAAGGAAGGAAGGAAGGAAGGAAGGAAATATGTATGACAGGTTCCTGAATATTTTACACTGAACATGATTTCTGAAGTCCCTAGAAAAGAACAAATCAAAGAAAAAAAATGCTAAAAAGTAGATACTCAAAATAGACACCTTACAAACATTTAGAATAAAAATCATATTAGTATTTGCTTCTTCTGAAAATGGTAAAGAATTTTCTTGTCATGAATTGTAAAAGTACCTCATTCCATTATCCAAAGCAGTTCAAAGCAGAATTGCTCACAAAATAATAAGTACAAGAAAATGTACTTTAATGTCTTTGACAAAACACAGATGGTTTCCATGTACATTTAAGCTTTCTGAGATAAAATTAGTCTCTTTGGGTTTACCTTCAAAAAGTTATTTACATTAGTGACATTTCAAGCATCACTGAGTTGAACTAAAATGCACTTTCAAAGAAATTATTTGAATTTTTAAATTACACTAGAGAATCATGTATGTTTGTTAAATAAAATTAAATACATTTTAAAGGTTAAAAGTTGAAAAAGAATATTGTTTAGTCCTAGTATTTATATTCAGTGACAGCAGCAGATGTCATCGTCATCAGAAAAGCAGGAAATCACGTCATATGGCCCAGATGCAGATGTATCTTAAGAACTATTGAAATTTGTAAACAGGATTGATTCCTTGGAGTCATGGTGATAAAGAGTTATAGACAATTATATTATTATTTGACTTACATGCAAATACAGAAAATTAATAAAATCATTACCTAAAATGTTTTTAATAGGATCTGCCCTATGGATCTAAGACTTAGAAACAGCCATAAATTTAAAAATATACTTTTTTTTTTTTAAAGTAGAAGCATTCCATTAGTTTGTAAATTATCTGCAAAAATTTCTCATTAGAAAATCTTCATATATTTCACAGTCTAAAGTTTGAATAATAAATCATCTGTCATTAAATACTTCAATCATTTATCATATTCTTACCTTATTTCTTATATATGGTGGTAATTTAGAACACCCATATCATGGAAAGTAAACTAAACATACTAGCATCATATTTTAAATAATTTTTATGTCGCTTTTGATATTGCACATTTTACTGTCTTTTTTCATTTTTACTGAACTTATAAGAATTGTTTTGTCTGATTACCTTGCCCTTCAAATAATTTAGTGATTTGGATTTATTTATGACTTACAAAAGTTCTTTATTTATTCCAGTATGTATTTTTCTCTGCATAGCCCTGAAATCAGGATTCCCTGTGCATTCGTATGCATACCATTTAAGCTTTTTTCTTCTAACTCTCTCTTAATTTGAGAATCAATAGCAGACATACATATGATCTTTTTCCTTCTGTCATTTCTAAAAATGACAGGGTAAAAATTTCTCTGCTACTCTTTGAATCTGCAGATTGGTTGTTTGAGAACTACTGCTGTTACTCCACCTGTTTTTCTATATTTTAGAAAGTATCTGGAGTAGTTACAATCAAATCCCTAAACCTTTTCAGCTAACATCACGTACACTAGTTCATGCTTTTTGTAAATTAGCCTATAACTACTGAATTTCTCTGTTTATGTTTTGTTCTCTGACTCTCCACTGATCATTTCTGCAGCAAACCTTGTCTTGCACAAACCTAATGGACTAAATTTTTGCACTCAGATTTATTGCTGAAGTCAATAAATATATGAATGTCTGTATAGTAACTCATCTGAAATGATCAAGATAGAATTATATGGTTGGCATAATCAAAGGCTCTCTGATAAAAAGAAGTGCATTGCAGACTGCTCCAACATGTGTTTTTTATTTTCTAATGAGTCCCTCATTTGGATGGCAAATGTATGTGTATATAATGGAAACTCTTACTCCTGTTAGCTAAGCCTCTGATGTAATTTCAAGGCATATGTATTTGAACTCTTCTATTTCCTTTTCTTTGAACACTTTTCATAATACTGGGCTTTGTAAACTATTTTTATAATCAACAAGACTGATTTAGAACAGAAACACACTTTTCAGGAATAAATTTTAAAATTTCATTATGTATCTTCAGTGAAATTTCTCTTTATATGTAAAGATATTATGAAAACACTTCAATCAGCAAAATCACATTGCATCATAGTCTCAACACTACAGTTAGATGGCAGCTTAAAGTCTTTGTATTTTCTAATCCAACAGCTTTAAATAATTGATGGAAAATCTGCTAAATTTACATTTCTATTGCACAGATTTGGGCTATTCTTATAGTGAAATTATATTTTTCCCTCAGGCAGGCTCACCTTGGCAGGGTGAGCATAAAAAACAGTTCTTTTAAGAATACAGAGTAATTAAAAATCTACCTTCCCATTATAAGTCCACATCTTTTATTTTTTCCTGAAACTTATCTCTGATATTTCCTTATCAGCATTAGATTTGTGTTTGACATTTAGTTGCCCAGTGTAGGAGGAGACAGAGTCTGATTTTGGACTCTCTGAGGGTTTGCTGTCACAGGATCCTAGAGGCAACTCTATGAATTGCTTTGGTGACAAATCCTACTATTAAGTCTGTCCAAGAGGGCTTCTGTAGAGAGTCCTGCAAATCTTCCCTCATGTTCCAAATGAGTGCCAATATTTGTTCATAATGAGATACCTACAGGACCATTGTTTGAGAAGTTTTTCTTCAATAAAAGTTTTTCTTTGTTTTTTTCAGATTTAATTGGTTATGTAATATAATTATCTATTTCATATAGAACAAATTAATTCATACAAGCATTTATGTCTACAAAATCATAGGACTAAACATACTAGTAAGGTATGTGACCAAAAAGAGAGCTTTTAAAGTTAAAAAAAGTATGATAAAAGTAAAAAAGATATCAACTTTACAACAGTTAGGATCTCTAACAAAGCAAGGAGAAGGTGGAGATGCTGCAAGAAGCCTAAACATCTGGTTTTGGAGATCTGCACACTGAAGGACACACCAACTGTATTCTAGTTTTGTAAATTTACACACAAAAATTTGATTTTTTGTTTAAGATCAAAAAGCATGTAAGGCTATATGTTTTGGTTTGCCATTCCATGTCCACCAAAAATAATCTATACAGTTGCATCAATTACAGTATATAAGCAGAAGACAGTAAAATATAATATTAACTGCTACACTACGTGCCACAAAGTCATAACCTTATACACACACCTGCACACACCTCATAAGAAAGAAAATCAAAAGGCCTGGCCTTTGCTGTGCCTAGAGCTAAGGTGAACATCAATATTTACTAATGTGAAATGCAGACACACACATTAGCACGCTTTCAGTATTAACCACAAAGTATCTTTAGTACCACTGAATTATGACTTCAATAATGAACCTCTCTGAATTAGCCAGCTAACAATCAAGTACAAATCAATTGAAACTTGTTTTATTTTGTTGTAACTATAGAACACAAACCTTTCTTTCTCACACACACCCCAAAAATACTTTATGAGATAAGTGTTGTAGTTTTTATTTTAGTTTCAAATATCACCCTTTAATGTCAGTTGCATAGGAAGAAACTCATATCCTTTTTCCTTTATCACTGTTAGCCTTTTTTTAGCTATCTTTAATACGTTCATGAAAGAAAGTACAGTTCATTGTGTTCCTGAGTGGAATTTGCCTTCTGATGTGGTATTCAAACTAATTTTACTTCTCAAATTAAAAAAGGAGGAAGATTTTAATTCTGACAACAGAATGAAAGAGGGAAAACCAGTTTCAGGCCTGGAGGGAGCTCTGAACTGGAGTCAAGAAAAGTCAAGAAAAGAATAGGTCTTTTCATGGTCTCTTTTTAAACTCCAAAACTGTTATTTTAAAATAAACAGTACTGCTTGCTTTTCAGGCATCACTTTGATACCAGTCACTACCATAAGCCAACTGATAGGAAATGTTACCAACTGGCATTTGGTTCACTTGAGTGAAACTGGAAATTCATCTGGTTACTCATTCAGAATGTAAAGGAGTGTATCCATTACTTTACTAAATTCTCACTTCATAGTTTGAGCTAAAATTTCAACTAGTTTAAGGGAAAAAAATCTTTGAAAGAAGATTTATTTATCCCTTTATTTTTCTAATTTTAAGTCAAAATAATGAATGAGTTCCAAAAGCATCAGGAATACACAAGCAAAGTATTGGTGTGCCTGTACTAAAACCAAATCTAAAATCTACTTGAAATAAGACATTTGTTTTGGCTGGAGATTGAAGTATTACATACTTTAAGTGAATTTATTGAAAGAAAACACTAACATACACATTCACTGGTAGACTAAGCATAAATAATGATGATGCTTTTACTCCTAAAATCTAGAAGCTCAATTTGTTCAAGCTTTACTCAGATATTAATACTGTAAAAATGCTTCTGAACATTACTAGCAGAACTTTGAACAGCACACAAACAACAGTATTTGATAAGGAAATCACAAAGAAGGCCTATGTGTGAGAAACAAATAAGTAATAAATACCTAGGATATTAAAATATATGTTAAAAATAGTTACTTTAAAGTGTCTACAAAAAGTGAAAATAAACAAGTACAACACATAGAGATCAATGACTCTCAAATACAAACTTTGTAAGTATGTTTTAAAATACTTCATTTACATCTCAGATTTTGATTATGGAGGCTCAAATGGTGCATGTTACATTACAGTTTATATTAAAAGTTTAATCATTTACTTATGTCAAAGAAAAATATTATATCTTTTAAAGTCTACTTCTGGAAAATTAATGAGTAGAAAGAGGGTGTGAAAAGATCTTATGAAGTATAATCTGTGATTATCTCATTGAAGTTCTCTCATTTAGGAGCTGTATGCTTCATTTCCTTTCCTCTCACATATTCAACTACATGCATAAAAGCTGAATACAATTAAGAATAAACCTTCTGAGGAATTTATTAAATATTTTCATGAAAAAGGAAGTGCATACTATGACACAAAATTTGCACATACAAAATATCATATGGTCAGAGCTGAGCACTCCTATTAAAAGAGTCTTTCATAAATGCTATGCAAAACTGGCCCAGAGGTCTCTAATCTGGGCTCCTATTTACAATACTCTTCTGATAGATAAGTTCAAAAAATGAGTTGCTGAAGCTTGTGCACCAATCAGAATAATGCAAACGTAAATTTCAGTTCAGAAGCTGAAGTTGTACCTTTCTTTTAGTGAGCAAATTCAAAATTAAAATGTTTATTATTATTATTATATTTTAATTTAAATATTTTTGACTCGATATTTATGACCAAATTCATCTCTGAAACCAGAGCTTCTTGTTCAGCACAGCAGTTTATTAACCAGAGACATGGTTATCACCATAGAAGTTTCTTTAAAACTGTTATTCTTCTGATGTTTTTAGATAGTGACCTCTAAAATAAAAAGGATAAATTAATTGAGGATTTCTTCTTTTTAAGAGAATCTTGAATTCCCTTCTTTTATACATCTATTTGGAAGAGTACCTTTCCCCTTATCTCTGTTTCTTCCCTCACTACATCAGCCTTATACCTTGTGCAAGAACTAAATCATTGTCCTAAAGACACAACCTTTTCTGCATTATTATGTATGTTTTGCAATATAAAACTCTAATCATCATTCTTATAGGATGTTCAAGTCCTGTAAAGATACTAGAGCAAGATAATTCATAGAATAGATCCAAAGGAAATTACTTTTGTTTGCCATTATTTGATTGAGTTGACAGTTTTCTTTCTTATTTCTTTTTCCTCTTCCCTCTTTTCTGATACTAAGATTTTTCTTCTTGTTGAATAGAAAAAGACACCATGGTGAAATCCTTACTCCTGGCAAAAAACTTCGGAGTAGAGTCACTGTCCAAAATGTCAGCAACAGAGCAGCACAGATGAGAACTTTAGGCTTAAGGGTAACTTCATGAAAATGGTTCTGATCACACCTGAAAGAGTGTTAGAGCAAAATTATCATTTTGAATTAGAGTCCATTGACTAGGGGATAATGCAGAGAAATGATTAATTTTAAATAATTTGAAACCAAAGTACCATTTGTTTGAATGCCATAAAGTCAGTAAGAAATCAAATGTAATATATGCTCTCTGTCTCCCTTATAGCTATAAAATAGAAAAATAAAGAGTGATTTATCTTTAAGAAGCAGAAAAATATACAGAAAAAGCAAATTCATTTTTATTTCAATGATTTTGCCTTTCCTTTGCCTTCCACAGTATCCCCCGCAGGGATTTAGCAGACATTGAGAAACTACCTTCCAGGGCCTGTCATATTCAGAACATAAAAAAACCCATATTGACCCTGATTTCCATAGGAAATAAAATCAGACTCTCAGTATTCAACCATAAAAAGCATATGATTTGAGGAAAATAATTTTCTGTAAGTGTTCTCTAGAGAACTTCTGCAGGCTTCAGTGGCTGAACTCTCATGAAACCTAATTCTAATTCAGATGCATAAAAATCTCAGCTCTCTGGCTCTGAAGCACATATAGCACAGACTTGTTTTTAAAGCTATATAATCCATAAAAAATTCTCTTGAAAATTTTCTGTCTTGATCAAAGCACCCCAGAAACTTCTTTTCAGTTCTGGAAACACAATAGGAGTGCTAAAAAAGCCCCAAAATATGTTCCATTAACAGTAAACAGTATATCTTATGAAGCCAGTAAAACGAGCTAACAGAAACATGAATACCCTGACAAAATTTAAAGGCAGAATCAAGCTGAACAATTTAATTGGTCCAATTCCAGCTGAAAATTTGAAACTTCACTGCTGGCATTAATTTAAACTTTGAGCCTGAGTTCTGGCTAGCAGAATCATATGACTCTTTTGTGAGCACTTGGCTGAAAAATTTGAAAGTTGGGGTGTCACAGCAAATTCTGAAGATGTGCTGTCTCTGAGGTGAAATTGCATGTTTCTTTTCACAGTCAGTCAAGCTCAACAAGCAAGTGATAAATCTTTGTCTCCGGAGCTCATGGAAGAAAACTCTTCTCATCTTGTTAATCCAATGCTTCTTTTTAAGACTGACATTCCAGCTCAGCCCTGTGTGACACCCTTTTCACTAAAATGTATTTATTTCATCACTTTTTTGTCTGTGCTTTTTAATTGAGCTAAGCAATACGTCAACATATTATTTTAAAACTCAAGATGTAGAATCTATATGATTTAAAAAACCTTGAAGTCTAACTTTACAAAATTCTCTGATGCAAATCTGATTTTTTCCAGGGAAATAGTGAAATGTTATTTTGGGGGAAAAAAATAAATACTTTTCAGTACTGAATCTCTGACCTTTAGAGAGAAACATATTCTTTCTTTTAGTTTTAATGTATTGCAGTATTACTTCAGGATCAGGCTTTGCTTGTGCTTTTATTCTGGATAAAGTTGTGTGTCAACACATTTTTCAATAGGAGCTATTATAATTAACATTGTAAAAGACTAATATCTACAAATAATACACGTTGGAGAAATCATTCTTGTAGGTTCTCCAAACAAACATTCTGTATTAGTCTGACTGATGGCAAAAAAAAAAAAAAAAAAAAAAAAAAGACCTAAGGACAGTTGGCATTACTTAGTGTCCTGCATAAATATATTTGCTAAACAATAACTTGAGTTCCTGAGACTAGAAACTGCTTATTTAAAAGCTGTCATCCTTACAAACTTGTGCTTTGAAATTGCAACACTTGGCACCTCTGAAGAAAGACTAAAACATTCTACAGAAGGTGGATGCCTTCTAATCACTAGGGGTGTCATAACCAACTTTGATCAAGCATATGGAGACCCTGGCATCCCTGCAAACCTTTTTGTATCTAATGAGTACTTGGCTAATTCACACCTAGAGAGCTGCTTTGTAGACACCTATATTTATAGGGGTCTGAATTTGAATTCCACTTTTGAAAGTGTATTAACTATGCTGTTCAAATTGCTTCTTGGGGCAACTGTTTGAGCCATTTAATTATGCAACTGCTCTTCAGTTTTGTCCAGGATGATGTACAGCCTTATGGAAAAAAATCTGTGGAGAGTCTCTGATATGGCAGAAGAGGAATTGTACAGACAAAGTAGTTGATTAGATGTTGAGATGCAGAACTCAAACGTTCTGTGTGTGATTCCAAGGACAGTAATTCAAAAAGTGTTTTAGGCTGCCTGAAATTTAAATCTCAACATTGCAATTTAAAACTGGTATGAGACCCAACATGAAATTTTTAAGACATCCATTTAATGTATATAAAGAAAGTTTTACTTTCTTTTTTTTTTTTTTTTTTTTTTTTTTCTGAATTTTCTCAGTTTGGGGTTTTAAGATTTTTTTATTTTCTTTTTTTTCCCTCCTCAGCACTAAGAGAATAAGGGGCTGATAATTTATAACTGTTTCTGGTGACATATTGTTCTGCATGGCTGATAATGTCCTAGATAGCTAAGGAAACAGAACCAAAATATGATTCGTGCAGTGATGTTTTATAAATGCAAACAGATTAATAACATTTTATCTTTGTCAGTTATTCATTAGTATTAAATGAACAAACCACATACATTTCTTTTTATCTAAAATAATTCATACAAGGCATTAAATATTTTAAGCAAATGTCCATGTGAAAATAATGTGTATAATTAAACATGGTTAAATACTAAGTGTATAAAATTTCTTCTCTACCCATAGGTCTCATTGCTGTAATGAAGAACCAATTTTTTTTTGTTCTGCCATGAACACAGATACAAGTGATGGCCATATCCATCTTAGCTGTGAGCACATGGATTGCAGAGCACTTTTTTCCAAGTGCCTGTACTCTCAAATGAACACCAAATAAAACCAAACAAGTGGCAAAACCCAAGCTTTCCAGATGACTGAGTGCATTTATTCTCTTGGAAGTAAAGAAAAATAACAGGCAACTCTTTTTTTCCTCTCCATATTTTCAATTTGATCCCGTAAGGCAACTAATTTATAGCACATATAAGTCTTTTCTAGAAAGGATGTTTTGCAATTTTATTTTTTTTTTTTCTGGTCCTTTATATATGTCCTGTGACATTCTTCCTAGATTACAAGAAAGTAAGCTTTTTATGAACAGTTTAATTTTACCTTGTGAAGGTCCAGACCTCTATTAAAATCTCTTAGAAAAAATACATATATTGGAAAAATATACAATTATGCAGCTAGCAATATTAATTCCTCTTTTATGAACTTTTTCAAAGATCAAAGTAATTTTTTTCCAGAATTCTTAGCACTTTGAGCGCATATTAAGACACTTGACCCTCTCAGCCAAGTTTCTGCTTGGTATAATTAACTGAAATCATTCAAGATTCATTTTGATTAATCTCATAGGGCTCTGATAATTATTTATAAATAGGTATCAGCAGAACTGAATGCCTGAAAAAAACTCAAAACACTCACAGTAGAACTATGTGCTTTCTTCAGAAAAATAAATATCACCTTGAAAACATTTTCTAATTGTCAGTGTTTAGGAAGAGATCTAAACTTATTTTTCAATACATTCCATAAGAATAAGACATATGATTTAGCACTACTGGAGCAAACTTCAGTTTTCCGTCTTCTAACTTTTTCATCCATAAGTTAGCAATCTGAATGTTATCCTCATGCATATTGTATGTCAAATGTCAAAAAGATGTCAATACAAGCTTTGAATAAGTCTTTTTGTTTTAAATGAGCATATGTTGCACATGTTGCATTTTCCCTAAACTGAGGATGTTAACTTCGAAAGAAAAGATTCTGAGAATTTAGATCTGGTATTTATGCTATGAATTAATTTAGAATATGTCATTTTAAATGTCATATTTCATATTAAGAATATGTAATTTAAAAAAATATCATACTTAGAATATGTTCGTTACACATCCACTCTGATAGAAACTAAATTTTAATAAAAAATATCTTGAATCTCAACAGCTGTATGCTATGATTAAATGCAAAATTAGTTAAACCCTCATTCAAAATGGTTGGTTTGTGACATCAAAGAAATTCAAACTACCTGCATGCTAAAACTGCAGCTGTTGAAAATACATTTTCACACATTAATATATATTAATTGTCAGAATTTTCCAGATTTCTCTTTTAGTATAGTATTAATTTTCTTAACTCCTGCACTAATATTGTCTGCTTTAAATTTTGATTCGAGTTTATCATACTTTTCCCTTGGTTGTGTTCTCCATTATTAGTGAAGAGTGATTTGTTTCTTATATATATTATATATATATATATAATTTTTATTTACATGTTTAACTATTATATTTGTATATAGATATACACTTTAATATAATGTATGCACATTTATTCAGCAATTATCTGTGCAAGATTTCTGAAAGTCAGAATTGGTTTTGTTCGGGGTTAAAAACACAGACTTCCAAAGAACGATAATCAGAAGCACAGAATTACTGTGTTCAGACAGGATATGAATCACTGAGAGCTAATCAGTGACATCTTCTCTCTTTACACGACAGAAATGCCATTGGTGGCATTGATGCAGAGCAAAGCTGCCTGCTTCAAAGGGTTTGTCAGACCATCATGGGATTTGCTGCTGAACATGGACTTAAATACTAACCTAGACATTATTGAATCAGAACTGGTTAGGATCACCAGGAAATCCCATTTCATTTTGTAATAAATGAAACACAAACATTCATGTGCTGGTCCTGACCTCACATGACCTGCTGGACACCGTTTAGCCACCGTCGCTCAATTAGATTGAAGGTGAAATGCAACATTGCTAGCTCCCATCATGGGCTTCCTTAGAATGTCCAAGTTACATTTTGGAATTACTGTACATGTAAAGACAGCATTATTTGGTATTGCTGGTGATTTTAAAAATAGCTAGTACATTTGATAGCAACTGAGACCACCTCAGATAAACCTCCCATATACAATGAACTGAGAAACACTCTCTGTTCTCTGGAGATACTCATGTAAGCCTTTGTAACACGGAAGCAAAATAGATAAGATGGAGAAGTATTGGTTTCTTTTTGGTATTTGCCTGAAACTAAATTTATTGTAATATCAAGTATTTCCCACCGTTTCACCAAAGAGTACATTGGTCCTGATGAAAGGATTCTCAATGCAATCTGAAGAAATCTGTCTTTCTGTGCAGTTGGATAGGTAAAACCACAGCACTAATGACTACCAAATATCTGCTATTTATCTCATCTTTCACTTTTAATTCTTATGGACAGTTTTGCTATCTTTTCAGAGTACTGGAAGGCTCAGGGAATGCAGCTGTCCAGAAGGAGCAAGCTCATTCAGTCACAGTAGAATGTGGAATTTCAGTTGAGGCATTTGATGTACAAAGTGGAATAGAAATTACATTTGATGAGATTCCGTTTGCAATCCTCAGACTTGTGAGACTGACAAGACAATTCCCTCTCTGTCTGTCATGAATCCTACAATTTGTCTCTATGTGGCTTATAATTCTGCTGTGCATCTCCTCAAGGGAAGAACTACTGGAGGTGTAAACACCTCTCATACATTTTATCATAATGGTAAATTAATTGAAGTTTATGAACAGAATTGGGTAACACAATACTGAAAATGCCATTGCTGTTTTTGTTTTTTTACGAGTTCAGTAAGAATGACAGATGACTTAATCTATGAAAAAAGATTAGGCTCCAGTTCTTTTATATTTTTACAGAATCAAAATCATAGAATGGTTTGGGTTGGGAGGGACCTTAATGAGCATCCAGTTCCAAGCACTCTGCCAGAGGTGATAAGACCTTCCAAAGACCAAGTTTCTCAGAGAGTCATCCAACCCAGCCTTGAACACTTCCAGGGATAGATCACCCACAGTTTTGCTGGGAAACTTGTTCCACTATTTTACTACCCTCATATCTAGTCTAAATATATCCTCTTTCAATTGAAAACTATTCCCGGTTGTCATACCCCTAAGTGCCCTTCTGAGAAGTCCCTCTCCAGCTTTATTATAAGCCATATTTTGGGTACTGGAAGGCTGCTGTAAAGTCTCCTTAGAATCTTCTCTTCTCCAGGCTGAACAACCCCAAATCTCAGCCTGTCTGCGTAACAGGAATAGTCCAGCTCTCTGGGCATCTTTGTGACCCTCCTCTGGACCTGCTCTGACAGACACATGTCCTAATATTGAGGGTCCCATAGCTGGATGCAACTCTGCAGGTGGGGTCTCACAGGAGCAGAGTAGAAGGCTAGAATCACCTCTCTCAAGCTGCTAGCTACATAACTTTTGGTGCATTCCAAGATACATTTGGCTTTTCAGACTGCCAGTGCCCATTTCCAGGTGATGCTGAGTTATTTATCCACTGTATCCCCAAGTCCTTCTCCACACATCTGCTTTGCAATATGTGTATGTGTGTTGGTACATGTGTGTATAATGAATATATTGCACACATGCATTATTTTTTCCCTTAATAGATACAGACAGATAAGGATTTTATCTTCAATGTAAATTCTGTGGGTTTTTTGGGTTTTTTTTTAAAGAAATATTAAATGTCAAATATTTTCAAAGTAAAATGTGGAAGAAAATGCTTTTCAGATGAATCCAAAACTTTCTTGTTTCTATGACAGATGTTTTAAAGTGAAAAGTTAAATTAAAAAAAAAAAAAATAAAGTTAATTAAAAGTCAAAGTATTAGCAAAATTCCAACATTTCTGCAATTATTTTTTGCCCTTAAAAAACTAACTAAACTAACTAAGCAAAAAAACCTCTTTTGCTAAAATATATACTCTTAACTGAAAATATTCACTCTTAACTGTTAGGTTTCAGTAAACCAGCACTTCTAACCAGATAAAATGTTTTCCAGTCCATGAACTGTCATTTTTCTCTTACCTAAGAGATATATAATAAATCAGTCAAAATAAACATATAAGAAGACAGAGAATCATGTTTCAGGGCAAAAATCAGACTATCAGCAGTTCATTTTAGGGAGAAAATGAGAGACTTTGCTCTGGTTATTTCATAAGCCCATCTTTTAAACAGGCAGTCTCTACAAGACAACAAACTTCAGGGGAAATAACTGTTGTGCAGCTGAATTTAGTGAGGGCAAAAGCAATGCCTCCTGCTGATACAGCACCCTCCTGCAGTGGCCCCAAGTGCACTGGTATGTTACACATACATTAAGCAACCTCTTCTGGGACCTCTTAGGGAACAGCTAGGGAACATCATGTTCCACCTTGGCAGAGGCACTATTACTGAGGTGGTCTCAAAAACACATGAGGGCAGAACACCCATCTCCTCAGACACATCAGAATGTGGGCTCTTGGATCTATTTTTCATCTTGGTTTCACTTGATAGACATAGAATTTTTTTCTGAATCCGTTTCTGAGGTATATCTTTAGCTTCAAACTAAAACTAAAGTACTTACTCAGGCAGCTTTCCAGACAGTTTAAGACTGGGGAGTGCTATATCATTGGTATTTACTCTGATCATTCAATGAGCTGTAAGTAATACATTTGGCCTCACGTGATCCAATGTAATGGCCTTATTTTTTGCATTGAAGGATTTGCCTTAAAATCTCTTCCCTTTGGTTTACATGAAAAACATTAACTTAAATGGTTTATATAACTTTGTTACTAAACTTATTCTTGCAAACATATTTTCCTTCACTATTTAAAATCAGACAACCTATGTAACTGCAGAAACAGAAAGAGTATTCATTTATGATGTTCAAATAAGAAAAAAATGAGACTCTTTGATCATTTTCCTTTGATTTTACTTTTTAAAGATAAATTCATCACTTCAGAATTCTCCAAAATACTAGAAAACACTTATTTTTATTTATTCTTCTGTCTGCAATATTAAAGAATACTGTTTGAGCAAACATTGTCTTCTGGAAAAATTAGAGAACTTATTGAATGGTATCACTGTACCGGTAACTGTATTAGTCAGCCCTGGTTTGTATTATTAATCAATTTCTTTATAAAATACCTTTGTTTTTTTGTTTTTTTGAACAGTGACTAATTCTATTAAATATCCTAGGAAATAAGTCTGTCAAACCTCATGTTATTCCTCCAACATATGCTTGCAAGATATTGTTATAGGTCTTCACTGCTAAGTATTTCCATATAAGACCTTTCCTCTCAGAATCTGTAGCTGGTTCGAAAGAAAATGGGAAGATTTTCAGTAGTTGCTGATGGTTTGAGCAAGCACTGACCCCTGGGTAAAATGAATAAACAGTGGAGCTGAGAATAAAAGGAGTCCTCAGAATACTATTAACTCACAGTAATAAGGCAGACATGATGTACTGGGGTCAGTACAAGTCTCATTTGTAGATAAGCCATAAAGAGAAATCATTCCATCACCAAAGAAAGGTCAACGGTTAACGTATGATATGATTGTTTTGAAGTAATCTTCCAGTGACAAATTTCTGAACTATGAAGGAGCTCTTCAATTTCAGAAATATATTTCAGGTCTTTTCAAATGGCACTTCATGTTTCTAAATGCACTTAGCAAAGAAAAATCTTTTGGGAAGATTCTGGATGAAAGGAAGGATTAAATGAAAGGGAATATTAAGTTTCATTTCTAAAGCAGTCAAAATAAGGTTTACATATAATCTTTATAATTTTCTGGCACCAAATCTTTTGGAAAACAATATATTTTGCCTAGCATAACCTATTTCAATATAAGCATGAATTATAAGGAGGAAAAATTACTTGTTCTTAAATTATTTTAATAAGTGATAGAAATACATAGAATACCACAAATATAATTAAATAAAGTCATTTTTCCTTATTTGGACTTGATTCTTCAGTCATATCTTTGTTCTGATGTGATTTTAAAAATTTTTTCAATACAGCTTTATGCTCAGAATGTTATCCTTGAGGAAAAGAAGAAATAAATAACCTGTAAACCACTCTCAATTTCCTTCCAGTCAGAAGGTGATACTTGAATATTTGAAAAAAAAAAAACATATCACTGTTGGTTTAACTGTACTTACATTTTTCTGTTGCAGCCCCTATACAACACAAGGACTAAATATCCTTGGGCTAACATAACATACCTACCTTGGCTTTTGCTATGCAGCAATCTGTGAGGTAGTTTCCCCATTTTGGGAAAACAGAATATATTAGTGAAGATCCTGTGGCTGATTTGATGATGAGATGAAAATCTCATTTCAATGATTTTTTGTAAACTCCAGAAAAAATGCTTGTCAACTTTGTGACACTCAAATACTCCTTAAAGAACAGAGATAGAAAGGCTGTAGCAAGATTGATGATCCCCTAGCTTGATATTAGGGGAATCACGAAAAGGGAATGGAGGAGTATCTTCCCATTACAGTTCTGACAAAGTGTGTAAGACTTTATGAACATGACACAATACCTTTCTACTGCAATTTACAGAAATTGTTTTGGCACAGTTCTTTTGGCTCCCTTAGAAGGCAATGAAAAAACTCTTCCAGGGAATATCCTCTTCATTTCTTAAAAGTGTACAAAATTAATGAAATAAACCACAGAAATTACTGATTTGCATCATCAACTCATGGAAGATTAGCTTGTGAGAGAAATTTGTTTAGTATCATTTCTAAAATCAATAGAAATACCATATACTTTGAAATAGCAAAATAAAATAAGATTTTAGATAATTAGATAGTAAAAGCATTGAATGAGGTACTGAAGTGTGTATATGAATTGTAGAATCTTAATTTTGGAGCTTTCATAAGAATTTTTGCCAGGCCATGCTATTTTATCAATAATGCTTATTGTTATTCAGGTGATGACAAATATATTTTATTTTAATGTACACAATTTCATTTAATTTCCTGCTTTTCTATAGTATTCATCAGTGACAATCTCTCTTATTTCTCCTAAGTCTGGGATCTCATTCACACCTCTATTCATTTACTGTAATTGCTCAATTCTGTTGAGAAACTTAGGAAGAGATATTGGAAAATTAACTGGAAGCTTCATATTCAGATGTCTGATTTTTATGATCCTGAAACTTTATTGGCAATATTCTCACTGGCTAGACTGTTTGAACTTTGTGTCATTTTCTTATGATCAAACCTGCTTATTTTTATAGTTTGGCATGATGTTAACATTAATAGTGGTTTGAAAATCTTCTAAAACCTTTTACTCATCAAATACATATTAATAATTCTAGGGCTTTTACATGGGAGCTTTTGTGTTTTGCTAAAAAAAGCTACTTGTCAGAACTATTGGCACCCCAGATGCCTAAAAGAAAAGAGCATGTTAAGCTACCAAGTCCTGGCCTTACCTTGACCCCCTTCTGTTTTCCAAAGTTATATATTAAAACTGTTAAAAGCTTGATGTTAATTAATTCAGAATCTTAATAATTCTGACTATTAAGATGATCCACTAAAGCAAAAGTTCTAAATAATTATGTTCTGAGGACATAATTATAACTCCAGCAATAAGTTCTACAAAATCATTCATCTGACTTTTTCTTTTCCCCTCAGTAGTGTTTTTAATGGACAATTTAAGTTTTTCTAATGGTAGATTAAAAATCAGACCCTAAAAGCATATTTTATGAGATGGGAATTATTTGATTTGGCTGAAGCCTCCAGATGAATTTGATGTAATTTTCTCTTCTTCTAAAATCAGTTAAGAGCACAGACTACATGAGGATAAACATCATAGCTTTACTTTGTTGAACAAAAGGAAAAAAGTATTTTTTCCCAACTCACTTCAAATAAACATCTCTAAGGTTAACATGCTTTGGAAGGAATTAAGGGAGAATCTAAGCTGCTTGTATCCTTTCAAGCAAGGAACTGTAGCACTAATAAGGACTAGAGGAAGGCTGAACCTAAATCAGATGCCAAGAATTATTTAGCTTTGTCTGAAGATATTCAGCTTCTGAAGGATGAATCAAAAATATAAGATAATGAGCAAGGCAAGACTGAGAACTACTTTCTTATCACATCTTTTCTTCTCTTCATTGTAAAAGTAGCAAACTTCTGAGAATTGCCTGAAATGTGGCTTTTAAACCTCAAGAATTATTACAACATAGTAACTTTGATTACAACATAGATAAAAAGAATAGATGCACTTGCATTTTAGCAGTTGAGGATGACGACTTGCATAAAAAACTTGATTGATGGACTCAGGACAGTCAGTCATGTGGGTGGAACTGCTCAACAGGTTGTTGGAGCCCTGAACCATATTTCTCACTGTGGCTATGTGTGAAGGCTGACAAACCTAGCATTATACAACTTCAGGAATTCAGAGCAGAATTTTCCAAGATAGGCACTAATAACTTGAGCTTGATGGAGGAGTTCCTCTATGCCTTTTTAAATCAAACAAAGAAGAAGCAGTCCCTAATGGTGTTATGCATGATAATCAAATTTCCTGGTAAAAATGTACTCATCCAAAGGTCACATCTCAAGCCCTCAAATCTTGTTGCAGAGCTCTGCAGTATTTCTTGTCTTCTCAGCAGAGGTCTGCTGCTTTAGAGGATAAGAAAACATTTACATAAGAATGTTATACAACTCCACAGTTTAAAAAACCCCAACAATTTATGACTGACAATGAGAAACAAGAAGATCCAAAGAAAGTAGCAGCACTGCTGTAAAAAAAAAAACCAAGTACTAAATTGCAGTTCAGTGGGTTTTACTTTTCTGGTTTTCTCCCAGATTGGTATATAATTGGAGGAAAGGGCTTATTATCTGCTGGCTTACTTTGTGGTGCACTTCTCACCTGAGAGGAAGGCGCTTCTATAGTATAGAATTTTTAATATAAAAATATGCTTATTAAATAATTGAAAAGGTGCATACCAAATTCCCAAACTTAATTAAAATGTAGATAAGTTTCTGGTTTACTGACACAATGGCATTTCTGTGTTCCTGTAGTCATTACTTAATGCTCATGTCACTTAGCCTACATTAGAAGTTCAACTTTGTGGTTTTGGGGCTGACTTCAGTTTTAAGAAAAAAAAGAAGACAGAACTTGCATGAGCTATTTTATTCAAAAATAATTTCTCCTCTCTCACAAAGTTTTTTCTCAACCATAAGTGTTCTCTTTCAGACATACACAAAACAAAAATCTAAATTATGGTCACAGTGAGATCATCATACCATGATCTTTGCTCTCAATTGCCCTGTTGTTTCATGACTGACAAGAGGAATGCCTCAGTTGTCAGTGTCTCTTGTGCTTGCCCCAGTGGCATGTGAATTTCAAGATAAACTGTGCAGTGATTTTTTCCTATATCTGTTAGCACCAGATGAAGAACAGTTGGCAAAGAGCATTTCCAGGCACTTTAGCTAATATCTGAGTCTGTAGTGAAACAAGTCTCAGCTATGGCTGTTTTGCTGGAATCACACAAATATACTGTACAAGAGGTAATTCAGTTCAGTGTGTAAACAGGCTGATGTCAGTAATAGAGTGAATAAAGCCATTACTTCATGGCTTCTCATTTAGTCATTACTTAAACTCCAGCAGAAAGATTTTTTGAAATTCTATACAGAGTTTCCTGCTCTTTTGATCTAAAAGAGGAAAATGATCTCTTTTCAAAGAGCCAATGTTTAAAAGAACATAGGAATGAACATTTTACAACTGTAAACTGCAAGCATGTAAATTACTGGGAGTAGTTCCTGCCTTTGTTGCTGAAGATAAAATGAGAGCTTTGTTTAGCTGGAGGCACAGTGATTGATAAACTCCCCTGAAGGTTTTATGAAGTTCATGTTGTTTAGTTTAAGGGGGCTGTTTCTGCTTTGGTGTGGGGACTTTTTGGTACATTTTAATTCAATTTTATCTTATTTTTGTTAACTTGATTTAATTTTTATTCCAAATTAAGCTTTAAATACAGAATCCAAATTCAGCAGTTTAAATTATTTTGTAACAAAGCTTCACATCTCTTTTACCTTCAAATTTGATCACACAGGCTTATTTACACATTGCCTCCTATGATTTTTAGGTGAGCATCAGATATTCCATTGTTTCTAATCTAGAAAGGCTGGTATCCAAAGTGTGTCATTTGTTTGAATGCATCAGAGATTGAAAAATGTATGAAATCTAAAAAACTTAATTTTTAAGGACATAATCTAGATTTGATTAAATTATGACTACTGAAAGTACATTCATTGGATTTCAGAGTAGATAAATAAAAATAGAGGAAATATTTGAGGAGGTATTTCAAGATTTTCTGTGTTTTTAAAAGTATATTAAAACAGTTTTCACCATGGTTTTTTCAATAGCTTCATTATGACAACATTTTGGTAGTGATCAACCTAGAATTAAGTATATTATATCAAAAATACAATCTTCCTTTGATTCAAAATTGTAGGTCAGGCTAGCAGGAGTAGTGACTAAGAAGACTATTAAATTAATGCATTCTTATGAACATTTCTGATAAAGTGGGATAAAAGGTAATAGAGAAGAAGATGATAAAAAAATCCATGATAGTTATTTATGACAGAAAGGAGAAGACCAACTCCAGGGATTTGGGAGAGGGGACTTAGAATTACTGAGATAAGTGTGAGTAGAAAACTAGCAGGAAAATCATTTTTCCAAGACACTGGTTGTATATATGTATGTTATATATTTACTTCCTGCTCATCTCATTTAAGAGGTTGCTTTCAGTATTGTTTGCCAGGTATGCTCTCATTTACTTTTGTAGTAATCTAGAGATTGCTGTTTAAATGATGATACTTAGTTTGCCATATTTTTTTCTTTTCTTTCAGGTAAAAATGGATAAGACTAAAACCCACAGATGTCACCAAAACAAAATAAATCCTTCAGGTCTCAATGTTTCATAAACTTACTAGACCTTTCCTGTTGATCTGGAACTTCTCCAGTGCTTTCATACCTATCTAGATGAAGTTGTCTGGCTCCCAGGTGAACCATAAAATGATCCAGAAAGTAAACAAAGTAATGCATACTTCTGTAGTGGCATCTGAATTCGGATATAATCTGAATTTACCTCGCATATACTGACTGGATTGCATATCGAATAAAATGTGTTGTTAAAAGTACTTGGATGCATCTTTTTCAAAATAGAGGAACTAGAAGAGGAGTAAATTATGCCCACTTTTTGCAAGCAGTTTACAGCTATGGTGTTTGGCCAAGGGTAAGGAAATTAATTATATACTATCTCTGGTACATACAGTTTAAATATAAAATTGCTCTCTTACACAAGAGTCTGTACCATCTAAGTTATTAATTAGGATTTAAGTAAAATATGTGAGGAACCTACAGTCAAACATTGTTATGGGAAAAGAAGTGCAGTTTCACAGAGTCACTGGGAATTTGAAAGACAGCAGGCTTGTACTTGTGTTGTTTTCTGCAGAGTTTTGATCCCTTTTTGCAGTGGGGAGGGGCTGTGCCTTTTTTTATATTATTTTTAAAATATGAATTTACATATTGTGCTGTTACTTGGGTTTCCTGTTAGCTCCTTCTTGTTTACTTGTTGTGCTGCATAGGCTTTAGGTGAAGATTGAGGCATGTATCTTTAGCTGAATATCTCTTTCCCTGAGCAATTTAGTGTACATTGTGCATGATTTTTCTCCTTCTCCTGTGCTTCCTCTGTTGAGACAGATGATTTGGGGTTTGTTTTTTTCACTTGCTGGAATGGATAAGATTATTAAATACACCTAAAATTAAAGACAAAAGTTGAAAAATTGAACAGATGTTCCTGCCTTTAGAAACTGTACTAGGGACTTGGCTTCCCTTATGCTGTAACTTAGTGGTTTTAATCATAAAAGCATGAACCTGGCAACCATAATTCTATCTGCTTTCCTCATCCAGCATTAGTAAATAAGTCAACTTTGTGCACAGGGGAATATATAAATAAATATAAATAAATATATATAAACAATATATATATAGTATTTATGTATATATGTAATATAAATACTCAGTTGCCTTGAGTATTAAGGACGAGTCTTACAGCTTGGGCACTGTGACAGCTTTCTGCAGAGTCAAAGCATTGGGCTTAGCTTAGCTTTGGCAGTGCAGGAGGAAGAAGGGAAAATAAAAGTAAATGAGCAGGGAAACTAAAGAACCTGCCCGATGTCTGCAGATTGCAGGCACAAATTCTCCCCTTGCTCGTGTCTGGGGCTGCTGCCCACACCTATTCCTCACCTGCATGGCATGGCAAGCTGCAGCGTGTGTGGGGCTGGCTGAGAGCTGTGCCAGCATCTTCGGCTGCTGCTTCTCAGAATGAGGTCAAGCAGGAACCGCCTCTCATTTGATGGGACATGGATTTGCATCTCTGCCCTCCGGCCAGCTGCCAACTTTTCCAGACCTGTTGGGAAATGCCTTTTCTCTAAAACTATGCACTGTTCTGTCAGCTTTGGTTAATGAGCCATCAGATTCAGAAGTTACTGATGTGAGACAGATAGACAGCTGAAAAAGTATGGTGTTTACACAAGCAAAGCTTTAGAAAAGCAGGCTAGTGCAAACTTAAAAATTAAAAAAAAAAAATCTAAAACAAGTGAAATGACAGCAACAGAAATATCACCTAAAAAAAATAGAGCTTGAGAAGAAATAACTGAAAAAGACATATTAATAGAAAGAACTATTAACAAAGATTTCAAAACAGGAAAAGGATTTAAAATAGAAATAAAAATAGGCAACAAAAGAAGGGAAAAAGGGAATCTGAGCTAGACTAGGAATTAAATATGGAAAAAGGAACAAAAGTGTTCAGAATTAAAGGAAAACAAAACTAAGACAAAGGTGTGAGCTCAAACTGAAGATGAACAGTTAAATTGACTTATGTAATACTTTTAATTATTATATTTAGTAAAAGGATATAAAGCACTCATTTGGATTGACCTGAACCATTCAGAAGCTCTAGGCACTCATGTCAATGGAAACTACACCATAACATTTCATTTATTCTATCTTTCACAAGATGGTAGTAAACCTCAAAAAAAAAAAAAAAATAAAAAAAGTAGACATTTTTATAATAGTCTATTATCTAATAGTCTTTAATAGTTTATTGACAAGTTAATGCTGCAGCAAAAAACAATACCAAAGAAGAGACTCTCAACCCACTGAATCCAGTAATGCAGTACTCCAATATTAAGGGGTTCTTCCTCATAATGCTTATGGTTCAGAAATCTTATAAGAGTTAGGCTTAGTAAAATACTCACTTTGAACAAGCACTGTCATTTTCTATTCATATTATAGATGGGATGACTCTGAGATCTAAACCCTATCCCCTTTATCTTGCTTGAAGGTAGCTCTAAGGTCCTGAAGGCTCATCTGTATGGAGCTGGGCAGAAGCAGAAATGTTAGCAATAACATTAAATAATAATAATAAATAATAAATGTTTGCACAAACTGGCCTTTGCATTTTAATGACCTTAAGTAAAGCATTAGGCTAGAACTTGCATTATAGAGACTTTATCCTCTCTATCCTATATTTATTCAGCAGCATAATTACAAGTAATGTTGAGAAAATGACTTAATTTGGCATTTTTCGATGTGCTGAGGTAGTGCAAGTTTTATACGTAGTGTGTGACTCTTTCCTTTAAAGCTGTCCTTCCCCTTACCCCCACAATAAAGCTACTAAACACAATAAAGTATGTCATTAAACCAGGATGTGTAAACTGTTTTCATTGACTTTTTGGGAATCGTTCAGCAAGAGGTGTGGAAATCAGTGTTTGCTGAGGGAAGCTTAGCTGGTATATTGCCCCCAAAAAATATCAAGGTTCCTTGTGGAAGGAACGTTAATGTATGAGGTGATTGGAGGCAGCTCTTTGAAAGGATGGTGGACAGGACACTAGCAATGAGTCAAGTAAGAAGCACTAAACATTACTCTGAAAACTTCAGAGAACCTAGTTTTCTCCTTACTTCTGCATGAACAGTGGTAAAATATTTTTATACAAAATTTTTTTTCAGTCTTCTCAATATGGAGTATATGTCAAAACTAAGGGGTTTTTTTAGTAGTTTAATAGTCTTAATTATAGTCTAAAAGGACTGGCTTCTTTATTAACTGACAGCAAACCAGCTCAAATATATCTACACTATATTTAAAACCATTGTTTATACTTTGGTACATATCATCCCTCCATAGAATCATAGAATCATTTAGTTTGGAAAAGACGTCTAAGGTCATTGAGTCCAGCAGTTAATCCAGCATTTGCAGCTCATATTCAGACGGCTGTGGACCAGCACCTCCAGGTTTTTTTCCCACCAGCAGCTTTCTCCCTTCCAGCCAGCCCCAAGCCTGTAGCATCGAACCAAGCAGATACTCCTGCAGTTCATGGAGAAACAGCAATGAAGGAAAATTTCTCCCTGAAAACCTCAAATCAGTGCAAGAGTCATCTACAGAGAAAGCTGTTAGAGGGCAAACTACAAACATAATTTCCAAAGTGTCCTTCACCTGTGCTACTGTGTGTGGCTAAGAGTCAGGAATGAAAGAGAAGGAAGAAAAAAAAGTGAAAAAGATTTTGGTCATGGGAAAGAGGAGATGAGGAAAAATCATGTTGGTTTAATATTTGTTTTTGTTCTTACTACTAGAATCTATTTTAAAAGGGAATAAATTAAGTTAATTTTCCTCCAGTCAAATCCATTTTAGCCCAAGCTTAGTCACCACAGAAACAAATGTTTGTTTCACGGAAAATAAAGCCCATTAGGTGAACATCTAACTGGTAGGAAAGTTATATTCTGCAATTAGGTATTTCTTATTTACTGTCAAACTGCAAGATTATTCTTTTCTCTTTCAGCTTACAAAATTTAATTAGAAACTTGAAAAAAAAAAAAATATCAATTTTGGTGCTAGGGGAGATTTGAAAGCAGTTCAGTTAATAGGTTTAAGTCAAATAGATATCAACAACACAGTCCAATATTCAAGAGATTATATTTGACAAGGAAAAATCCCAATTTTTTTTCAATAGCTGTGTGAAGAAATGGAAGAAGTAACATTAGTGAGCAAGCAGTAGAAATGAGCAAAGGAACTGCAAGTTACAATGAATAATAAGTCAAATGCATTTCACACTGTTGTGTGTACAACATGTACAATAGATGTATTGTCTGAATACAAAATTAATTGATTTTTCCATCTCACATGGAAAGTGGTAAGTCATCTTCTCCAATCATGTATTTAATTTTGGGACACACAGAGAGAATATAAACCACTTGGCTAGAACCCAGCAAGAGAAAGAAAATTAACAGAAATCTAGAAAACATGATGTACAAAATGGATTAGAGAACTAAGGATATTTAGTTTAAAGAAAGAAAAATGCTAGATGTAAAGGCCTGAAGCACAGAGGAAGAGAATATTCTGTTCTTCAAACCAATGGTAGACTGCACAAAGAATATATTAACTTAGGGAGAGAAGGAAAGAGTTTTTCAGGAAATATGAGGTATTAATGGGTTAGATAATTTGGGAAACTGTCAAATTTCTGTCACAGAAAATCTTTAGAAACCGACTAGACAAGTACACGTACTGTGATTTTTACCTTCAGGCAGGAGAAGGAGGGAAATAGACAGCTAAGGACTTTTTTCAGATTTTTTGGGGTTTATTCCTTTGTTTTGTTTTGTTGGTTTTTTTTTTGTGTTGCGAAGATCATTACCCTTGTGAAATATTCAGAATAGCTTGAAATAATGTTACAAAAATATTTTATTTTTTCTACCATAAACCTGTCAAATCATAAATAGTCTCCTCATAAAATTTCTGAGATACTTGGAAGTACCAATTTCAGTGAAATAAACATAGCCTGTGTTTATTTTTAGAGTTTTCAAATACTGTTTCCTTTCTGGTGAATACTTTCATTCATTGCCAAAGTTTTCGAAATATCAGGGAGACTGAATAAGCATTAACAGTCTTTGACATCAGCAAGATCTGGATGCTTTCCAGTCTTTCACCTCCGTTGAAAGTGATATGCAAACTTTTTATGACTTTTCTTCTTTCTTTTTTTTTTTTTTTTCCAATCTATCTCCCTGTTTGACAGAAAGTAGATGAGTTCTTCTGGACAGCTATTAGTCCAGAATAGTAGGATGACATTTCTTTGGAAAATTGTGACTAGTGCCATCCTTAGAGCACAGCAATAAGTGTATAATTTCTTTTGAATGAACTAGAAGAGACCTTTTGGAAATGATTAACGATATTCTTTAAGCAGGCAACAGAAATTATTTATAAATATAAATGGAATCCTAGAGAGGTTTGGAACCAATTACTAATAAATTTTATGGTGTAAATCAGCTGGTGCTAGGAAATTCTCTATTTATTCTATGGCCAAATGAAAACTGAATCATCATGTTTACACCATGCATGCCAACAGCAACTTCAAAAAATAAGATTTTGTAGCGGTATAATTTTCGGGCTAAATATTTATGTTGAGTTTTCCTGGAAATAACAACATCTGAAACTGTAAAGTTTCTGTGTGAGGTCTAAACACACCAAAATTTCTAACCCAAAACTTCTGGTTTTATTATGTGCCATTTACCCATATATTTAGAAGGGGAAAAAGTACAATAGAAGTGATATTTCCTTGTTTAACAGACGACTATAACCAGAATTATATAAAAAATATTTTTTATATTAAATGAATACTGTACTTTATCACTTCAAGAAAAAAAAAACCAAAACAAACCCTAAAGGATGTTTTCTGCATAGGAAAAACACACTGATTGTTTTTGTACTAAAATTGATTAACAAGAATTATTCAAGCAGAAATGAAATAGCAAATTAAACAGTAAGCATAGAAGACTATAATAAAAAACATTAGACATAATTTCCACTTTTCTATTTTTGAACAGAATAATGAGAGAAAAAACATCATTGACTTGAGTGCTTGTAAGGATTTTTAGTGTTGGTTCATGAAAAGTCACTGCTGTAAATACTGGTCTACTACTCACTTGTGAAAATCCCTTTTTAGAAAAAGGTTAAAGGCAAATTAGGCAAAGAAAAACATTAAGGAAAAAGTTTGCTTCATAGTAAATCAGGGAAAAAATTGATTTCACAATTTCTTTAGTATTATTCTTTGGTATTTCTGGAGGATTTTGTCATTAATATATGATGTTACTTTTTAGTTTTTATTAGTGACTGTTGGGTGAAACATGAAAAATTTCTAAATTCATTGAAATTTTTCACACTGCTAAAAAAAGGGAACTAATAGAATTATATTGTGTCTTAGACACATTTTAACACACAGTATTAAATAGAATATTTGTGGGATCAATATTAAGTCTTTTTCTTTTTTCTTGGTTATGTAAGAAGTCAGACAGAGAAGGGACAAAAAAATAGTTTTCCCATCCCCAGTCTGATGTCCCCCCATTCACTGTAACCCTTTGTGCCCAACCTATGAGGCTCATCATGTATGTTCATCCATCACATGATGTGTTTATCCACATGAATGATGGGCATTTTGTCCAGAAGGATCCTGTGAAAGAGTATGAAAAGCTCTACTGAAATCCCAACAAATTACATCAGCTGGCTTCCCTTGAGCAGCTAGGTGGGCTACCTTGTCATAAAAGGAGATCAGGTTTGATAAGCAGGATGCTTCTCTCATGAAGCTGTTCTGGCTGTAACCAATGACTGCATTGTCTTTCAGGAGTTCTTTAACATCTTCCAGAATGTTCTTCACCATAACTTTATCAGGCACTAAAGTGAGACTGACAGGCCTGTAGTTCCAGGGTGGTTCTTCTTGCCCTTCCTGAAAATCAGGGCAATATTCACCAGCTTCCCTTCAGCTGGGACCTCTCCAGATCACAAGACTTCCCCAAAAATGATCAAGACATCTTTTGCCATGACATCATCTGAAATTTTGAAGACTCTTGGATGGATCCCAACAGGCCCCACAGATTTTTAGGGATCCAGCTTGATCCTGCACAAATTCAAGATTGGCTGAGTTGATCATTCTTGCACTCATGGTCCTCCAGCTCAGGACACTGACACTCCCTTGGTCAATAATCCATGTTGAAGACAGAGGCAAAGAATGCATTAAACACCTCTGCTCTGTCTCTGTGTGGTGGCCATCCTCATCCCATAATGGGTCAATGTTATTTCTATGCTGCCTTTTGCCATTAAGAGATCTGGAACAACTCTTTTTACTGTCTCTTGCAGTTCTGGCCAGCTACTGCTCCAGCTGAGCTTTGGCCAAGTGACTTTTTCCCCTGCAGCAGCAAGCAACATGTCTGTACTGTTCCCATGTCACCTGACCTTGCTTCCACTGGGCATACACCACCCTTTTTGTCTAATTTCTGAGAGAAGTTCCCTGTTCAGCCAAGCTGGCCTTTTGCCTTGCCTACTTGACTTCTGACATTTGGGAATTGCCTGCTTCTGTGCCCTTCAGAAGTGATGTTTAAAAAGTGACCATCACTGATTGACCCCAATACACCCAAAATGCAAAAACATTTTCCCAGGGACCTTTACTGTGCAGACTGAAGTCTGTTCTCCCCACACCCAGAGCTGAGGTTTTGCGGGCACTTTTCATCCTGTGACAAGAGATTTTGAACTCTATTGTTTCATGATCGCTGTGGCTGAGATGACTGCCAATCTCCACACGGCTTCCAAGATCCTCTCTTTTGTAAAGCAGTAGATCAAGGAGGGCATGTTTCCAAGTTGACTCCCTTAGGACCTGTTCCATAAAGTTTTTATCCGGGTTTTCTATTAATATTCTTGCCTGGGTTCTGGATAACAGGGAAGAGCTGCCCCTGAAGACCTCTCTTCTTCAGAATGAAAAGGCCTAGTTTCTTCAGTCCTTCCTCAGAGGTCAGGTTCCCAGAACTCTGAGCATCTTCATGGTCCTCATTTGGACCTTCACTCTGTTCACATCTTTTTTTGAATTGTGGAGATCACAGTGGCCTGACAAGTGCTGCACAGAGTGGGATGACCATGCCTCTATCTTTGCTCATAATGGCTCCTTGATGCAGTTCTGGATCTAATTTCCCTTGGTTGTTGCAGCTGAACGCAGCACTCTTCTTCAGCTTGTTGTCCACTACAACCCCCATGAAATGGATTATCATCTTCACATATATATGTACCTTACAGCTTTAGGTGGGTTATCATGCCTGACCCACATGATTTTTCAATGCATTTCCTAGTGCTTGCAGTTCAAAATTCGTCGAATAAGAGAGCAGGTTATGTCTGAGTTTCCATTGTAAATATATTCATACAATTCAATAAATCATCCAATAAGCCTTGGTGTTTTAGAAAACTCTGTGAAGGTATTTCTACATAGAGATATTAAAAAATTATTGTAAGTACATAAATACTGTAATATCCTTTACCTTCCTCAAGGGCTTCCCAAGTGCTGTATTTAGTTTGAGAAAATATTGCCTCTTGTATTTAGCTTAAGAAAATATTGCCTCTTGTATACTCCTATTTTCTTGCTGTTGAAAACAGAAACATAAATGAATCATGTGAGGAAAGCAGGTTTCTGTGATTAAATTTTATATGTTCAGTCAAAGCAGGAGACTTTACCATTTGATGAAATTGCTGTCAGGGCTGAAGTCACACTGTTTTTGAACTGTATGCCTGGAATCATGAATTATGTTCTACCCTCAGATGTACACACCAAGCAGTGTGTCTCTTCTGGTTGTGCCTGACTAGACTAGGGATGTTAAAATATTTGTCTAGGTATAGTAGAAATAGCAAGACAGAACATTGAAAACAAAAACTTGCAAACCAAACTTCATTGGCTTTAAATGCTTTAATAGGCAAAACATGACAGAATGAAAAATTTTGGTTGGTACAAAGAAATGCCTATCTTTGTCAGAAAAGACACATTTCTGTCCAGTACTCCAACAGTGACAACAGGAGATTCTTTCTGGAGATTGTGTGAAAGACCTGTTGCTTTGTGCAGTCAACACCCTCCATTCTCAAGAACATCCACAATTGGTAGCAATGATCAATCTCAGTCCATTTCCTCTGAGTCAGCAGGTGGGCATGTTCTTCACAGCAGTAAGAGATGAAATTTCACTTCCACAAACCCACCCCACCAAGCCATCAAGCCACCAGCTTGACATCTCAGAAGAAACATGCAAGTCCCTCTGCTAATTCACCACAAGGGAATTTAGACACCTTGGCTCTTAGCTACCTTAGAGAAGGTCTATAAGAGTAAAACAGTTATATTCACACTCTGTGGCTTTCATGACTTTTAGATTTTATTTATATTCTAGATATTCTATATATTATATGTATTCTATGTTTCTATTTCTATAATCTATGAGATTTCTGACTGGGACTGTTATCTGACCCTAAGATGTTGCAAAATAAATTGTTTAAAAACAAATTTAAAGTTATTATAAAGTTATACGAATGATAAATAAAATCTTGGTATTTAGAAGAACTTTCAATATTTTTTTAAAAGGAGACTTAGAAAAAGGTATTTCAAAAGATTTGAAAATTATATATTGTCTTTGTATTAATAAATAATAGACTTATTAAAAAGAAAGTTTCTAATGTTTCCAATGTTTCCAATGCTGATATGACATTGAAAAGAATGATAGCATAACAGCCTTGTGCCAAAACACCTAGATACAATCTCAATTTCTTAACTAAAATCTAAATATGACATGCTACATAACACTCTTACAAAGTAAAGAACAATAATTGTATTATTGCAAAGTAAACAAGTTAAGAAATCAGTTATTAGTTTCTTTCTATGCTTGATCTGAGCTCCTTAAAACGAGGCACAAGATTTACAATTACAATCCCCTGTGGACAATTTTTCCTACTGAATCAATGTAGTACTATTTGTGCACCCATTATATAACACACTTACTGTCTCCACAGGTTGCAGCTGCGGGTTCCAGAAAGTTAAAAATGTGCTTCATTTATGACAAAATATTTGGAAATGTCTAGAAGTTAAGCCAGCTTTTCTGCAACAAATTTATTTTAAAATTTGACAAATGGTATCATGATCAGTGTTGATGAAGTTGTGAAGGTTGTTAAGCATTCTGTGCTGCTTCCTAGCACAGGAAATGATCTCAGAGTGTTTAGCTGCCCAAGGAATCTTTATCTGAGACCTTCATCTTCCAGTTTGTTTTCCAGCTACTTAGGAAAACATTACCTTTTGCCATAAACAATGAAAATTTTCCGGTCTCTTAGACCCCTTCTCTATTGGATAATTCTTGTGCATATTTCTGTCTCTTAGATTTTATTTTTCTTTTCCTGCCACATCCACAAATATCTATATTTATCTTCTTCTTCATAATTTATTAGAAAATTTTCCAGTATTTCAGCACAGTTTTTTATTTTGCATATCAACTTTTCAACACTCTTATTCTCTGCTTCCCTAGTAAGCCAGTTCTGTTTTAAACACCAATTTCTCTTACACCCAATTGCCTATCTTCACATACATTACATAATACACTAATTTTTGGCCATTTAATTGCCAGGATTTATTCAGGCCAGACAGGCATCTCAGGGATTTTCCTGAAATGTCCACTAGATATGCAGCTACAAAATGACAAATCTCTAATATTCATGGTTTGAGATTTATCAGGGAGGGGGTAATTTATGTTAAATTCATATTCTTATGGATTTGACTAAAATCCTGCTGTTCATCTTCTCAGATTTCTGCTTCCATTTTTGGTTTTTTATTTGACAAGTTTTAAGATACATATGCCCTGAAATATAACTTCAGTCTTGGTGTTCATTATGTGTGCCACAACAGATTTATTTTATTGCATTCAACAGAGGAACATAGTTTTACTATAGAAATTTGCACCACATTTGTGATCATTCTTCTGGTACTCCTACTGCAACAACAAAGCCATGCACTCATAATATGGATCCAAACTCATCATCCCAGCCTTCTCAGAACTTTTTCTTTTGCTTACCACTACTTCTATTATCCTTACTACTAGAGGCACAGGCTGGTCTTCTGCAGATTTGTGTGGTATTCCCGGCTCAAGCCAGTTGTTTAAAACTATTTCAAGAACAAGTACTCTGTTATATTCAGTGTCAAAAGTTTTGCTACGGCAAAATAATATAATTCTTATATTGACCAATGTCTCAATACAGTCAAGTAATACAGAGAACTGAAACTGTATGGCATGGTATAGCACATTTCCCAAGATAACAACAATTTCCCTCATTCTATCATGAAAACTTACCCATGGAACCACTCCTTTTTTTGGCATGCATTTAAATAATAGCTGCACCGTACCCTTTAAGGGGGAAAATGCTGAACTAGTATAGAAAACCTTGAAGACAAATTTATTCTACATAACACAGAAGATGAAAAAGAGGAGGGAAAAAAACCCTAGAGGAACATGTTCATACAGCCCTACAACACTTACTAATGTCTTCAAATTGGCTATTGAAAATGGTGAGAAAATTTTTGACAGTGATGATGTTCTGTACTTTCCAAAATCAGTAACAAAGTCAGTTTATGCAGAAGAAAAAAACCCAAAATACTCAATCCCCGCAACCAATCAAAAATAAACCTCAACCCCCTCCCCCAAAGTTTCTGTAGTAATTAAAAAAAACCAAACACCTGTCTGAAGGGATTACAGCAATAATTTTTCAGAAAGAGTCAGGGAACTTATAAAAATCTTCTAGAGAGGAAAAAAAAAAAAAAAGTGAAACATTTGGTGGCCATCTATGAACAGTTGAAAATAAGAAACAGTGATTACTTCATTAACTCAAAATGCTATAGAAGGAATGACACATACTTCTAATTCCCTGTATTGAAAGAAACTGGTTATTTACCAACTTGTACTTAGGAGACTACTTATAGAAGGTTTTTGTCATCATATCTCTTCATTTCAAATTTACCAGACAAACATGATGGCAGGTCATTATGATGATAAGGAAAATCTAAGTTTTCCAAGACAAAATCCCCCAAAATAATGCAGTAATACATTTAGCAGAACAGCTCACAAAATGTGGAGGAAAACACACAGTTATAAGCTGAACTGAAATACTCAGATGTAAATTACATTATGATTTCCTTGAGGAGAATAAGTCTATCTGCAATGGTAATTTAGACACATTAGGTGCCTAAAAGTAGATATTTAAACTATTTTCATGTCTGAAGCTAAATGAGAAAAATGTCAAAACAACCTAATCTGAATGTATAAATCTTATCTATGGTGCTAAAAAGCTAAATAAAAAGAACATTTATATTAACAGGCATATTAAATCACATAATTTGCAGAAAAAGAAATAACTCATTTGGAGTATAGAATAAAAGTAATGAAAATTTACCCTGTTCTGTGAGTATTCCTGCTCCTTACAAACAAGGAAGTCTAGACTTTTCCTTTTAGATTGTTCCACTGAATTTGAAATGTGATTGTAATTGGCTTTGAAAAAACATCATTCATTAAATTAAATTCTTAACATTTCTTTTCATGGATTTGTTTTATTTTGCTTTGGTTTTCACATGTTAAAAATTATGTTCAGTGTCAGGAAGTTGTCCTATACTACTTTTGCATCTCTTCTTCCACCTCAGCAGGACATCAGGACACACTAGACCAGCAGAAGTTTCTCAGTCTTTGAAATCTCATGTTTTTTATGTGAGGAGATGGCAGCTGGAGTGCATTACACTCTGCCTGGGGATGGATGGTCTGCTAAAAGTTATGGGTAAAACTTAAAGAAAGGACAGGAAAAGGTGACATTACAGTGGGTCTTTGTTATAGGCCACCTGATCAGGAATAAAAAAGAGTGGATGAGGCCCTTTACAGACGGAGAGAAGCAGCCTCATGTTCATGAACTCTAGTCCTGCTCTCTGTTTGGAGAGACAACACAGCTGGGTTGTGAGAACAGGTAAAGAGTGAAAAAATTTTGGAATATTTTATTTCTTGATACTTTCATGAATGCAGTGTTTTTAAAACCTGAACTTAAAAATTAGTGTTTCTTTTTTGCATACATTGAGAATGTAATGAAAAGCAATTTTGGTTAGGACATGATCAATTGTTTCACTTATAAGCATACTCAGTATGAGTAGAATAAAGTTTAAAAAAAATTTAAAAATTAAAAAGTGAACAAAAATTGGAGTTTCTTTGGAATTCTCTTTGTCTGTTGAAAGACATCTTATTTTATATGTCTATGACCCAAAGGTCAGTCATGATAAAAAGCATGAAAACCATTGTATTAATTCAAATTACCAGGTAAATGAACAATAGTTGTAATGGCAGAATCAGTCATAATTGTTAGTGAGATACTCTCAAATTTGACTGCTACAAGCTTTGTATACTTTTATATATCATTAACAAGACAATCTCAAAATAGTTGGTTTTTTTAGCAAATTTTCTTCAGTAACCAAATATGCATTCAAAAAATGAAGGAAGGGAGGGAAGAAGGAAGGGAGTTAATGCTGAACTCACACAAATTGCAAAAAATCATTATTTCACATCTGGGCACATTAAAAAGAGCTGACAATTGTGAATAGAAAAAAAAGTACAGGTGCTGTGGACAAACATGCAAGTACAGACTGGTTGCTCACTTGAAATGGGCTGTCTGAGCTCCCCTTTCTTCTCCTCTTCACTAATACTTTTATTCACCTAGTTCTCTGTGCTGTTTTCACTTGCTTCCCTGCTGCTGCATTTTGATCTTTGCTTCCTGTCTCACTCCCCTGCTGTTGTTCTCAACAGTTTTCTGCTTTTTTGATGAGTGGTGAAAATTGCAAGATTCCAGGCCTCTGAAGAACAAAGAGAATTTCAGAAATCAAGAAATCTTGTAAATTGTGCTTGGCTGCTGGTGCATGCAATACTATTAAACATCAAGGATGACTAATCTTGGGGGGGAAAAAAAAAAAAAAAAGCTGCATATAAAAGGTCTTGTGCTGCATTTGTGTGCATGGAATAACTTCAGACTGGCATTCATCTGTGCATGCATTCCTGGAACAGCTTGTTTGTCTTTAATTTTGCAGAACAAAAGCAATTTCAAGTTAAAGGCAGAATTATTTTTTCTCTCCCAATGACAAAATTTCTGGAAGTAAGGCTTTATCGTTTACAGGATTCAAATAATTATTATTTTCCTTTTTCCTTTCCCAAATTCTACAATAAAAGTGGAACATTACGTGCAGCAGAGGATGGTGTTGTCACGATTTCCTTGTATAATCCCTCTGCCTTGAATAACATAACGATTCCATTTTTTCTAGAAGCTTGTCAAGCATGTCAAAACACACATCTACTCTTTGGTATATGTCAATTTGTGCATATTTGGCATTGTGTGGTCCATAATACTCAAACCAGATGGACATCAATAAATTTAACACATGCACATGAGAAAGGAATTCATGGAATGGTGGCACAACTGCTCATAAAATCAGTAAGCTCTTTTAATGTCATCTTTATCTAATGCATGGCCAATATGGTCTTGGGATGTCAGTGAAAACTAAGCAAAAATTTTCCTCATAAATATGAAACAAGAAATATGTCAATAGTTATCAGATATAGAAACATTCTTAATAATATCAGAAATTATTTACCTTACAGCAGTTCAAGCCTCCAGCATACTTTAAAATTCTTTGTTCTCACACAGAAGTGAATCAAAAACAAGTAGTATGAGTGCAGCTTTCTATTATCTATTATATATGCCGATAATATTCTATTATCGGCATATATAATTTTCTATTTTTTAACAGTATGCTTCTCAGGGCTGTGAGTGTACTAATAGGCCTTGTCTGCCACAATCTGTCTCACTAGCAGCCTCAGAATTCTGTCTAAACTCAGGTCATTTAAACTACAGAATTTCCATGAGATATGCTGTAGATATTTTCTGTACCAAACTGTTCTGTTTTCCTAATTAGAAGTTAAAATTAGGGTGCTTATGGGTTTTAAAGCAAACAAGCAGTTGCTTGACAGAAAAAATAAAGAAGTACAGTTCAATGATTAACATATAACTCTGGTCCAATTTAGGTAGAATTTCAAAAGAGAGATACAAAACTCTAGAAATGGAAGAGTTTGAGGCTACCTAAGCCAACCTAACAACTCTTCCTCATCAGCTCTAAAGCTGTAGCAATATCTATTCTATTCTATCTATTCAAAAATAGTAAATTTCAATCTATATTAGCTAACATGTTCTGATATTCTGTCTAGAGTTTTCACAGATTCTCTCCTTTTTAGGTACATCTGCATCAGTAGAATTCTTTGGTTAAAAGAATCACAAATCTGATAACAGATAGGATGTTGGGAACCTTCTCCAGACTCTTAGACTTTTGCACCTGAGTTTATCACCCTTAGTAAAAATAAATAATAGTTTCTGGATGTGAAGTCAAGCTTCTTAAAATGGACTATATGCTTCCAGTAGAGGTCAGAACAAGTATCCAAAGTTAACTGTCACATCATTCCTTGCTCATGATCCTGCAGCACAAAAAAAATGGTGTTTTGCAGTTCAAAAAATAAAATTTGCACTAGGTTCTTGTTAACAATTAATTGCTACTCCTGTAACTGTGATCTATTAACTGTAGTAATCTCTTTTGTCTTCCTGGGCTTTTAATGTGAATGATTATTTAACAAATTGAGATTAAGATGGGAGCAAATATCCCTGCTATCTCCTACTGTTTTTGAAAACAAATGTCATTCTTTATTTAGGACAGTTTTCTGAAGTTTTTAATACCAAGTCAGGACATTTGGAATATTATGTAATATTTATTGAAAATAGGACTCAAAATGGAACGAAGTTTCGACAGTGATGCAGCTATGCTGCAAAGATTTTGTTTTCAGTGATGTACTTAGAGAAGTGCTTTAGCCTCACCAGGGGTGAAATATTCCATCTGTAGAAGTAAGACTGGTATGCATTTTATTGGTAACCACAGTTAGTTAATGCTTGATTTTTCTAAAGTCATTCTCATTGCCTCAACACTGAGGCTAACAATTAGAATGGAAGTGTTGAATTAAGCATTGGATAATTCTCTGTTGATGAAATTATTCCATTTTTTCATTAATGAAGTTGATTTCCAATTGACTTTTTTTTTTTTTTTTTAAATTCAAATAAGAGCAGATTCTACATTCTCAAATAGCTCATGTTGCTGAAAGCTTATAAAGCTATGCCTCCACTGTCTCTTCCCCTGCTGTGCTTGACTCCTTAATGCTTTTGATCTTGCATGGGATTTTAGAACACAGAAAAGGAGTTAGAAAGTTATTTCACTGTTTTCAGCATAATACTTCTACTTTACCAGGGAGGTTTGATGTAAAGGGCTCATAGAAGGG
Organism: Cyanistes caeruleus; assembly: GCF_971803275.1. Classification (NCBI taxonomy): domain Eukaryota; kingdom Metazoa; phylum Chordata; class Aves; order Passeriformes; family Paridae; genus Cyanistes; species Cyanistes caeruleus. Next base: position 45,139,265 of record NC_141703.1, read on the forward strand.
GTGTCCCCTTGTCCCAGTTCAGTGGATAAAGAGATTTGTTGAATTCTACAGTTTGTTGAATTCTGTCCCTTCTATACTTGGTAAAACATTTCTAGAAGCACTCTGAAACCCAATTCCCTCAGGTTCTGGAATCATTAATGGTAAGGCATTTTGTAAACTGCCAGTGTACATCCTGAGCTATGTCTGACTACAAATCCCATCCACAGTTGCATCAAGCAACATCAGAAAACTTTAAAGATTTTCAACTTACAGCATCTGTGGGGAGTGCTATAAATCCAGGACATCCCAGGAATCTGCAATCCAAGTGTTCCTACAGCCATGCTCAAGAATGCCAACTGTGAAGTCATGCAGGAATGCTAATGTTCTGGCCTGGAGGCTTCCCTAGGCATCACTCTATGTATCTTTTACTCTGTCCTCTCAGAAGAAGTGAATTCTTGCTGTGAGTTGTTAAATGTTGGATTCAACTTAGAATTACAACCAGCAGATCTGTCATTCTGACTAAAAGTTGTGCACTGAATAATTTCCCTGCTGTATCTACATTAGTTACAGTTTTGAAATTGATAGGAACACCATAGTTTTAATATATATAAATTATTTTCTGATTTCCCTCTTTGAGAAATTTCTTTAAAGCTCACTAAGGGATATAATTGATTCACCTTGTGGGAGCAAGTTCAGAAGGGGAAAGGAGAAGACAGCTCCAAGTATATTATAGATTCAAGTCTACAATTTATGCATATAGTGAATTTATATTCTTCCAAAGCACTCAGCTGTAACCATGTGTAATTCACATAATGGAGTCTATAAGTTCAGAAGTATAAAATCAGTGTGGGTATTGGAAAAAATAAAGTTATTTATAAATTGCACAGCATATCACATTAAGTGTGTATTGAGTAGAATGTTGAATTCAGCTTGCTAATGGTTTTAATTTCTTGCTCTTATTTAATTTACCCTTTGACAAATTTTTTGTGTAGACCTTTTGAGGTTCTCACATGGAAGATCTTTTTAATGTATTTATTTTAATTGTAAACAGTGTGGAATTATGCCTACTGCAATATCCTTCCTGCAGTTGCATCAGACAAACAGCTGATCTGAATCCCTAATCACATTCTCTGTGAGGGACTGAAAAAGTCTACATTTTCAGGTCACCCAAAAAGCTAGTTGTATAAATATTCCATCTCCCTGATACAGCAACTTGTGATTTGTAGGAATACGGTCTGTGAACTATTTTCCTCTGTTCTTTGTGATGTTTTGCAAGTGTGTCTTTGTCTATATAAAGATTTTAGTATGTTGATCACCTTTTTTTTTAGAAGAATTTTTTACAGTGGGAAGTTAATATTTTCTTTAAATCTTTCTACTGACATATAAAACACTTGATTTGTTGCATTCACTTTCTGTAGGTGCTGAGGATAAAAATGGATTCTATGGAGTAAACTGAATGAGATTATGATTAAGAAAGGAAATGTCTTGAGCCAGGAGCAGGACACTCAGCAAAAATCCAGCAAAACCTAATAATCCTGAAGATGAACAGAAAACAGGCTCCATTTGAAGCTAAAGGGGTATGTAGGGATGAAAACATTGGTCAATATTGTGACCAGCTGAGGGGCATATGTATAAAAGTGTACTGAAGACTCAGAAAATGACGTTCTGGAGGAATGCGCTCAGTTCTCAAATAATAGGTTAAGGAATTTCACTGCAGTCAATTAAAAAAACAAAAAAAGGGAAAGAAACAACAACACAATAAAAAAATCCAACCCCCCCAAAAAAAAACCCAACAAACCCACAAACAAACACCCAAAAAACACCGAAAAAATACCTTTTGAACAGTTTGAACAGCCTGAAGCAGAGAAACAGTGGCAGAGCTGGGTACTGTACTGAGTACTCTTGTAGATTAAGAATTTGATTCAAGCACTGAAAGAAGCTGGTGCACAGAGCCACAGAATCATAGAATGGATTGCATTGGAAGATACCTTATAGATTCCCATCCCTCTGCCATTGTCAGAGACACTTTTCATTATACCAGGTTGCTTAAAACCCCATCCAGCCTGGCCTTGAACACTTCCAAGGATGGGGCATTCACAGTTCTCTGGGCAACCTGTTTCTGTGTCTCACCACTGTGAAGCAAGTATAATGTAAAAAATAAACAAAGGTAAACCATCTTGTAATTTAAAGGCAAATAAACTTTCTAAAAGAAGTATATTTATTTTGCTCGACACTTCTTGTTTTAGCCAAGGTCTTTGTTGTGATACTGGGATTTCGTTCACTTACATGTATTGTCCAATCCATTCAAATCATACACTGTTATGTTGAGGATCATACTAGGTTTACAAAGTACCAGAAAAAAATTCTCCTTAATTGTCAGTACTGTGCTGTAGAGACAAATCTATCTCTGTCCTTTACAATCTTTTCTTTCCAGTACTCAGGATATGGATTCTCATTGAACAACTAGTTTAGATCTTATTTGTATTAGCTAATGTCACTAAAATTTACTCTGGCATGTCATACATAAGTTTGAAAAAAATTATGGTTTAAGGCTTTGAAGTATAGATGCTGCTTTATTTAAAACTCACATTTGAAAAAAAAAAAACAAAACCAAAACCAAAATGAAACAAAAAATCCCAAAAAAAACCCCAAAACCTAAAAGCACAACAAACACAAACAAACAAAAAACAAGGAAAAATCCCCAAAAAAATTATCAGAAATTTAGCATCTAAACTTCATGTCAGGGGTTAATAATTTTAGGAAATTACTTCCTTATTTATTACTTTTTACATTTTATTTATTTAATATCTCTTGGTCAATAGTTCTAAAAAACTTCTTAGAAACAGAAGGTTTGTCTTTCTTTAATCATTGAAAGCAAAGAGATAAGTATCACTGCACTGAGCAAGGCCAGATTACAGAGCCAGGGGAGGAGATAGTGCCACTGCTTGATGAAGCACAGGGAACACTGATCATTCTGACCATCTCATTTCGATAGCTAGCAGTTGCTATTGTGTGTTTGATGATGAATGCGTTTTCAGGCTGATCATTTGAAGCTGCTGAAAGTAAAGACATCGGCCATTTTTATGCTTATGTGGTCTTAGACAAAACTCCCTCTGTTGCTTGCTTGACAGAGGAGAATACAGCTCATCTTACTGTAGAAAGCCTGGGACCAGCCTTTCAACATCAAGCCTTTTTGTCAGACAATACCTTTCCCGTGATCAAAGCATACAAGGGATGTGGTAGTCACATCCAAGTTCATGTTCACACTTCTGTGCAGACAATGGAAAGGAAAAGAGAGAAACGTATTTAGCTCAAAGAAACAATTTAATTTGTTCTAGAAATCTGAATTTTCTTAAAGAATGCATTTTCTGATCAAACATACTAGCAGCAGCTAGTAATTGTTTAAATTCCTATTGTCCACAAACAATTTTTTTTTGAGGTTTTCTTTTATGTTTAACTCACAGTATTTCATGCATTCCTTTTCCATAGATTCTTTTTTCTTTCCTTTTTTCCTCTATAACCCTTTATTAACTAAATATATCTAGATATGCAGTCACTGAGTCACAGTCACATTTTTGAATGTGATTATTGATGATTAACAATTATCTTAAACCTCTTTTATTTTCCCATATTTTGCCCAATATGTTTTGGACTACAATGATTCCTCAGCTGTATTTAAAAAGACCTGAAAAATTAGTAAATTCATTTTTTATTTTGGAGAACCACATATTTGCAGCTACTGAAAACTGGTCTTTAAAAGCAAAGAATGCAAAAACTATTTCTGTGTAAACCAGTTAAACATGTATAGTTTAACAACATCATCAACAGTTAATGGGGATGGTATCTATAATTGCATTTGTTTGCTCTCACATAATATCATGATATTAAATTGGTTTCATTAGCTTTTTATTGACTATTAGAAACTTCTTTACCAAAACTTTAGCTTGCCTGTGTGCTCAGTTAAACTAATGAATTCATGTATGAATGGATATATCATTTCATAGTTTTCAACTTCAATCCAGGCACTGGAAAACTGCAATCATATGAAAAATTCAGACATTCTATTTTAAATAATGTATCCTTTTTAAAATAATGTATACTTGCATTACTGTTAGGATTGCGAAAGGCATTTTAATACTTTTAAGCAGATCTTATCTACAACTACTACTCTTCACAACACATAAGAGCAACCCAGCTTTCATTACATGTCAACTTCTTGTTTATTCTTTTATTGACATCACTTTTCCACAGGAAAAAACATAAAGAAAAAATCCCCAAAACAAAAAAAAAAAAAAAAGAGAAAAAACCCAAACAACCAAAAAAAAACCCAAACAAAACAAACAAAAAAAAAATTTCATAAATGGAAGTTATTCAAAGAAGAGTACATTATGATTTCAAAAATTCTATAAAAATAAGATATTCATACCCCTAATTGTCATGTTCTAGAGAGTGACTGTGACCTCTATATTAATTTCCTTTAAGTTCCCAAGACTTTTAAAAATTTGTTAGTTTCCCTTTTTGGGTACCCTGTATGCTATTTATATGGATGGTCTTATTTAGAAAAACAGAAAGAATCTGTGCAGAGGTATCCACAACCATCAGGAGTTTTCAGAAGAATCCAGTCAGCTCCAAGGACCCAAATCATCCAGGCAGCATCAGATTTAGTTCATAGTTCAGAAGGAAAAAGCAAACAGATACATTTTTTCATAAATGTTGGTAGTTATTGCGGTAGTTTACTCAGGAAGTCAGATGCAGAATTTTCAAACTCAATTGAAATCTAATTAATAAACATTTCTGAACTAAAAAGATCAAAACCCTAAGCAAAACAAACACTAGCATTTCTTTTTCTATTAAAAGAACTGTCTATAAAAAGATTTTGTCACTTTGACCAGGAATGTAAAATCTGTCTATTTTATTGGAAACTGAAAACATAGGTAATAATTTCAAAACTTTATTTTCTTGTCTGGCTTTTACACGTTACACAAATATGTATTTTGGAGCAGTTCTGAAGCTACCAAGCTATCTTGAATAATATCTATCAGCTTCCATGTACAGAATTCAAGTTCTCCAATTACTATTTTATAATAAAGCTAAATATTATGGCACATTAGATTCTCCTGAAGCTGTCTTAAAGGAATACAATAAAATGCCTCCTTTAAACAAAGGTTTTCTCGAGTTAGTCATTCCTGCACTCCACAAAATATACTGGATAATTCTGTAATCGATCTGGACATGCCAAGGAAGTCCATGTATATACCATGCACACACATTTCATGGCAAATGAAAACCAAGTAAAGAAATTACTTTGCTGATACACATTCACTGTTCCCCCTAACAAAGAAGAAATGTATAATATTATTATTTAGTCATCAAAATTTTTTTACTGTGGATGTCACCAAAACAATTCCAATTTCCTTCAGAATCTCAATACAGTCTTTTATTCACCCTTGCCTTATTTGCCATTATCCTGATATACTATTTGTAATCACACTCTATGAAATATATTGGGAGGATAAGGTAAAATAGATTGCTTCTGTTAATATTAAGATATGTACATTAAAAAATCTGTTTTATTGCTTTTTAATTTATTTCCAGTCTGTATTAATTATTGCATTTATTTAATAGAAAACTATGTCAAGACAAAGTTATTTACTAACAATACATCCCATAAAATAAACAAATTAAATTCTAATTCATTACTTTACTGAAGGAAAAAGCCACCACAGATTTTCATTCTAATTCTTAGATCCAATTACATCATGAATAATTAGAGCTATATTTTATTTAAAGCAGCTTACAGTTATATAAATATATTTTATACCTATACATACATTATATATACATCTATATGTACACTTATTTACAATAAAACATAATTAAACAAGCTATTTTCCCTATGTTGCCAATCACTTACAATGAACTTGACAAATAGTTTACAATAAGACCTTATTATGCCCTCAGCAGCAAGCTAAGTATTACTATCCTTATATAAGATGTTCTAAATTTCCACCTAAAGCAAGATTTAAGGTTCAGCTTTGAACCTCAGCAATTTTTTTTTCCCATTTCTCTCTCCTCCCATTGTTAAAAAGTTCTTGAAGCCAGTCTGAAACCACATTAATTTCTGCCATAGTTATATGCAGTTCCATAATGGATGGATTTCTGTCCATATAGATTATGGATTGGATAGTATGGGCCTCGCCTGCTGGGAATGGGATGGCACCTCCAGGATTGTTTTGCATTTCTTAATAGCAGAATAATACTTTCAGAGCAACAAATGTGTAGATTCAGAAGAAAATCATACAATTTACTGGAACAGAGAAAACAGCTGGGACCTTTGGCAAATGTTGCTATTCTTGCTTGTCATTGAGTGTTTATTTTAAAAGCATCTGTAGCACTGCAGGCAACATTTTTTTCCTGAGTGAAGAACCCTGTGTTGTAAGTGTTGAATACCTCACAATTCCTTCAAAAGCAGCTTGAAAATTTTCTTGTTTTTAAAACTTTTTCTTCATTGTCTAGTGAATGAGATAGGAGATAAGAATGCAGAAAATATAGGACTACAAATATGCTATATGGTTTTCCATATAGAAATGCAAATTGATTATTGCATTGTCAAGAGTTTGGGATTGCCATGCTGATAACCAACTTTACAAATTAGTTACTATACAACTAACATATTTTTTTATTTTTTTTCTCAATAAAACTTCTGTCCTGTTGTGTTCTCTTTCATTTTCATCTATATTATCAATTGTTAAATGAATTGTGCAACACCTTAAACTACAGAGCAAAATTTCTTTGCAGCTTGGCTACAAGTTGTCAATAAATTCCTTGACTACTTTTTCCTTCATAAATTCTCATTAATTTTTGAGACATAAGCACATCATTATAAGAAAGTGGAGAAAAATACTTTGGAGGTATTGTAAGTGAAAAATATTAATTTGATGAAATACTTTCTTACAGAAGGCTTTAGACAGCAGAAAAAGGAGAAATTAGGATATTAGGTTAAATTAAGGGCAAAATGAGAATGTTGCCTCCATCTTCCTAGATGGGTTGTTTGCATTCTATGGATCATTTCCCAGTGGGCTTGTGTATTGGCTTGTACCTTTTCACTTTAAGTCAGAACTTGAAGCAAACATTTTGAACCAAAACTTCCAATGATAATCTTTTGAATTATGCTGAAATTTAATTCATGTTTTTATTCTATTTCTTTCATGATTGACTACACATTATCTTGAACAGTAAACAGGACATTCTCATGTGTCTTCATCAATTCCTAGCTACATTAGAAACTGCTAGATTTTCCAGTGTTGAATAACTTATTTATGCATTCCAGCACTTCTAATGAATATGGTACACATCTGGGGCAAGTATATACTTTATTCACTGATCTTTTAGTAGAAGCCTTCTGTTACAGAGCAATCACAAATTGCATGTTTCCTCACAGTCCCTCTCCTCCCCAGTGCTCCCCTTCCAGAAAATATCCTCAGAACAAATTTTCACCATAGTTACTTAAGCACAGTGCTATTAGAATTCTGTTCCTCTTCTGGAGCAAAATAAACATTTTTCAATAACATTTTTGCATGTAATGAAAACTCATCTTTCTCAAGTTGATGGGTTTTTTGTTGTTGTTTGTGCAAAATTTTTTGTTTTGTTTTTGTTTCATTTTTTAAGTAGTCAACACTTCTTCTAATTTGTATGATAGTTTAGACAAAAAGCTGTAAGGAAAGTAGTTACTTCTGCACTCTTCTTTCCCGATCAATATTTAAACAAGTACAGAAGAACAGGTATGGAAAGGTGGAAACAATCTGTCTTCAAAAACCTTAATCCTGGGAAAATGAAGAACATCTGGAAATAAAATGGCTGTTTATTTCGAAGTCTGTAATATTCCTGCGTTTAAAACTAACAATATATTTGAGTGAAGGATATTTATAGTGTCACAAAACTGCAAACTCTCCATAATTTGTGAAACTGATGCTATTACAGAAGGTTGCTGTCCCAGGAGAAGAAAAAAGCCTGAAGAAAACAATCAGTTCTATCAGTTCTTGCTAAAGAAACATGATGCTCCAGCTTCCAATATTCAAAATAATTTCAAGTAATGCAAAGTTTTGTCTCATGCCCTAGGTTTCCCTTCACTAATGTGATCCATTAGTTAGGTTATGTGAACTGGTAACCCAGTAGTAAGAAATTTATTTTCTTTCTTAACTTTCTTTTCTTTCTTAACTTTATTTTCTTTTTATTATTTTTCTACTGTACTAAATTAAAGCTGCCATAGGGAGCTTAACCATCCATTTGAAATCAGTAACATTAGTTACATGTCACTTCACTTGACACGGAATATAATATTGTACACTTCATGTTTATAAAATAATCTAGATGGGAAATCCAAGGTGGTCAGTCATGGTGATTTGTTAAAAGCATGAGAAAATTGCTCTTTTGGATGTATACTATTAGCTAACATTTGGAGCCCAGCAGATTGTATCAATTATAAAATGAAACTTCCTCTAAGAAACTTTAATCTTATGCTGTCCTGTTTGTTTTAGGACAAAATTTGTTTTTATCCTGACCACTGCACAAATAAGACAATAAGTGTTTTAGAACTATCACCAGAGAAACCCTAATCCAAAACTGCTAGAAACAGTCATACTCTTGGATTTGCCAGGTGATAGCTTTTGCTTTTCAGCTTTTCCCTGCCTTTGCTTCTGAGGAGGGAATTTATATTTCTCCCCCCAAATAGCATATCCACTGAATAATATCTGTGCAATATTTCTACACATATAACTCTCTTTCTAATGTTGTCTCAGTCCTTTGTTTTGTTGCTGCAGACCTTACAAAAAGAACCTTTCAGAGCTATCTTAATTTAAACATTAACAGAATGTGTATCCCCAGATCATTTTGAAGATTTTGAATAATTCAGATTCTATTTCATATCCATGGGGGTCTGTACCTTCCAAAGGGAAAGCTGTTGGAGTCATTAGGTGGCAGATAAGCAATTTTCCTTTTAAGTTCTTTTAACATGTCTAATGCAATATATATACTTGCCAGGAGAGAGCTGACATTTAATCCAGTGTAATAATAGCAAAACCTTTGGAGGCCAGTCAGTCATGTCCTTCATCTAACATGAAAAATGTTTTGAATTTCTTTGCAAAAGGTCATGTTTTGAAATAAAACTCATGTACAAAAAATAGGATATGATTCCTAAATAACTGAAGAACTGATACAATGTAATAAAAATGAAGGCTGAAAAAGGTATTTCTAGAAACACTGAGATATATATATATTGAAAGAAGAAAATTTTGGGACTGGATCCAGCTATATCTTATCTACCAATAGTTAGGAACACGATGAGTTAAAAAAAATATAGCAATATTTTAGTCTTCAGGCTAAAGAAATTTAAATGTAAGGGAAAATTTTGTCAATGTCAGATACTCAGAACTTAGGTGCTAAGTCAGCTTGCAGAGACTTCCTCAATAGTTAGTGGATAGAGAATGTTTCTACCAAGGAATTGATTTCATTTGCTGCTTTTATCTATACTTAAAAATGTGGAACACTCTAGAATTAATTTATGAATAGACAGGCAAATTTTGTGAGCTCAAGACTTGTGTGTATTTATGAGGAATTTTTATATTTCAAACAATTCATTTTTATCAGTATATTTATGACAGTATTTGTCACCAGGACAACAGATGGGCAATGATGCTGATGATCTTGCAATATAAGAGAAATAACACAGATCTAAGATCTTGAAAAACATCTACTTTTTCCCTATATGTTCATCTCCAAATTGTTCTGCATATAAAGTTATTTCAATATGAAAAACTGATAACTTTCTTCTTTTTTTTTTTTTTTTTTAATTTTAAAATTAGAAGCAGTCCTAGATTCAACATGGGCTTCTTCACTTTACACAGCGCCCCAGCAAGGGTATTGGAGGAGAACAAATCCATTTCCTCTCCTTTATTTCTAGCTTATTAGGTGAAAGAATTGAATGCTACTGATACAAGAGCTGTACAGTTCCTCCATTTGGGAAGAGCTGCATTGTTTTTATGACAATTCCAGTTTGTAATAATGGTTGGAAAAATTTTATGGTGTCTATGAAAATAAAAAGCACTAAGAGCAGTTCCTGAAGGACACGAAGCTCCTTACTGTAAAAATAAATACTAACAAGCCAACTCTTTCCTTAAGGCTGATGACTTCTCACAAATGATGTTATAGCCATCGGCTGATATTTTTCTTTCAAATCAAAGGATATGAAACTATATCCTTTAAAATTTTATTTGCCTCAGGCATTTGCAATTGAAAAGATATTTCTATATGTTCAGAGAACTCTTCTAATCAACTGCTTTCCAAAGAGAACTTTACTCTTTCATCCATCTAAGAGACACAGTAGCTGCTTGTAGAAAAAAAAAAAAAAATCTACCATTTCTTTCATTGATGCCTTGAAAACAGAGGATTCTTATCAGTAACCAATTAACAACAGAATCAGTAGCTTTCTTGTTTTTCTCTCACCAAATAAAAGCCAGAATTTGATCATCTTTCTTGCTATAGCTGCCAGTAAAATACAGATATTTGTCCAAAGTTTTCAGATAGCCATACCTGAGAAATTATCTGTTACCTACCATTCAGGTAACTTACCATGTAGCATTTTGTATTTGTCTACAGTTTCAGTCTTTGGTAAAAACTATCATGTTTACAATATTAATAGAGAATTTAACCAAAATATCTGAAAATCAGTATCAAAAGGCAATATAATGGGATATATATTTTCACTGATGAGCCCAAAGAGAGAAAAATGTATATTAGGTATTTTCTCCAAAGATTATCACAATACCAGACTTTGACTGTTCCAACAACACAATCATCTATTCTGTAAGCCTGTTCTGGAAATATCCCCTGAATTTTCATTAGTCAGGATTAAAGAAGCTTAAATCCAGCTAGGAATATCTGAAAATTATTAATATCAACACTGTGGTAGAGTTCATTTCATGTAAGAAAAACAGAATGTGAAGAAAAATAAACAGGCTTGTGGTTTAGCTAATGAGGGCATATAAAGAGATAAACTTACTCGAACAGATGGTCACAAACTGGTCAGTATTAAACTCAAGCAGTAAATTCAACAGGGTCCTGCTTCCAGAGCAGAAGGTTATGAGACAGTTTGCAGATGGATTTCTTGACCTAGTGTTGTTTGTTTAATAACATCAAATATAGGAATGGATACATTTTTTTACCTGCAGCAGTACTCGAAGACATGGCTGATGATCTTTGAAAGTACCTTCCTACCAAAATTATTCCATGATTCTATGATTTCACTGTTAATGAGGTTTTGTCCAATCAAATCCATCCATCTCCATTATTTTATAAAGACTCCTCTGCAAGAGTAATATTTTCTTACTTCAACAGTTAGTATTCAAATTGTCAGTGTTCATCTGCTTAAACCAACAATGTAAATTTATATTAAAGAGCCTGTATTCTCTGTTTTCTCTGTTACTTCCAAATGGTTTACATTTTTTTTTTACAAAAGTGATACTCTCAAACGAAAATTCTCTTAAAGAGAAGATGAGGTAAACTTTCAGTAAGAAAGGAAATGACTAAAGAGAATGCTTGACAAATTGTCCAGTTACATTTCTCAAAAATCTTGCTATTCCAATGTGATTTTGAAAGTCTTTTAAGCTACTTTTCCCATGAATATAAATACAAAACCCCATAATACTCTCTGCAAATCATGTATAAGATGCTTGGTACTACATTTGTCTTTTTTCTTTGTCATTGATTGCATTTCTATCTTCCTTGTGCATAATTCGCAGACCACCATAACTTTTCTAACTATCATCTGTGCTTTAGATACATCCTGTTCATGCTAGTCTTTAGCTCAGGAGGACTTAGGCCTTTTCCTTCAATAGGTTAAAGGAACATTACATTGCCCATTGATGGTCTTCAATCTGCAGTCACTTCACATGAAATCTGTAAAGACTTTCATCTCTTTAAAATTTCATCAAACATCAATTCATCTTTTGTCCTTTGGAGACTCTCTGCTTCTCAAAATCACACTTCAAGCAACAGGATGAAAAAGAAAAAAAAATAAAAAATGAAAAAAAAAAAGATTCACAATTTCTCTAAATTTTATTTTCTTTTAATTTTTAGAGAGATGAGGAGGTATGAAAATGTTTTAACAAAAATTTTGTTGTTATGGTGCAACTATATTACTAAAGTTTGAGAAAGAGAATTGTATTAGGAACACATACACATGTATACAAGTATGGTTAGTTCGTTCCTCCTGTTCTGCAACTTCCTAAAGGAAAATTAATATCCAAATTTCTTATCTAATATATTAATTTGAGCTTAGCATATTCACTCATTTCCATTAACTATCATCATTCTGTGTCTTGTTAATAAAATCCATTAAATTTAATTTAAAGTATCAAGGTTTACAAATTTTCACTTTTACTTCTTGTATAACAGTATTTCTAAGTTAGTGTCTGTATTATAGATGGTGGCATTGGGAACTCTGGAAAATTTTCTTCAAAATTAAGTTGATACTTTAGTTAGAGACTCAAAGGACCGCTACAAAGATGAAGTATAGTATTCATTAATAAATGCAGATAAATGTTTTCTATTTACACAATTTCTATTTACACAATTTGCACTTTGCCTCTCTCATTTTATACCTGCAACAGCAAAGCTGCTGAGCCAAGAGGACAGAGAACTCCCATGTTCCCAGTCTAACTGTGGAATCAGGACTCTTTGTGCTGCTACATCTAGACTTGATGCTTTAAAGCACCCAAGTGTTCCAAAGTTTAGTAATGCAAGTTGAGGTGGCATGTTGTGCTATTACTACTTTGAAATGTCATGTTGGTTCTTCTGACTTAGCAAAAGGGGTTTTACTTTTAAACATGCTTTTGTTTAAAATTTCTGCTATTGCATATTGATGTGTACAAAACAGGGCACAGCCTCTTTAGTGATGTTAATGTGCTACAAAAACAGTAAGAATCATGTTTTTTGTCCTGCATGTTTGAAATGTACCTCAAAGCTGTTACAGCAACTATCATTTCACAAATGTACAGATGGAAAAATTGAGGCAACTGAAGGACAAACTGTTCCTCTGACTTCACTCACCTTTTTCAGCCCTGATCTGGATTCAGCGGTAGATTGAGCTCAAAAAAATGTAACAAAAGTATTCCATGGACATTCCACTCTACCATGAAGCCTTTTTTACCTGTTTGTTCAGCAATCATACTGGAGGCATACATGGACATGTGTAGCATTAACAATATTGTAATTTCCTCTTTTAGATACCTTTTATTTTATTTCTTTTGGTGGTGTTGAAGTTTATTCTTTTGATTCTAACATACTTTGTCACTGCAGTCTCAGTGACAAAGTTATAGCAAGCAGATGTTCCTTTTACCTTGCTTCAGTAAAAGCAATAAAAAAGAGCATTTCCAATACCACTTTCTACAAAATGAGTGAGTTTTTGGTGGAACCTCTCAATACAGAAGTAGGCAGTAAAGACTGACTGCTATTTGCAGACCCCTGGAGGTATTTGCTTGTACATAATTAGGATCTGACAAAGACACTATTCCTAGGGCCATTCTCCATCTAAGCTGCAAACTGCAAGCCTTGCCTTTCCATCTCCATCTCTACCATTCTTTATTTCAAGAGCTTCTAGTGCCTGCTCAGAAAGAGAGAAGGATGCCAGGATGTGAAAGCCACTGTATAATGGGAAGCACCAGACGATGTTCTGGCACAGAGATGTGTTCAGCACAATATTTTTAGAGATTAACCACTTACAAGGTGTGATTTCTTGTCATAGTGCTTTGGGATCAATCATGACATATGAACTATGCACAAGGTCTTTTTAAAACCAAAGGATTTAAAAGTATCTATGTGTTTGTACAATAAAAGCATTTTAAAGAGGGAAAGATGTCATTTACCAACAGCTGTTCTTCTTCAAAATATGGATATAAACTCTCAACATTCTTTCCTATCTCTTTATCTTACAACAAATCTAAAATATGGGACTTTCTATCTGGCAGGAACTACATGGGGAGGTCATATGGACCACACAGAATACAAATGGAGCCCTAAATGCAGACCTAAGCATGAATCTATAGTAAAATAAAAGTCTGAAAAACAGTGTTTATGTATAAATAACCAAAAGTGTAACTCAGATTCTACTCACACCATTTCAAATCATGACCTTTGATGACACTGCCAGTGAGACTGGAAACTAGCACAAAATATAATGATTTTTAGGGGATGAGCATAATTACCCCTTGGGAAGTGTCCTGTGTCAATTAAATTCGTTCTTACAGGCCCTCAATTAACAATAGATTTCAGTCAGTAGTGACTTTCAATTAATTTAAAAACACCCACAACCTAAAAATTCAGGGTACAGCAAAGAAATACAGGAAAGCAAAATGATCTTTGCACTTTTAATACAATTTAAAATGTACCTGATTCTTCTAACACATAAAGACCTTAAAATTATATCAACAGTGAAAATACTAACCCTGAAAGCAGAAAGCTTAACCATTAATCGTTTTCTCAAAAAGTAAAACCATAATTTTCCCCTTTTTTGTGGAAATGGAGGTGCTGGGAGGGTCAGGTGGCCAGAGGGAATATGGATAGGAAGCTCTTTTTATTTATCATAAATTTCACAGCTATGAAATACTGGGAGAAAATTACACTGGAAATCAAACAATCTAGTATCCTAAAACCAATGTTCTTCCCATGGCATATTGTACAAATATTTTTTCTATATTAATATAAGGTTCAAATATGCAATTCTTCTTATTCACTTGAAAAAAGAATATTCTAAGGTATTAATTTAAGTACTATTACTTTTGCTATTAAAATTAAATCCCTATTAATGTAATAAATCAAATTGAGTATTTTTATGTACTTTAGTTCCCATTTTCCTAATTATTTTTTCCTGTTGTACATATATGAGAGTAAATTTTTCTAAAAATTATTTTCTTGGTTTTTACTTACGTGACTAGGGAAATCTTCAAACAAAAAACAAACAAAACCCCAAATAATTTCAACCCTGAATTTCAGAAATTTGTGAAGAAAAGAAACTATTTTAAAATCTTATGTTTGGGCAACCAAAATTTACATATTTTTTTTTTTACATAGTTGCTTCAATTTATTATTAATAAATGCTTATTTTGATAATTTGTAAGTTGAATCTTACTTTATCATATTGTGCAGTGTATTAGCATGAAGTAAACTATATAATCCTTTATGCAAACTAAATAAAACAGAAACTGTACTGTTAACAAATTCCCAAGAGAGAGTGCAGCTATTTTACAATGAAATTTTCTTTATTCAGCTAAAATGTCATATTTGCAAGAATCTGAGTGCTACAAAAGTGTTCCCATGTTTTTCACTGTGCTTACCTGTCTTGAAGGAGTGTAGATAAAACACAGTTCAGTCATGTCTCACTCATTATTTTCAAAGAGTTTCATTTGCAATTGACCTTTTGCTGATTCATAATGAGGCATTTAGAAATGCTTTAAGTCTCGAAAAAGGGAAATGAAGCAGTGTGCAGACTAATGATAGTATTCATGAGTAACACCAGATATTGCTTGAAAACAAGAGGTGATTTAGACAGAATAATATACAAAAGACATGATGAACCCACATAACTTTTACATTATTGTATCTACACCAGTTTTACTACAATTGACACTGATAGGCATTTACAAAGGAAAAGATAATCAAGCATTCTTCAGTTTTCTTCTCAGATACATCTGAATTTTATCCCTGTAGTATTTTATGGGTTTGAATGGATGATGGCAGGCACAGTTCAAAAGAAATTTGAATGAAAACTTCATACCGAAGTAGATAATCGCTGTTTTCTATCAATGAAGAAGTGATCCATTTCCCACCTTAGTTATTCACTACAAGCTCTTTAGTGAAATTCAGAGTAGATGTTCTGTGGTTCTTTTCTCCATCGAAAATCAAAATATTTTCCACTTCTGTTACTGAAGAAGAGAGTAGATGTAAGGTACATTGAACTCAACAGAAAACTGACACTTTTTTACACATGAGTTAAAATGGAGGATTGTGATAATGATGATGAGGAGGATTACAATTTTTAATTTCTAAACTACAAATACAGAAAATAAGGTCCAAATACAAGCAAACATTGTCTGATTTTATTTTCAAATAAAATGTTATGGCTCTCCCAAAAAATATTCACTTAAAGTTTGATTTTCTATATACAAAAGTGTTTGCCTTTTGCAAAACTTTACTTAATTCTGACTGAAATGACCAATGTTTATAAATGCTAATTCTTACCATGAATTAACTCTTCAGGTAATGTATGTTTTAAAGTCTACTTCACAGAAAATTAAGCTAAAAGTAAATGAAATTAGAGCAGACTAATATTTGAATGGAGAAATCAGTACTTCACATTTGTTTTAGCAGTCATCCTGTTACCATCTATTCTGATTGCATTTTCCATAGATTAACAGATATGTTTACCTGCCTTACCATCTGCTGAGCTGACTGTTTGCAAGCTACCTGCTAAAATGCTGGCAGGGAGCATAAACTAAGCCATTTGTCACTGTATGTTTGTAAAATGAAACACATTCTGACATTAGAATAGGTACATACTGAAAACTGCTGCTATGGAACAGCCAAAGAGATTACATCCCTATATTTAGCAAGGTCGAATGAGGAAAAGGTTGGAAAACCTGAAGAGCAAAAATCTAAAATCCCACCATGTTTAAATCATCTAGCCAGATTTTGAGAACAGTGAAATTGGGAAGCATCCAGTTTATGCTTTTCTTTTTCTTATTTGTCTCCTGCCAGGGTAATCATGGCAGAAAATTACTTCCTCTCTCTGTGTACAGAAGGCAGTAAATTTTCCTTAACCCTTCCTTTCCAGCGCAATAAAATTACAAAGAAAGCCTTTTAGCCTATTATACTAAGTAAGAAGAGCACTAGCAAAACTGAGCACAAACTGAGTGAATTTCCCTCAAAGTTTGATTCATACACAAGTACAATTTACAATTTTCAAAGCATTTTATTAGAGATATTTGTGGTACTGTAATATAAAGCTGCATTATACATATTTCAGCATACTTTGAAAATCTATATATGATGAAAATTTGCCTATTTTTATTAGAACGCTTTAGTAAATAATTGGAACAAAAACTTCACAACTGAAAATATTCATGTGGAATTTTATAATGAAAAAACCTAGAAAATTGAGAGATTGAAAATACAATGCCCTACTTTTTTGGTTGTTGTTCTTGTTACAAATGGTAATCACAAATGTTTCTAAGGGGATATCAGATAGAATTTAGAATTCTGAAAATCACCAGTTGTATCTTTGGTATCACAAGAAACCACATGACAAATATGTACTTGCAGATGAACGTTTCTATTTCAGTTCAAACACATTTGAAACAGATTCCTTCTTTTTACTCAGCCTTCCTAAATAATTTTCTTCTCTGTTTCTTTTTTCACATATCTAAGCAACAGATTATATAGTACCAAGGCATGCAATTATTAGCTTGGACCTATAAATTCCCTTGGCTTTCCCAGCAGAGACATCCTTTTCCCCAAAATCCTGCTTAGTAATCCACTGGTGTGACATAGAAACAACAGCATATTGTTGTCATTTTTAACCATTTTTTAACTCAAAGCTGCACATTTAGCATCTAAAATCTTCAAGGGTGAAAAATTGGCAGATTGCACCGGATTTCTCCTTCAAGCTTCTAAAATGAAAATTACTTGCCATCTTGTTTAACTCCATAATGGGAAGAAGGATTCACAAAAATTGTGGAAAGGAAAGAATTAAAAGATTAGAAAAGTCTTTTTCCTAAGATGCAATGACATTAATTTTATTTTTTTTTAATAGCTTAAATGGCCTTCCCCTTAATATCATATCTATCACCTCTCATCGCAGAAATGTGATGGAAATAAGTAGGAATAAAGATAAGTTTCAGATAATCATCAGATCTGCAAGACCTGATACAGATGAAGTATGTAAAGGACTTTACTCAGTCAGGGAGAAACAAAAAATATTTACATTGGAAGAAATCTCTGGAGATTATATAGTCCACAAAAAAAAATCAACAAGACAAAGCAACCAACCAACTGACCAAACAAAAACCACCAAAAACAAAACAAAAAGCAAACCAAACCACAAAAGAAACAAAAAAAAAAACCCCTCAAACAAAAGAATAAAACCAAAAAGAAAAAAAACAAACCACTCCCAAAATTATAAGTGCTCCCACAACAATCTGAAATGTGGTTAGAGTATTTTAAAAAGTGATGAAGATACACAAAAACAATGAACAATATGGGTAGTCTAACAGCAGCTTCAGTGATCATAGTGGAAGTATCACAGGATATGTGGAAATACATTCCTTTTGAAGTAACTAGCAGATTAAATCTAGACAGGAAGGACCTAAAAATGGGTTTTAATTAAAAACTATGAAAAACCTTAACAAAACACTAAGTTTCACACTCCAAACTGTTCTCAGTTTCTAAAATTGTGGAAAGATATTTTTGTAATGATTAGGCTGCTCTTTTCTGGAGAAAAGGGAAAGGAAAGGCAGCTGGTGGGCAGAAAATGTGTGTGAAGAAACACATTCTGAAAGGAGCCATGGGCTAAAGGGATTGCAAGGCATTGAACCTCAGTGCAACACCCATGACCCCAGTTGAGGAAGACTATTGCAGTCAGGCAGGGAGCCCCAGAGATATGGGCAGGAACACAGAACACAAGAGAAGAGCGGTTGGTCTTTGTCACATCTTTTGTTTAACACTCACAAAGGTATCATTAATGGAGATTTCTTTAATAATTAATAAAACATTCATTAATATCTTTTGTGGATAAGTAATGACAACTCATGTTTTGACTTAGAAGCTAAATATTTGTCTGTATATATTTAAGGGGTGTGGAGGTTTTATCTGTAATGGAACATAGTATCTAAAATGTGACTGTATTCTAGTCAAATTCTCTACATTGATTTAACAAAATAAACATTCTAAGTGCTCTATGTAGAATATGATAATCTTTTCTCTATATTGTATTCTAGAAGTTCTGCATGAGGACAGATGAAGAGAAAAAGAAAGACAGACTAATCTAATTGAACAGCTGTTTTTTTATTTGGGTAAAAAGGAGTGCAGAAGAAAAGAAGCATGCAAAAAGTATTAAGGGTTTTGGATTCAACAGCCTGGCAAGCTTGCATTTCTGCTTATTAACTTGCTCTCCCATGAGCCAAGTTTCACAACCTTCTTAGCCTTTGAAGGTTGCAGATACTTTTTAACAGGACTGGTTATTGACAGCAGACCTTTATAGCCACTTTGTCTTATTTTATTAAGTAGGAAAAAGTGTTCAGGTATAGACTAAATTATAATGAAAAGCAAAACAAAAGAGTTTTGTAGAATTTCAAAAGCTTGAACATGCATGTAACTTTTGTGTTTGAAAAAACAGAAGTAAATTATTTGGGAAGAAAAGTTTCATGTAACAAACTTTTTTTTTATTTTTTAGCATTAACATGTCACAGAGGTGCACAAAAAAAAACTTCACAAAGATAGTGGACTCAGAAAAAACTTAGTTAACAACAAAAACCAAGGGGAAAAACTAATAAACAAGGAGGGTAACCACGATGACCCTCCTTTGACATTTTACAGGTTACAGGTATGGTGTAGCAGTCAGGGTTGTGATTACCACATGAACAAGGATGATGATCCAAAGCATGCATAAACTCATACTGTCATGGGAGGCCTCTCTCTCAAGGTTACCCAGAAGGTACAATTTATCCAAAAGCATTAAAGGATCACTCTCAGACATCCAGCAGAAAATTAGTCACTCAAAATATGTTTGTCACAAGCCTGGGGTAATTGTGAGAGGGCAACAGTTAACTCTCTAACGGCAGCTTAAGACAGCGTTGTAAATAACTGGTGTTGTTGCATAAGCAGCTTTGCATGAAACACTCGTTGGGCTGGTGGATACAGCCACAGCAGGGGCATCTTAGCTACATCTTTTCATCTAATCTCTGGCAATTCCAAGGTGGACATGCTTTACCCTTACCACTGTGCCACCTAGATGCGCTGTTTGGGGGACAATTAAATGAGTCGCTATTTCATGCATTGGGCACTCATTTGCATCTTTGTCAGAATGTTTGATACACCAGAGGCACTTAGTGGCTTGGTGTATACTGGGGTGTAAGCAACCTCATTTCCACATAGTGCTTGTGCTTGCTGGCTTCCTATGGGATCTCAGAGCAGTGTGTAGTGTCATTGGGGCTCCACCCCGTGGCCTTGTGAACTGTCTGGAGAATGTAGACTTGGCATCCCATACTGAGCTGTCATTTGCTTTGCCCAGTGGCCAACTATAAGCAATGTATGTAGTTTACACCTTTCATGGCTTTTAAAAAGATTCCGGCTCTAATTATTATATTGTGCCCATTAATCCAAGGGCTAATTATGTAACAACACAGAATATCCTGATTTACAAGGGACCCACTAGGATGATCAAAGTCCAACTCCCCTCCCTTCACAGGGCAGCCCCAAGAACCACATCTTGTGCCTGAGAGCACTGACCCCAGATACCTTTGCATGGCTGGCACTGCTCTCCAGCATCTCATAACCCTGTTTGCACACATATCCAGAGCTGCTATCCCAGGTGCAGAATCTGGCACTTTCCCTTGTTGAACTTCATATGTGATTGCCCAGCCCTCTGATTTGTGCAGGTTTCTCTGCAGGTCCTCTTTGCCTTCAAGCAAGTCAACAGCTCCTCCCAATTCAGAATTGTCTGCAAAATTATGTAGAATACTTTTGAGTCATGCTGACATCTGTTTACAAAAATTGGCATTATCAGCTGACTTAGGGGTGAGTAAACAAACTGTTACTAATACTAGGTTCATTATTTTTGTGAATTCTACTATTATTTTTACTACAACATTGTCATTAAAGTCCAGCTTGTCTGCACTAGCCACTGTTGCCTCCAGTAAGAGCAACAGGCTTGTCCTTTTCTGCACTGTCCTGTAAGAGACTTCTTTTCTTCCCTAGCTTCCATTAGACCCTTCCTCAGGGAGAACTTAAATAGTGGATGTATAGTGCTCCTTTCTGTGTTCTGGAGGGAAAAACTGTTTCCAGTGCAAAATCTTTCACAGAATGCAGGAAAAAAAAATGATGCAGAAAATATCTGCTCTGTTGTGGTGTCTTCCATGAGCTGCAAGGGAGTATCAGATTACCTCCCTCATTTTTCTATTGCATTTCTGTTCACACTGTGGCTTCTCACATTTTTCTCCATTTTTCACTGCATTGTGTCATCCTTTTCCCTTTTACAAATATGCTTCCAAGGTAGCATTATTTCTATGACCTCAACAAATGCATGCTGACAGATACATGCTAAAACTGTGAGTCAGTACAACCTGTATTTTCTGGTGTCCTTACAGATACAAATAATTAGAGAAATTATTTTTCATGACCTTTCAATAATTTTTTTTTTAACATTCCCATTTTCTGCCCTAAAATAGTCCATGTGTTCTATGGAAAACCAGAATAGACAGAATGAAGCAAAAAATGTTTTCAACACATTTTTCAAAATACTGTGACATATGGATAATTAGCTAGCAAATGAGTAATAGGAAAGCTAGAAAGATGACATTAGCTTGCATCATTCATACAAAATGTACTTCTAAATAACTGTTCTTTGTAATTGCTTCTCTCTGCCAACTAAGCACCATACAGCAAATCAATCACACTGGACATATGATTAAAAAGAGAACAATGAAAATAACAGGAAGATCAATACTAATGAATCAAAAGGAATTTTTTTTTCTTTTTTCTTTTTTTTTTTTTTAAAGAATCACAGACTCAATTAAGTTGAAAAAGTCCTCTGAGATCATCACATCCAAACATCAATCAAACAGCACCCTGTCAACTAGACCAGGGCACTAAGGGCCACATCTAGTCTGTCCTTAAATACCAACAAGGATGGTGACTTCTCCACTTCCTTGGATAGCTTATTCCAATCACCATTTCTGTAAAGAATTGCTTCTTAACAAGTGTATTTCATTTTAATAATTTTCCACCTAGCATTAAACTCAACTCAACTGTGATGACAAGTTCTTCATATTTTAGAGCCATATCCCTGTATTTGATTAATATATCACAGAACTTTACATCCAGGGTTTCCCTGTCTCAGGTGCAGAATCCAGCACTTCTTTTTGAGCTTCATATCATATCAAATCTGTTGAGGTGTCTCTGCAGGGCCTCCCTGCCTTTGAGTCAACAGCTCCTCCCAGATTTGTATTGTCTTTGAAGTTGCTTAGCATCTGTTCCAGTTCTGTGTTCAAGTTATTTATGAAGATGTTGAAGAGTGCAGGACTAAGGAGGGTAGAGCTTGACAGAACCCCACCAGTGACAGATCCACAGTCTGATGTCACTTCATTCACTGTACACCTTTGTGCCCAACTCATGAGCCAGTTGCAATCACATGATGTGTTTATCCACATGAATGATGGACATTTTTGTCCAGAAGGATCCTGTGAAACAGTATGAAAAGCTCTACTGAAATCCCAACCTGTTGATTACATCAACTTGTCATAAAAGGAGATTGGGTTTAATAATTCCTGGGCATTCCTTTCATGAAGTTCTGCTGGCTATGACCAAAGACTATATTGTATTTCAGGTGTTTTTTAACATCTCCCAGAATATTCTTCACCATAACTTTATCAGGCACTGAAATGAGACTGACAGGCCTGTAGTTCCAGGGTGGTTCTTCTTGCCCTTCCTGAAATTCACCAGCTTCCCTTCAGCTGGGACCTCTCCAGATCACAAGACTTCCCCAAAAATGATCAAGACACCTTTTGCCATGACATCATCTGGAATTTTGAAGACTCTTGGATGAATCCCAACAGGCCCCACAGATTTTTAGGGATCCAGCTTGATCTTGCACAAATTCAAGATTGGCTGGGAGTTGATCATTCTTGCACTCATGGTCCTCCAGCTCAGGACACTGACACTCCCTTGGTCAATAATCCATGTTGAAGACAGAGGCAAAGAATGCATTAAACACCTCTGCTCTGTCTCTGTGTGGTGGCCATCCTCATCCCATAATGGGTCAATGTTATTTCTATGCTGCCTTTTGCCATTAAGAGATCTGGAACAACTCTTTTTACTGTCTCTTGCAGTTCTGGCCAGCTTCTGCTCCAGCTGAGCTTTGGCCAAGTGACTTTTTCCCCTGCAGCAGCAAGCAACATGTCTGTACTGTTCCCATGTCACCTGACCTTGCTTCCACTGGGCATACACCATCCTTGCCTACTTGACTTCTGACATTTGGGAATTGCCTGCTTCTGTGCCCTTCAGAAGTGATGTTTAAAAAGTGACCATCACTGATTGACCCCAATACCTGCAAAAATATTTTCCCAGGGACCTTTACTTATTCCCTGTGCAGACTGAAGTCTGTTCTCCCCACACCCAGAGCTGAGGTTTTGCGGGCACTTTTCATCCTGTGACAAGAGATTTTGAACTCTATTGTTTCATGATTGCTGTGGCTGAGATGACTGCCAATCTCCACACGGTTTCCAAGATCCTCTCTTTTGTAAAGCAGTAGATCAAGGAGGGCATGTTTCCAAGTTGACTCCCTAAGGACCTGTTCCATAAAATTGTCACTCAGCCTTTTTTGGAGTCTTCCGGCTCGGCTTATACCAGCTGTTTGATGCTCACAATTTCTGGCAAGCTGAAGTCCTCCATAAGAAAAAGAGCATTTTCCTTGGAAGTATCCCTTGATTCCTCAAAGAATAACTAATCAGTCTCATTGGCCTGGCTAGAAGGTCTGCGGTAGATTTCCACAATGACTCTTTGCCCTTCCTATCCTTTCCAAAGAGCTTTTAACCATCCAACAGGCCACTCCAGTCACACAGGACTCATCCCACCAGGTTTCACTTGTGGCAATAATGTCAAATTTCTGGGACTGAGCCAAGACCCAGAGATCCTGTTATATGTTCATCATGCTCTTTGCATTAGTGTAGAAATATTTAAGGTATGGTACATTGTAGCTAACACCTTGTGAAACAGATTAAAGGGTCTTCTTAATGGTCATTTCCTCAGGTTTTGTCACACCACCCCTTTGCTCATCACTGCTGAGCCCATTTTACCACTTTTCCCCTTCCAAGCTAAAGTTCTATCAATGAGCCCTGCTGGCTCCTTGGCTGGTTTGATTCTGAAGAATTTCAGATCATGATGAGGCTTGGGGTTGTTGAACAGTTTCCTGAAATAAGGAACACACATTCATAATTTGCAGTAATATAAAGGCTGTTTTTTAGAAAAAAAAATGCATAACTGGTCAAATGAGGCAGTTTTCACTTTGGCAGCACAGAATGAAAGACAAGAATGCTATTTTTATATTAGCTTCTCATTTAGAGGGAAAAAAAAATTCCCAAAGATTTTTCTAAAATTTTTAATTCCCATCTGACCACACATATCTGTAAAATCTCAAACTAACAAACCACAAAGCTAAAAGGAGGGTTTTTCTCAGGTCAATATTCAACTAAACTGTTAAAGTTATGCCAAATTTTTTACCATTCTGATTAAGAAAAAAACCACTTAATATTAATTTAATTTGATTTATCAAGTGTTTGATTTATCTGGTAATTCATAACCTTTAATCAATATTTAGATTTAATTTCCAAGGCCACAACTTTGAAGAAAATCCAAGGTCACCTGCATGTAATTAACGTACTTCTGTGGATACTCAGCTCAGGGTTACGATTGAATGGAGAGACTTGGCAACCTCCTGGGATCTTAGATGAGGATTTTGTAAAATCCTGTGAGAGAATCATGCAATTCTATCAAACAGGGTCCATAAATTACTTTCTTCTGTGACTAAAGCATCAAAATTCATTCTTATTCAGAAACCTTGAATGCATTTGATCAGGCTATATCAGAAGGCATATTCTCATCACAAAAAGGTCCTTCTCCCCATGTTTTTTTTTTATAATTTTAAAGACCTAATTATTTTGAAAATATGCCTTTGTCTGAGCAAATTAACCTTTAAAAGAACTTGTTATCTCTAACTTACAGATATAGTAGGCAAACTCCCATATGAAGAGGTGCTCAGCAAAGAGAAAGCATGCTCATTTTCAGGGTTTCTCATCTAGGAATTTTAGTGCCATGTGTGAGATGGACTAATACAGATCAAAGGTGGCCACAAGTGTAAGTGTGGTGGTGATGGGAATCACTACCATTACCGGGGTAATGGGAACTACCATGCGGAATTTACAAGGTCATTTCTCTATCCCAGCTCCACCAGGAGAGATCAGATAGAAATAGTCCCAAAAATTTAAAGCCATTGTCCCACATATATGCCACCTTTGTCTAGGTAGCAGCAGCCACCAAATCCTGGTTTTACAGTATTTTGATGCTGACAGAATAGGCTTATGACATCACCATACTACTCTGGCATCTGACTGAAGGTACTACACAATTTTGTTTTTCAGAGGACCCCAGCCCAGGGGTCCTTTAAAATGTTTTTCCCTCGGCATTCCAGTGCCTCCTATTTCTGCATATCACCACAATATCTGACTAGCCTGGGACTTTGAAGTGATTTTACCAGTGGCTTTTTGTTAAAGTATGCACTTGTTAAAAGAAAAAAAAAAAAAAAAGCCAATCCTCTTTGAGTTTTGTAAACTAGTATTCAATAAAACCCAATCCAGGAGTAAACAACTTAATAATACATGTACTTAAAACTTTAAAAACAAATTATTTAAAGACTTTACTTTTTCATTGTCCTCTTGGAGGACAGATTAATTCCTCTTTTCTTGTTATCTCTCCAGCAGTTTAACAGCTTTCTGTTTATCAGTAAGGTCTAAACTGTTCCCTCTAATTCACTGGAAAACTAACTTCTTCTCCTTTCTCCTTTCCTTTCCTTTCCTTCTTTCCCCCCCTACAACTGATTCTCATTTTATGCCTTTTCCCTTTATGTGCTTGTTCCCCTGTTTCTCCACTGACAGTTTTTCTCATTACCAGCCTCATCCTTTTCTCAGATGTTTCTTCTCCATCAAGGCCTCATTTCTGCTCTCAGTCCTCTTCCCTGCTCAAGAGAAGTAGAACTCATTGAGAGCAGTGCTGTGAAGGCAAACAGGCAGCCTTATTACTTGCACACCCTTTAAGCAAAGCACCCCTTTAAAATTACAAGTAAACAAGAAAATTACTTGCAGAAATTAGTAGTTTATTCAGTCTTAGTTTTAACTACTCAATTTAAGAATCTTGTAATGAAATATTTATCTTGTAATTTCAATCATTATTACATTTTATTTCATAATAGAAAATGAAAATTTTCATTTCAGTTTTTTCAATTCCATTCACCTAATGCAGCTTTAGACAAATATAAGTAATTATTCCTTCTATGCTTATTCAAGATTTTTCTGATATTTGTAAAAAATTATGTGCATTGCATTTGCATGGCTAGGCTTTTGTAGCAGAAGGGCTGTTTTTGTGAGAAGCTGCTAGGAACCTCCCCCACATCTGGCAGAACCAATGCCATCCTTGGTGGATCAAGGTGGATCTGCTGCTGATCAAGGCTGAGACCATCAGCCTCATGCATAACACATTTGTGAGAAGGGCACAAAGAAACCCACCTGTGGGGTAGCAGTAATAGGAGAGATGTGAGAATATGTAAGAAGCAGTCCAGTATGCATCAAGGTTAGTAGATAAGGAAGGGGACAAAGTACTCCAGGTGCCAGAGCAGAGATTCCCCTGCAGCTCATGGAGGTACTTGGAAGACCAGATATCCACCTAGACCCCATGAAAGATCCCATGATGGAGCAGACAAAGTACCCAAAAGAGACTGTTACACATGGGAAGTCCACTCTAGAGCTGAAAATCTGACCCTGTGAGTGAACTGTGCCAGAGCAATCTGTTCCTGAAGGACTGAAACCTGTAAGGGATTCACGCTGGGGCAATTTATGAAGAACTACAACCTGTTGAAACATTACATTGGAGAAGTTAATGGAAGACTGTCTCCCATGAGAGGGAGCCCATGGTGGAGCCTTAAAGAGTGTGAGGAGTCCCCATCTGGAAGAAGAAGGACTGATAGAGTCAATGTGTGATGAATTGATCACAGCCTCAATTCAGGTACATCACTGTTGTGGGGGGCAGGTAGAGAAAATTGGGAGTAAAGGTGAGAACAGGGAGAAGGGAGGATTGGAGGAAAGGAGTTTTTAAGATTTTTTTTTTTTACTTCCCATTACCCTACATTATTAATTACATTGAAGTCGAGTCTGTTTGCCCATGATGACAATTGGTGAGTGATTTCTCCCTGTCTTTGTTTCAATTGATGAGGCTTTTGCTATATGCTTTATCTTCCCTGTCCCTTTGCAAAGGAGAGTGATGCCACCTCTGGAGGGTACCCAGCTTCCTGCCAAGGTCAACCCAGCTGAGTCCACATATCTCCTCTCAGGACCATAAAGTACTCATATTAGAAACTATTTTTTTCCCCAGTAAACAATCAGTTCTCAATGCTATATAGACTGCTTTAATTTTAAAAGTTAGATAGTTTATATTTTTCTCTTTTCAGCTGCATTGAATTTTCTTTACTGATATTTTTAATGCTGTATTAATTGATCAATGACTTGATCAAACTATTAAGCCTGTTTGGCTTATATTGGAAAAAATAATATTTGAGTTATTATTCAAATGTTTTTTGCCAAAAGCCTAATGTTTATATTTGTTATGCAGGGTAAAGACACACCTTTTTTTTCTTAATAAAACCATTCACATGATAGTAAAAAGTGGCAAAATCTCAAATGACACAATAATTTCACCAGCTTTAGGTAGCTTGTGGAGGATCTCTGGTTTTTGGCTTTGGGTCTCCTTTGTATTGCAGACAAACTTCTGGACTTCTGCCTATCTTTGTTCTTCGGTGAACTTTCAATTTATGCTGTCCTTAGACATTTTCTACCACAGCTGCAATAATGATGCCTCTCCTAAAAGAATTTCATTAGTACCTGTTTGTCTTCTCAGAATATAAATCAAGAGAGAGATGAAAAAACATCTTATTTCATCATTTCATACCTATCATTTTTCTTTTTTTTTTTTTTAATAAGTACTAATAATGTATGGTACAGATACAACAAATTCAAAACAGTATTATTAACTCTACTTTCATCAATAGAAGAAGTAACTTTGAGACAAATTAAATGCATATAAAGGAAATCGATAAATGGCTGTCAGATGTTGTCTATGATTAGACCACGTAATCATGTAAGATAAGGC
The DNA here is from genome assembly GCF_971803275.1 of Cyanistes caeruleus. Classification (NCBI taxonomy): domain Eukaryota; kingdom Metazoa; phylum Chordata; class Aves; order Passeriformes; family Paridae; genus Cyanistes; species Cyanistes caeruleus. The sequence continues at coordinate 45,167,477 of NC_141703.1, forward strand.
ATAGAAAGTTATGTTTTAAAAATGTTTCAAAAATTTAAAAATGTTTCAAATTTAAAAATAGTTCTTGTAAAAATATTTGGAAGAAATTGAAAATAGGGGTGACTGACTGAATTCTTCAAAATATTTTTGTAGTAATAGCAGAAAGAAAACAATAGTTGAGCAAATATTGAATTAAAAAAAATAAAAGGATTTTCATTTGAATTACAACTGTATGAGCCACTAATAAAACAGGATTAGAAAGGGTGGAATATATGAGAAAATGGGAAGGACAAAATGAAAGAAGGATTTGCATTATGTCCACTTAACTGTTACAGAATATTTGAAGTTATATGGAAAGAAAATGCTTGCTAAACTAGAAATGTTCCAGTAACTTTAAAAAATAAAGTGTGATGAATCAAATACTCAATAGACTCTCAATAACAAAAAGCAATAGAAAGACAAAGTAGAATTTGAGCAGTAAAAAAAGAAAAAACATATTTTTAATCACAGCTACGAGTGTGTGATTAAATTCTGTTATTCAAGATAATAAAAATATCTGCTTTTGAAACACATTTTGATGGTAAGTTAAGAAGAGAATATTTCAGCATTCCGTGTTTCTTCAGCAAGGATGCTTCAGTAGTTATTTATATCCTAGAGACAAAAATAAATATGTATTAAGTAATAATATATACATTAAAAACATTTTTTTGAAGCAAGTTTTCAGAATGCATATGTTAAGTCAACAAATGGAATATTTTGGAGGGGCCATGTCACACAAAGTTACCTGGCAGGGCTTCCTGTGACACCATGCAGTATAATTTTACTGACATGATTAAATTTCCAATTCCTAAGCGTATAAAGTAAGCAGGTCTGAACCTACATTGGAAGCAACTGCAGCACAAACAAACAGAAGAAGTTGAGTAACTCAGGAGCTAATTTGACCTCTACTCAAGGTATGTACAAAATAGCTGCACCAATACTGACATTTCCAGTGCCTCTATGACCAAAATGCCTTTTATATCAACAGCTCAGCCCAGGTTTCCACAGAAAACCTGATGCATTTATTTCCAGGGTACAGTCCTCTTCTAACTGACATTACAGGCAAGAATTTCATTGCTTTAATGAGACCAAAATCAGGTTTCTGCTTTCTGTCATGATTCTTCATAAAGACTTTATTTTTTTCTAATAAATATTAAAGGAACTAGTTTTGTGATATTAACTGTTGCAGTATATCGTACCATGAATTTTAGTAATTAGCTAACTTTTAGTAGAAAATTTGCTCAAATTAAATTACAATTTAAAATACAGCTTTAAAGGTATGAAAAAGAATAAACGCTTTTAAAACATGTTCTGAAAAATGCGAACAATTAATTTTTCCAGAGTTAAAAATCATTTGCTATGTGAAGCATTCAGCATTCCTTTTCAAATTCTTTATGGGAATATTTTCCTTTAGAAACAGTGGAAGATCTACCCTTTTACATCTCTGTGTTTGGAATAGGAACTTTTGGTTTTATCCATTAGATATCCAGTGTGAAATAGTTTATCAGGCTCTTTTTAAATGTGTCTTCCTAAATGGAAGTTTCACTCCTGGAAGGAATTCAGTGTGCCTAGTTAGACTCATGTATTATATCAGGAGGAATCTTGTTTTTGGGGAGGCTCCAGTTCTCTTTCCATTGACTAAAGGTAGACTTCAATAACTTCTTCTGAAAATCCATCAGATTTCTGAAGGCCTTGAATGAGGTAAAAAGGATCTACCCTTTAGTACACAATAAAACTTACTAATTTTTCTATTAGTCACTTCAGTTAGTATCATATTTAATACAATATACTGAGATAGATAATCCAAGATGCTGCAATTATAGAAACAGAGGTTTACTCTGGGTAATGCTGAGGATGCAATATGCAATAGCAATGAATGAACCCCAAAAGGCAAAGCCTTGTAAGAACTCTTTCAAAATTTGCAAAATAGTTAGGAAGCAGAATATGACAGCACTGGCAGGACTGTATATTTTGGAGACCAGACATTCTGTCAAAAATTGGTTTTTTTCCTGGTGCATTTGCTTTTTGTAGGTAATATTTTCTACTGTAGGTAATAATACTACTTTGATTTAAAAAATATTTGAACTTTTTCCCCAGTTTTGTGAAAATTTCGGTTTGATTAATTTTTCAGTAATCCAAATTACTTTATTCATCCTTAATAGTTAGAGAATGAGATGAATAATCAGCTAGTCATCTTCAAAAGATGAAGAACAGATTGCCCACTGTTCTTTGGCATTGGGAACATTGCATGTCGTGCAAAGCCTTGCTAGCATCTGCTTAAAAATATGAGCATGGGTGTCTAATGAATTGAACTATGCTTGAATCAGCCCCTTTCAATGAGTAAATGAGCACTTTGGACACAGTATGGAAAGAGTTGTAGTTTTCTTTTAAGACCTTTTTTGTCGTGTTATTGCTAGCTGCTAGTTTAAAAAAGGAGTAGTTAAGCTAGGAAAATTAATGAATCCTTAAAACTTTCTCTTTTCAAGTAGGAAGCATGTGATTACCTTCATAAAAGAAAAATTTGATATTGTAAGACTTTTATTCTTTTTATATATAATAAAATAATAACTGTTATTATATTTTCTTATTTTATTCCATTCATCTAAATATGAACAATGGTTTTGGTTTTGTTTAATAATAATATTTTTAATATTTTAATAATAATACATAAATAATTTTATTTTAATATTTTAATAATAATAATAAAGTGGAAGAGGTTAGGTGTCTTCTGTTTATTATTTTGTCTGAATATTTTCCTCCTCACAATTTATATTTTTTTTGACCTGTGTATTCCATTTACAGCCAATCATCATAGAGTAGGTTTTATAAAGTAGAGCAATATATTGTATTCTAAGACCTCATTCTGCCACCATATCATCAGAGAAAGATTCCTCATCCTTTGATGACACCTAGTAGAATTGAGGACTTAATATAGTTATGACTATAGAAAAAGATGAAGTACCTCCATCTCTTGCTACTTAAAAAATGAATCAATGGGATTGACTTCACTATCAAAGGCTTTACAATATCTGAGTAGGAACTGAAGTGACTCAGAAAATATGATCTATTATAGCTTTTGAAATTCTGTGAGAGTTGATGTTAGGAAGATTTTTACCTGGTAAAATTTCATTAAGAAGTATAAAACCTTGAATAAATAAAACCAAAGGTATGAAAATTTCTTCTCTGCTTAAATGAATGATTTGTGTGGGGATGATTTTCCCTCACCCTCCAAAAGCAAAGGAAGGTTTTCGCTCAGAGTGGTGTAGACCCTATGGACCTTTCAAAGCAAGACTTTATCATTTGAAATTACTGTTCCACCCAGTTATGAATATAAATTCCAATTGTTTTGCTGATGGATAGTGAAAGGAGTCAGTTTGCTCCTCTTAGAGGAAGGACAGACAGTGTTTGACTTACTCTTCTGTTTTTTCTGGCAATACTTCTAGTTTACTTAAAGTTATCAATAATCAGTTTATACAGTCCCCTGATAGAAATGTGTATATGTTTCAACAGAAAATACAGATATGTTTTTATACACAATAACAATAAACATTTTACCCCTGCAAATGTTATGAATTACCTGTTTCTGAACATTTTCTTAGTAGCCTGAACCATTGCCTGAAAGGTGGCCTGTCTTCCAAAGCCACCAAGTGATTTTTTCAGGATATTATGTTGTAACTTATTCCTGTACATTCTAAATGGAATTTTATCTATTAAAATTAATTCTGTACACTGAAGAGTTGTTTAAGTGTTAAGGCTCTAAACAGATGGAGTCATGAAATTTGGGTAGACTAGCAAGTCCCCAGGCCTAATCTTCTTCATCTTAAAAAAAGGAACAGAACTTCAAATTAATTCTGAAAAAGGATACAAGAAATATAATCCACAGTATTACAGCACAAATAAATTACTAGCCTAATTGAAAAGTAAATTTTTTTGCCCTGCTTCCTTTTGGCTCAGCTGTGTTGGTTTTGGAAAGAAGCTGTCAAACTGCATGAAGCCCTTGTGCATACAGATGGCTGTGTTTCCTTATAGGCACAAACAGCTGCAGCCATGCTTTGCAATCATATCAGCACTTTCCAATAATTATCTTTTCAATGAACTCTGATTATTCTCAGTTCTTCACACTAGAAAGCCCTGGAGGTTTATTTTTTATTCATTCTGTAGAATTCATGTGAAGTTCAAAGTTTGCTCATGCATGGCACACATACTTACACAGAAATTGTGAATAGGCACAGTAACAGAGCAAGGTTACTGCTGAACACGAGAAATTTTCAGAACCCATATAGCTGACTGCCCAGCAAACACTGACATTATAATATTTAGCTAAAAAAATATATATTTTTTCCTTTAGAAATAGAATAAATTACAGTATAGAAACAAATTCTGAGTGATGAAGACTTATGGCAGGCTTTTCTGATCAGGAGTCCAAAATTAAACTTCTGAAGTCCTTACACTTTTCATTAAATATGCCTGAGTAATTTACTCAATATACAAAGATTAGCACCATGATATGCTTGTCACCAATGAGAGTCATAAGAAGGTGGATGTCAGACAAAGAAAGGGTTCAAGATGTCAATTATTCTGCTTAAAGAAATGGAAAAAAATAATTTAGACAACTATATAGCAAGTGACATTCCTGTTATTTAGAGTATTTGTTTTAATGGTGTTTCTTGATATTTTAGCTGTATGTATCTCAGCAAATTATCATGTTTTTGAAAATGATGGTATATTAGCTATGATGGCTACAGATGTTTTTAGCTAGTCAGCATTCAGTTTGTATCCTCTGTTGTTGTTAAAGCTTGTATATTTAAACTATGAGGAGAAGTTAACCTTATGTGCAAAACTTCATGTTGTTTTGGTAAGTGGTGACAGGAACAATTTCACTTTTGAAAAATTAATAGAAAAGATGAAAAGAATTAGCTCTCACAGAGCTATGGGAAAACATTCTGTGTTATGCATTTTATTATCCTTATGCTTAAATTAACTCCTTTCTTCTTTCATCTGGGTTGATGTGTCATAATCATGATACCAATGAAGCAATAGAGATTGCTGTGCTTATGCCATAAATCTGATATCCAGAAAATGTGGTTATCAAGACCCCTGACTTAGATTTCAGGATTTGGTAAAAGGAGTGCTGATGTTTAAACAAGTCTGTTATGTATTCTGTAAAATTTTATAATTAAATAAGTATCCAGTTGAATATGATGAGAGAATAAACTTATTCTCTGGAAGAAATAAAAAAAGTTGCTATGAAGTTCAAGTTCTATTGTCTCCCCATGGTGTAATAAGTAAAAATAATTTTTTTTTCCCATCAGGTAGAAGATTTTGATGACAGAAATCTTCAAGAGTAAAGTACAGAGTATCTTTTCATACGTCATCACCATTAATAACTTTAATAATCTTAACATTTCTGTCCATGAAGTTTGGTCAAGACAATAATGTTCTGAATCTGGAATGGTTTTATTGCTTATAACACTTATAAAGGAACTATGTTTAAACTCAAATTATTAACTTACATATAAATAATTTTTTAATTCAAGAGTCTTAAAAGAGAACCATGTAAAAATTTCTCCTATAGTGGAATATAGCTGCATTATTACTGGTCGAAAAGCAGATATTTTAGATATTGGAATGCTTTAAGAAAAAAAAAATCTAATATTCTCTGCAGTATTTTGTACAAATTAAATTAAAAAATATTCCTTCATATTTCTTTCCCATTCTCCAGTCCAGACTGGGACTTAGCCTCCTCTCCTTGCTAAGTGAGTGCCATGAATAATGTCATAAATACATTAATTGAGATGTTATTTTCTTCAAGATTCTCATGCATTGACCCTTTCTGTCCTCTTCATTTCCGCTACTCAAAGCTATAATCAAATCTACAGAAAAAAAAACCAAACAAACAAAAAACACAAAACAAAAACAAAACCATTGTTCATATTTAGATGAAGAAGTAGCTACCACTACTCACACTTTCAAACATACAAAATATGTCTCATGTCCCTCATGCCGGTATGGGTTAGAGTGCCGAGCATTTGGACACCAGGATTTACATACACGACCATCTGGACAATCCACAAACCTGAACTTTGTCATTCTCATGCAATTGATAAGAAGTAGACACCTAGAGAAGACAATATCTGCGTACCACCAAAGTTTGCCGAATTAAAAATACACAATAACACATGTAAATATACATGCATGTGTGGGCATCTGATTGGTGTATTTTCTCTGAGTATGGAAAATCCAGGGTTATTTGGCCAGTTGTTTCTGAGCACAGCTTGATTAACACAGCTGCCTTACTTGAGTCAGATAAATTTCATTAAAAGAACGTTTTTATAGCAGATATTTAAGATCCTGTGGTTTAAATCTGCAAGTGTATACCACTGAAATGATTTCTTAACAAAATATCTATGCAGTTCCGCATTGCTATTTTTGGTTAAAACTAAAATCCAGTGAAATGTTCATGGAACACTGACTTATCTAGGAAAAGAAAAAAAAATCATTAGCACAGTTTCTAATCTAGAGTGTACATGAAAAGTCTGATTTTTGACACAAGAATGCAGATTTTTTACTGAACTGAACATAAATTTTTAGTAGAATAAAATTCTCTGATTCTTAGGTCTAACATTTCTTTTTTGACCTTTTGTTTCTGAGAGAAGCCTACAATCTGATTCAAAGTTGGACCAACATATGTTTTATTATTTTTTTAAAACAATCTAATTCAAAGTTGGACCAACATATGTTTTATTACTTTTAAAAAAAGTGGTGAAAATGGTTATATAGAAGACAGTGTCAGAAGAATGAAAGAAAGCAAATGAAAGTCTAAACAAGGAAATGCATAATTAGTTCCAAGAATGTTTCAGGTTTCCTTCAGATGTTTAGATGTTATTCAATCTTTCCTCCACCCCCAGGCACAATGACAGCAAGACTGGGCTTCAAACAACATCACAGAAGGAGGCATTAGTAGGTTTCACTCGTTCATATCCTGCACTCAGAATGAGAATTTGTCCCTAGGATGAACCTTCACCATGAAATAGAGTGTCTTCTATATTTAATTCTAGAAGTGAGTAAAAATAAAATTTTTTAAAATGTTAAAGATTTGAACTTCAGGACATTATTTTTCCACAGCATAACTTAACAAAAATTTCTGTCAGCTTTATGCAAAAGCAAAAAATTCTGCATATGAGCATTCCCATCTGCCATTTTTCCTGTAAAAATGTCTTTTATAAGAAGTTTTTATTTCAGATTGCATTTATGGGCAAGGAATAAAACAGTGTGCCAGCAGTGACACTCCAAGTAACAGTGTTCACAGGCATGTTAAAAGCACAAACACAGGACAGGTTGGGTTTTGTTTTGTTTTGTTTTTTTACAAGGTACAGCTGATGGCTCCAAAGAAATATATTCTGTACCCTTGCAAGACATTTTCTGGCATGTTTTAGACACAAATTATATATGAGTAGTTACAAACACTTTGCTTTCTATAAACTCAGTATTTGCTATCCTCAGACAATTCATTATTTATAGTTAAACTGTAAACATTTCCTCAAAAATGACAACTACATGTGTTTCCTAGAAATAACTGCTCAAAAATGTAAGCAAAAGGGAAAAAAAACAACAAAAAAGAAAAAGTAAAAAGCAAAATAAAGTGTTGTGAGGGGGAAAAGGGGGGGAAAAAAACAGCTATTTTTTTTAATTCCACAAAGAAATTAGTAAGACAGATGGAGACAACATTTAAGACAGTCAGTAATGAAACACACAGTTGTAGAGATTATGTATATCATAGATCATATCAAGAGTGGAAAGGCTGAAAGTTGAAATACAAATTATGTTCCAAATAACTGGTTGTAATTCAACAGATAAAATGCACAGTACACAAATTTCCTAAAATTTATGGAAGAGCTTTTTGTAGGTGTATGTTTTATTCTGCTGCTTGTCTTCATACCTATGAAGTTACATAAAACCATGGTCTTTCCCAAACTTATTGTGCACTGAATTGGAAAATATATAATAATAAATGTATCTTTTTCCAATATATGTTTTTTCCTTATTTTAAATGTGCATTGCTATGTTGACATAAATGAAGAATAAAGTTTCATGGAGTATAGAAAGCTATTTCATCAGTTTTTGCACAAAGTACAAGAAAAAAAATTACTGTTTATTTTTCCTATGAAAAAGAGACAAACTCATAATATCATACAATTTTGTAAAAACTTTGGTGTGTTAAGGAAATAGCAGTAAGGCATTCAGAGAAAACATATACCAGGTATTCCAATCCTAGGAGTGACCTAGAGATGGAGAGGTGCTGAAGGACAATTTTTTACCTTAAATAAATCTTTGAAATGTTAAAGCAAGTAATTTTTCTATTTTGACCACAACTACTGGAATACTAAGCAATGAAATATTGGGTGCTGAAAAATCTAGAATACCTAAATGCTGAGCACTGTGTTTGCTAATATTGCTTTCACCATCACTCTCCCTCCCTTACAGTTTAGGGCATGCTCATGTGTATCTGAACTCCATCCAGATTTGGAGTCAGCAGGTGTATGAGGTTCTCCCAGGTTCTCCTCAGATACCATAGATATTATAATAAGCAGTGGTTATGAATAATTTCCCCACTTTATTACCTTTCATCTTCAGTGTAGAACTTACACTATCCTAACAGAATCAAAATGTAAGCTCACAAATCATAATGAGTTTCTTATGTTCTCTAAAAACGTTCATCAGTATACATCTGAAATGTAAAACAGTCATGACTTCTTGTCTTGCTAATTTCTTTATTCTCTGTTAAAACATATTTATATATTCAATTTTCCCACTTATGCTTCAGACAAAAAAATTACACAAAAAAGGACATTCTGAAAGGGTTCACTAGCAGATTATATCAATAGCAAATGTCTACCATACCTAGAAACTTCCTCACAAATATTGTCTGAGAATGATTAACAAGTGAGGCTAAAGCCACATAGCAGCAGACTTCTAAAAGTAGTCTGGAAATCTCTGAGTATATACTTTTAAAAATTTAGGCACTCACATTGGACGAATAAATTCAGGAAGATTTTGGCACATAGGGACGATTTAACTTCCTGTGACGTGTTTGCAGAATCAGTATTTCAGGAAAGTATTGCAGAAACAGAAAGAAATTTTCTTTAGTCTTGCCTCATTGACTTATTAAGCCAAGACCAGAGGTAGCTAAAAAAAGAAAAAAAAAAAATCTGCCAGATATATGTTCCAAATATTGTTTGAAGTCTAGAGGCCTTTCACAAAATGTAAAGACACAGCTGAATGGGAATTCATGAGCATCTTTTTTCTATAAGAAAATTTTTTTACACCAAAAAAAGAAAAATCTATATGAAGCCAAGGTCTATGTATTTTACCTTAAACAAATATTCACTACCTGTATTTATAATTTTCAGGATCAAAATATTTTAGGTTTCTGTATGACTTTTGCATAAATAATTTCAATCATAACAAACATGTGAAATGATATATTTAAAATTTGCTTTTAGGAAGGCTCTGGTGTCACATGAAAGAATTACAATTATGATCACCTAGTCTATGTAACCGGTTTAGTATTAAAGAACAGTATTCGTATAAATTTCATATAAATAAGGATACAACATGTTTGTCTGTTCTAATATAAACTGAGGCTAGTAGACAAAGCCATCACGAATCAAGGTCACATCTACATATTATTTTTGTACTTATAATTGATATAATCAACATGACAGTGAGTGCCATTATAGCATCTTTTTTTCAAAAAGCAAAGAAACAGTGCCTATAAGGAAGAAACTTTGTGTTTTCAGGGCAAAGTAAAGATATGACTTTGCATGATTCAGTAAGTAGGGCAATAATTTCCAAAAGGCTAACTGTAGCTTGAAAAGAAATAAAAGAAGAATAAACACCCTTACTGATGGGATGTCAACCCATGACTACAAGAAAATAGACATACAACACAAGTATTGTTTCTAATAGTAAAAAATACTTTCATTTCTAAGACAGAAATCGGATGATTTTGAGTAATTTGAAAATATATTTATGTAAATTAATCATTTGTGGCAGAGAAATTAAATGATTTTTCAAGATTCATCCATAAACAAAATGGCACATCCTCCCTGGATCAAAACTAGAAAAATGTTGTTGTTGTTGTTGTTGTTAAGTGATCAATAAACATGATTAAAGTGTGGATTAAAAACATAATAAACATGAAACATGTTTATTACACAACATATTAAAATGTTAATTAAAAACACAAACATGATTAAAAGATAATTAAGGCTTTGGTCTTAAGACACACAAATAGAAAAATGTTGGCAGGGATTTCTTTTAATTACTAAATAGAAAACTGAGTGAGCTTCTGGATTATGAGCAACTGGATATCTATCAGGTAAATCCTTTTACTCATACTTAATATTTAAGTGTATTGCAATGAAATTGTTTGATCTTTGATGTGTAAACCCTCTTTAACTGATAATATAACTCTTGATTGTGACAGAATTTTTATTTTTCAAACCATGAGGTAATATATATTAAAAACAAATAAGGACTTGAAAACTATTCTAAATAGTTTATTTATATATATTTATATATATATATATAAATATATTATTATTATTATTATTATTATTATTATTATTATTATTATTATTATTATTATTATTATATATATATATATCCTCAGGATATATAAAGCATAGAAGTATATGTGAAATACCACCAAAAGGAATATAATTTTAAAGTTGTAGGAATGCAAAGTCTTTTTTTTTTAAGATGCAAATGTTTATTATTTTTATTTTAAAGGATTTTGATAAGTACTTCTGGTATTACAATTTATTTTCTACATGAAATAATATTATTAAATTTAAAGTTAATAGCATAAAAAATAATAATGCCAGTGAAATTTTTAAAGATATGCAATACTTCTATAGATTTACTAATGTGTTAACATACATGCTAAATTTGCATTCCTATAATTAGAATATGTGCCATATATGTTGAACTTTGGTAACTAGCATTTATTAGAGTTTGTTGAAACAAGAGTGTCAGAAATTGCATAAAACAAATAGTATAAAAAAAAAACCCAAAACTTAATATCAATAAATATATACTCCAAAATAAGAGACTTCATATTTTGACTTAAGGTACTCATGATCTGATTTATTCACAGCCCAGAAAAAGACTTTTTTACCTGTGCCATATAAACAGCAATAAATAACAATATAAATTTAAAAGAAGCCTAGATATTATTTGTTTGTGTGACTGCCTATTGAAGTTGGAGATTCATTAGGTAAATGTGAAGCTGCAGAATATCATAATTGATGAATGATTTCTTATTTCTTGTTAAAAGCTTATTAGTATTTTAAATCTATTTCTTTTAATTACTCATTAGAATTATATTAAAGAATGAACTTCATCCATTCTTAAACCATGGAAAATGAGTTTTTGTATGATAAAATACGCTGGTTTTGGCTAGGGTGGAATTAATGTCTTTCACAATAGCTGCTGTGGAGCTGTAGTTTGGTTTTTTGGCTGAAAACATTGTTGGTAACAGAGGGATGTTTTCCTTATTGCTGAGCAGCACTTACACAGAGTCAAGGCCTTTTCTTCTTCTCACATCATTGCTCCAGTCCAGAGTTTGGGGGCTACACAAGATGCTGAGTGTCAACACAGCCAGGACAGCTGCCCCCAACTGGCCCAAGGGATTCCCTACCATATAGTGTCACGCCCAGCATATAAAGGTGGAGGAAGAAAAAGGAATGAGGGAATGTTTGTAGTGATGGTGTTTGTCTTACCAAGTTATGTTATGTGCAGTGGAGCTGTGCTTTCCTGGAGATGACTGAACATGACTGCCCATGAGAAATGGGGAATGAACTTGTTTTATATTGCTTGCATGTTTACCTTCTGCTTATCTATTAAGATAAAGTCTTTATCTCAGCCCCCGAGTTTTCTCACTTTTACTGATAATCCCCCCTGTCCCATCATGATGGTGTGAGCGAGCAGCTACATGGGGCTTGGTTCCCAACCAGGGTTAAACCACAACACAAACAGACAAACTGCAAAAAGGTGCTCCATAATAAGTAGATGGTCATTGTAATTCAGTTAGGGATTAAATGCCTTAGAATAAGATCCATAAATAGCAATATACTGAGGGAGCTGTCTGATGTAGTTTAAGAATGAGATTACCAAGAGGGAAAATGGTTTGAAGATTTAACATATACACTATTAGACAAGTCATGTCCTCCAAGGCATTTTCAGGAGAGGCCATTGCACCCTTTCATATAGTCAGTTGAAAATGGAAATGCTAAGGATGTGTCTTAAACTACTTTTCACTCAGAGGAAATGACAACAATCTGTCAGCAAGAGAATATCTCCATCTGCTCACAGATTTATGAACAGTTACACATAGCATGACATGTAGTATGGCCAATCACTGCAACTGAAGAGATAAACTCTTAATTCCTCAACTTCTCATAAAATATTCTAAAATAGAGGTAGACCTTGCATGATATATAAAGAATTTAACTAAAATTGAAATGTACCAGCAACGAAAATGTGTTACAAAATACCAATGTTTTCATAGTGACGTATGAATTGAAAAGATGCTCCTGTTAACAGAAAAACAGCTTAAATTATTTGCAAAGTTTTATTCTAATTCATCCTTTATCTAATTTAATTTATAATCCATCATATGCTGCTCTTATGGAATGTCCAAAATATCACATCAACCCTGCTGTTTGTGAGGGGCTTGGTCTGCAAACATTCAGTCCTTAAGAAATAATGTCATACTTTGATAAAGAAAAACAGCCCATCATTTGAGCTTGGGAATGATTCTTCTTCTAATGTGAACTGGACCTCCTGTGGTGAGGGGTGCTGCCCTAGGACCCAGGTTTCTCCCTGTTCTACTTAATCCCCTAATCTGTCCATCAGTGAGGTTGAGCACATGTTGCTATGTGCACTACTTATCCACACCTGCAAACATATTCCCATGCCTGGTCATACAGATTGGAGCCAACTCTCATGAGCACAGACAGCACCTACAGCCTCACCTGCTTCCCTCTCTGTCTCAGCAGGATAAAAGTTCACCACTGAGAATATGTACATGTATGTACTCCAGAAGCTGGCCTCACAGTGTTCCCAGGTGTTCCCCCTTGATGGTAACTTGCCATATAATTTCCCAAGGCATCAGCCCCCTGCCATCACAGGCTGTCTCACCCTCACACCACTACTCTCCTGGTCCCAAATCCATCTTGTCCCCTCCCCCAACCCCATGCTGTTACTCTTTGAGGTTCATAGGTGTTCCCATTGTCAGAGCTGGGCCTTAAGGATCTACGCTCTTTCTCACTCCCAGGTATTTTTGCCCACTAGCCTGGCTTGATCTCCCTCGATCAGTGGCCACAGACTAGCTCACAGATCTGAATTCATTCCCCATGCACATACATTCATAGAGAGTACAGAGCTCCATGCCAGAAAATAGTCAAGGTGGAGTTGAATTAAGAGACATGACTACAGCAGGCGCTGGGCATGGCCAAACAAGCAAGCTTTTCAGCATCTTTTACAATGCAAATGGACCATTGTTTTTTCCTCATCCCTCTGTTTCCCTATACTTGGTCCCCCACAATTCACCCAAAGTTCTTTTTTTCCACCTTTGGTATCTCCTTTAAGTATTCCATAGTTAGTTCTGCATAATCTCCAAATGCTTTTTTCCCTAAATCCAGCAACATATCTCATAACCCTTCCCATTATTCTGAAAGGCAGCAAGGTGCTCTGGAGAGATGGTTGTGATGGCTCATCCTGATGGGTTTCACATGTTGCTAACAAGGCTGATGGGTCTGTTGGTACAGCCCTGGGAGTTGCTCAGTCAAGGAATTCATTCCTTTGCAGTCTGCAATTTGGTTTCTGTCTGCTGTTGTGTCCCTGTGCTCTTCTGGGTTTGTGAAGAAGGACCTTTGATGGCGTGGTGGCTCTCCTATGTGGGCCTGGGAGCAACAAGGACAGGTTATTATACAAGTTATTGTTCCTGTGCTTGTTTATCTTTGCCTTCTATTTTGGGTGCAGATGAGCTTCATATCACTTAAACTAACACAAACTGACTTCAAAGGTTTGTGGTAGCAGAGCTATCCTAAAACACTTAAATATTCTATAAATTTTTCTAACAATGTCTGTTTTGGGACATAAGATGCTATTCAATTTTGATATTGTATTTAAGATGCTTATCAGTCAGGTTTTTTGCATAACTAAGGGATTCTAAAGAGCAGCCTTGGACTCTTCTTAATGTAAAAATGTAGCTGACTTGCCAAAAGGAAAGAAAGGGGTAACATTATAAAAATGTTTCAGAGAAATCAAGGTCTTCTAACTCTGCTGCTGTAACAGTCGCAGATGTATATGCAAAGCTGAGATATAAAGGCACTACTAAGTAGTAGTGTGTAATGAAGTACAACATTTTTGGTCTTAAATAAATGTAACAATATATTAAAATGTCAAAGATGAAATTGATAAATACATCCTGTGGACAGACAACTGTAGAATTCACCTTACATGCATTACTGTACTGGCTATATAAAAATAAATGGGGTGCTACAAGTCCAATTTTGTCATTCTGTGCATATAAGCACACTGCAAGACTCCATCTAGTCTACTGTGTATAATGTGCTAGGGGCTGTTTGGTCACTTTACATGTTCTGTGATTGAGTCTGGCTCTGGTCAAAATCATGAACCAGAGTTCAGGTTGTTGCCCTGCATTTTTCAGTGTCAGTAGTATGGAAATATGCCAAACAATATTCTCCTGTATGCTACAGTTCGAAAAATTTTGGAACAAATATATTAAGGTGTAAATCTGTACAGTTAAATAACTTGGCTTCTCAATTCACACCTGGGTCCTGACCCCTGACTCTCAACACTATATAAACATTTTTTGAGTCTTGCTTTTATAACAATCACTGAGAATTATGTAGACGACCTCAGGGCATTTTTCAGAAGGCAGTGGAACATGTCCAATCAACCTCTGGATCAGCCAGAAGGGCTGTCTGATCAGTGGTGGCCACCCAATGTTGTAAGGGGTGTTTGGGCTGTTACCACCACCAGCTGGGGGACAGGCTGATTAGTTTTAGCATACTGTTTTCCTGTTTTAAACACTTTGGTCAAGTCTTGACTACTGTAAAAAAAAAAAAAACTGGCCATGTGCTCTTTGGTACAATTCAGTATTGAGTACTCTTCCCACTTTGCACACTAGATGTGTTTAAAAGGAAGGAAGTGTATGCGATGGAGCAGGGAATCTTGTATGCCGTCACTTCTTGCCAGCAAATTATCTCCTTTTAGATGTTTTCTTTTACCTTTATTAAAAATTCATGATATTCTACTTTGATATCACTTATAAATTCCTAGATCTGACTGATTTAGTCTAATCTGAATTATATAACTTTCTAGAAGAATGTGTAGTAAATTTATTTGATTTCTGGTGGGATTTCTTGCACTGGTTCCCAAATTACACCTAAATATTGCCAATTTAAATCTGTTTTTTCTTTTCCCTTAATCTTTGTCCATACTTTTATACTCTTTGACCCTGACAACATACATCTGCACTTATACAGAGTTTTTGTGTACTTTTATATCAAATTTTCTTAGCTTCTCATATTTATCGCTTTTTTACTTATGCCTTTTCAATAATATGGGTTATTTTTCCCAAGTTTATGTTCTAATTTACATTCACAACTTTACAGCAACAAAATGACCATCTGAAAGAGTACCTCAGAATTCTGCTTACTCATAATTAATTTCAGCCTCTCAAGGCTTGTTAATATTTAGAATCAGAGCCCACAAAGGTCTCAAGAAAATAGAAAGTAATTTCAGCAACATTCTCATGTGTCTATTCAGTTAATACACTCTTAATTGGGCACAAGAGGGTCTGGAAGGACTAATGTTACTGTGGTATTCGGCATGTTTTCTACAGAAATTGAGCTCTTTAAGATGAACAAACTGACACAGCATGAAAATTTTCATATAGCAAAGTGCCTTTTACTTATATGTATTTTGCTTATATGTATACTTCACACTTTTAGAGACAATAAGGAGTGCTACTTAAAACACTTGTGTATCTTCTTGTCTTGTAATTGTTGATCTAAGATGAGAGAATGAAATATTATTTTAATTAGTGAGTTGTAGCCATCAAAAGAACCACAGGCATATAATTGCTTTACTAGAAGGCTGGCATAGTTCAAATCAATTCACTCGAACACCTGCTAACAAGTACCTATTGCCTTTAAAAAGTAAGATTAACACCTGCCACTTGAAATACAAGGAAAGGAATGCTGCCATTTAAAAAATGCTTTTCTCTTAGAGTACTTGTATTTTCCAGAAAATTAGATAAGATATTAACTGTTATTAAAAGAATCTACTGTGACAGAAACATCCAAAAGTTTATCCCCGTCAAATGAAAAATTAATATCTTCCCTTGCCTATGTATAAGGAGCTGAAGAGATAATTTTGTTTATGAAAAGGACCTCAGCACTAAAAAACCTCTTCAATTATGGAAACCATCACATAAATCATAAATAATTTCTCATAATCATAAATCATATTTTTTCAATAAAAAAATAATTAATTTAATAGTGTTTAAACTACTATTTATGTCACTTATTGCATACAAATGACCTCCCTGCAAACAGAATGAAACACATCTCTTTCAGATGTATGCTTTTTCCAGCAAGGTAGAGAAGGTAGGTACAAGCAAAATATATTTTTAAGATTTTGACGCATAAGCCAGTAATTCTTTGTTTGCTTTTGAAGAAATAAAAATATGTGGGATCTTTGGTTGGATTCAAGTCTAGAGAAACACACCTCAAATGAAATATATTTGTGTGTAGTGTGATGTCTACAAGTAATTCACCTGACTTCCTGCTTTTTTAGTATTTTAAGCTCAATGTAGTTGTATATTTGTAGGTGTCTAGTGGCAATGAAATGAACTTAAGGCAAAATTGAACTTCACTTGCCCAGCCATTTCAGGTGAGATGGGCTAGCCTATCAAAGTTCTAGTTACTGCCCAGAAGAACATAGCATTCCTGCAAATCCTAATTTTCTGTCTAGTAATGCTCTGTGGCTTGAACATCCATCACACCTCAACTAACATCAGTGCTTTAATCTATCATTAATTTCTGTCAACTGTTCTACAGAGCTAATAATGGCCTATAAATAGTTTCTGTGATGAAACTATTCGAGAAAGTCTTTTACCTTACTGCCTGTATTTGCTGCAAGCTTGATTAATCTGATCACACATACTCTGTCAATTTAAGATGATTTGGGACACTGCCTAGAAGCCAGATTTCACTCAAAATAAAACCTTCCCCTGATATTCTCATTTGTACAAAGTACTATCTTCTTGTCCTGTATCGGACATCCATGGGAAAATCAAACGGTAAAAAGTGTTATGTATGCACTTTTGACTAAACCATTAGTGCTACTTGAGATGTCTGGATTATTCAAGATAGATTAAGCAGAAGATTTTTGTTAAACTTGTACCTTTCTGGAGCAGCTGTTAGAGGAGAAGCTGCTGGAGACCAGCCAGGTTTCTGTGAATGATCCTCATCTATAGCTCAAATATAAATACATATGTCTTGATTGCATTACTTGTAAAAATGGTGTCTAGTGCCATTTAACAGATCCCAGAATATTATTCCAGGTTTTTTTGTTCTGAGTCAAGTGTATTCCACAAATCCTGATTCATATCTATTCAGTTCAGTGGATATCTTTGAAATAATATGATTTCTCTAGCACATGCAATTCAATGCTGATGAAATTTTGGTATGTGTTGGAAATACTAGTTGTAACCTGCTGGACTTTCACACTAAGCATGAAGACACATTACTTATAAACACATCTAATACCATTTTAGATATCTAGAATATTTTCCTTGATTACCACCCTCCTTTACAGAGGAGAATAGACTTGTATGTCCTCCTGCAGGTGTCTCAGGTGCCTAGAGTGGGGACATGAGATTTCTATATACAGGCAAGTGACCACATTCAATATTTAAAAACAGATGTTTAATCCCACTTGAGATGCTCTGAAATTCAGGCAGACTTCCAGCTGGCATTAGAGTAATAAGTTGGTCTACATACTGTAATGTACTTTAAGTTTTCTTCATTGGCAGTAGAATCTTAGAATGCAGTTTATCATGATAAACATAGATGAGGTCTAGGAGGAGACAAACCATGAGACAGTGATGTGTCCTTGCCACACAGAGTCTAATGATATCCTGGGCTGCATTAGGTGTGAAGCCAGAAGACTGAGGGAGGTGATCTTACCCCTCTACTCAACACTCATGAGTCCACACTTGGAGTTCTCTGTCTATTTCCAGGCTTCTTGGTAAGAGACATGGACACACTGGGGACATCTTCCCTGTGAGAAAAGGCTGATACTGGGACTGCTTAGGCTGGAGAAAAGAAGACTTGGGTGGATCTTTTCAGTGTATACAAAAACCTGAGAAGAGGCTAGAAAGAAAGTAGGGCCAGATGCTTACAGAGGTGGCCAGTGACAGGTCTGGAGGGAATGGGCACAGCTTGGGTCAGAGGATACGTCCCCTGAATATCAGGAAGCACTTCTTCACTGTTAGGGTGACTAAACCCTACAGAGGTTGTTCAAGAGAGGTTGTGAAGCCATCTAGAAGTGGTCCTGGACAGCCAAATCTAGGTGGCCTTTCTTAAACAGAATAATGGAGCCAGATGACCTCCAGAGATCCCTTCCAGCCTCAACCAATCTGTGATTCTGTGATCTTGTTCTCTCCAATGGACTTAAAGAGCACACTAAGGTAGCTATCTTGTTTGTAATATATAAAGTATCATTAAGATAGGAGAATTACATCTCTATTTCTGTTTAGATGTTGGTTTCTTCTAAATCACAGTAGTATGAAATTAGAGAAGCAGACTCTATGGTGACTGTGAAAATAAGTCAGTAGATAATTTAAAGACTTTCAAAATTAAGCAAAAACTTCCAAACATTTTGTATCCAGCCTGCTCCAATTTTCTTGAATAAATATTCTTACTTTCACTCTCTTTTCCTTCTTCTTCATGACAGAGTTCTAAAAGCTAGTCTTTCATTCACTGCTCTCAGGTGGATGATTTTTTAAGTTGGTAATTAAGGCTGCAGTAAAGGACCACCTGCTTCTCAGATAAGCCAAAACACCCAAAGTTTTTATTCATCATATCATAGCAGTGTGAAAGATTGTAAGATGCTTGCAGACATGGCTTTGAAATATTGCCAATTCAGTTCTATAAAATGAAGTGCAATTATTTGATATTCAAAAGCCTGTTTTGTTGTTTAAGACATAACATAATCCTTCAATTTGATGATAAAAGAATGTATCCATAAGCAAGACCCAGCAGGAATTATCTTTGTCAACAGAAAAAAAAAAAAAAAAAATTATAAAAAAGGGAGGAAAGTGAAAGGGTAATAGGGAAGGGAAGGGCAAAAATTCTGTTCAGTTGAAGTCAACAAGGAAAATACTGGTAAAGGAAGCAAAGTTCAATAAATTAGTTAAGATTTTAGTTTAATTCACAATCAGAACATGTAAGGCCTGTAAACCACTATAGTATGATAATGTATTTTGACAATATTAAGGATACATTTATCCTTCAAAACAGTATAAATAAGTACATACAAGCAAACTAACCAATAACTAACTAAATAATTTAAAAAGGAAGTAAAATCCTTCATCACACATGAATGGTTAAATTTTCTTGCAGGTGTAAATGAGATCATCCTTAGATTCAAGTACTATAATTATATTTTCAGAATTTTAAGTTACTATTTATGACCTGCAGTTGGCAGGAGAGATCAGCAAATTAGTTCATCTGTATATTGATCTACTGCCACATTTTGAACAAATTTCTCATTAAACACCACCACAAAATCCTAAAAGCCATATCATCTTAGAAGCGACTGTAAATGTAACAAAGGTATATAATGTAATATATATCTATATTTACGCTGAGGTACTCCAGCAAAAGAAATATTGTTAGAAGTATTTTTTTTAAAGTAATTTAGAATGTCCATATTTTATAGGATTAAAACAGAAACCTAATATTAGTCTTTACACAATTAAATTTTGGGATTCAATTTTTTAGGGAGGCTGTTATTCTACTGCTCCTGTCCTTTTTACACAGGGGTTTGTTATATGAATATTTGCACTACATTGAAATAAAAAATATTATCCTGTTAACCAAATAATATAAATATGCTAACTGATGCAGAAGATAATCATAACTATTTGTATACTGGAAAAGAAAAAAAAATACTTCACTTGAAGACATTTTATAGGCTTTATAAAGATTTGAAAAAACTTAGTATCCTGAAGGTGATGTTTGTTTGAGTTCTAAAGAAAAATGTCAGCCATACTTCTAAATATACTGTGTTTGAATTATATATAAATTATTAATTTAAGGGAGTCTAAGTTTTAAAAGTTAATTTTTTTTGAAAATTCAAATTGATTGATTTTGTTATTCACAATTTTATCTTGACATTTCTTTGGTAGATTTATATCGCTTAAAGTAAATAGTTTTCTATTTCCCCTATGAAATACATTCCATATGAGTTTAAGATTATATATTTTCATATAAACATAGAAACTGATTTGAGCAATTTGAATATTCAGCTTATTTAAATTTCTTTAATAAAATGATTATATCACTCTAACTTCAGTGATCTATTTTTTTAAGGCTCTCAAGAGAATATAAAACATTTTTGTTGCTCCCTATGATAATTTTATTTTTCTTTAATTAAATGTGCTCACTCCTGTGGAGACACAATAGGTTAGGGATTTTTTTTACTGACTGAATAACCCTTTCACAGTCAACTCATTCTGAGCCTAAGGCATAACAAGCAAATTGAAAACACTTCACTTTGATACTGCTTCCAGAAACATGACCTATAAACCACAGAATTTTCTACAATAGCTGCCTGGCATCAATCTCACAGCCTTTTTCTTTCCTTGGGCTTTTATATGTCCTGAGAATAGTTCACATACTTCATGCCTCATATCAAAAAGGGTTAGAAATCAAGTACTTATCATTTCAGTATTTAGCATATATGTATCTGAAAAGATGAGTTTTATTCTATAGAAAGATGATACTCTTATTTTTTAAACAGGATAAGACAATGCTTGCAAAAGGTGGACAGCATACAATTATGATTGAAGGGCATGATTTCATTAATCTGGGAGCTGTAAACATGAAAAATAATGTAATTAGTTGTCTGAAGTTCTTGTGAGATTATTTTGTTTGCCACTTATGAGGAGTAATACAGTATTTTATCTATACTATTCTAGAATTGTCTGCTTTTCACCCCTTATTTTTTCTTTTTAATATATAAATATACCAGGTAACAGGAAGTCAATATCAAAAGCTTGCATCATGCCAGTACAACTATTGTGTAATGCACAAACTATTTGTCTCACTCTGCTCTTGAGGCCTTTTGAAAATATACTGGTTCAAACACAAAATGTGGAAAGCATTATTCCTTCTACATTGATTTATAGTCTTCTTTCCTTTCTGCCTTCAAATATGATATAAATAGGCAGTTAGAGAAACCTTGTTCTTCTGAAAGTTACATCCTTTTAGACAGGAAATCTAATACCTATCCTAAGTGAAGAGGACCTCACTCATCGAGATGCACAGCTGGTGCATTCTGAGAGACATAGCATTGGTTACCAATATCAGAACATATGATATATGGATATATGTCCACTAAATATCTGGCACCCAATTGTGAAAAATTATTGGGCACTTCAATTTCATGCTACAAAGTTGTAACTCATAGTGGTTCGTGTAAATAAATTCTCTTCAGTATTGTTCCTTATAACTGTAACCTCAGGAGGTCTGGGTTGTTACATGAATTCTTACACAATGAAGAATATATTCATGCCTCTTTCTTTCAGTTAGAATATAGCAACAGCATCTTGTGTTGTTGAATCCAGTAACAAACAGATGTTGGTAAACATAAAACAGGCCTCCAATTTTACATAAAGAAGCATTCCTCTATCGTTAAGGAATACTTTTAAGAGTACATTGATAAGTATTTGCAAGATATTATGTTGCATATAAAAAATGGAAGGTTTTAAAAATATAGGAGTTATTTGGCTTACTGAGAACTTGGAATGTAGCAATGTTAGTGGCTTGCCTGCATAGAGCTAAATAAGCTTGTTATGATTCTATTTAGACTACAGTAAGAATTCATTTGGTCTGAACATGTTTTCGTATTCCTTACAGAAAAAAGTGCTTAAATATTTATGTAATCTGCTTCAGGAAAACAGCTTTTTTCCTTTTTAACCTTATATTTTTTTCCTTCCTAAATCAGTATTCATTTTTTTTGTCCTAGATAAGTTTTGCTATTACCACTAGACTAAAAGTGTTACCACTTAACCATGTGCCATTTTTCAGATTTAATGGCTTTTATTTTCTTTATCATATCAGTTAAAAGGCAAAAATTATATAAATCATATGAATATGGCTTAATCAAAAATTACAATCTTCATTTAAACCCAATTCTGTTGTTAGCTGATCCAGTAAACATCATATCATATGGCAAGATCAATACCTGGCACTGAAAGACAGCTAGTGAAACAGTTTTCTAGTTCTGCCATGTGGGACTGTACTTGCAGCTACTAAGTGTATTGTTACTTTACCAAATACTGGTTCACCTCCAAATTTTCTGTGTCAGTATATCTAAATCATAGTAATTTGGCTTCCAGCACGTTAGACTTCGCTCTCCAAGTCTGGGAGTTTGTGGTGGGTTATTCCCACCATATTAAGCTTGAGGTTTTTATCACTTATTACATTAGCTGATACATTTAATTTGACTATTCCTATCTCTTTTTTTTTTTTTAATTCTACAAAGGAAATTTAATTGTGCAGTCAAAATTAGGTGTTTCATTCTTGCTGCTTGCTTCCCACCAGTGAGCACAGCACCATGGAAAAAGTTTATCATAGCAGGTACCTTAAGACTGGAAAAGTTTGTGTCCTAGGTAGGTTCCTACTGCAGGCACTAGCAAGTGATCCCTCAGGCATCTTTGTTCAAACTCATTCCATTTTTCCCTTCACTTGGCATTGGAAATAAATGAACTGGAGATTAGACTCAAGTCTTGAGGCTATTAAGTCAAAGCTAAAAACTTTACATTATGGATTTACTGGTAGTTCTCTTATGTGTCTTCATTTTTTAAAGTATTATGTATCAAGATATTCCCATATCACAGAATAAAAACAAATAAATGATTGGTTAAGACAGCAGATCCCCTCAGGGTCTCTGTCAGACCTGGATATGTTGACCTGAATTTCTGTCCTAGAATTTTAATCTGGCATCAAAGGAAAAGCTTTGGGTTTTAATGTATTTTGGATTGCCTTATTATCTGTAAATTTAACCTTACAGTACTTGCCCCCTAGAAGATTTTTTCTGAAGAACAAACACTTCATTCACCATTTCTTTCTGTCAAATACTTTTTTGCTGTGTATCTCATGATACTTGAAACACATAACAAATAAAATTTATTTAACTGAACAGAATTAGACTGACTGAGCTCTTGAACATATATGCTCAAACATTCTTAGAAGGCAGCCTCCAAACTTTATTCTCTTATTGGTTTTGATATAATTCTCTTTTTATGCTTCCTTCATATGCTGGATACAAGTATTCATAACAGAATGATTTCATTTTAACATTGCTAATCCAGTAAGAGAAGTAGGAAAATGCCTAGAAAAAAGGAAAATAATAAAAAAAAATCCTAGAAAAGGGGAAAAGGAAAGGGGAACAGGAAACAAAGTTTGATTCTAATCAATTGATTGCCAATTGATACGGAGCTATCAGTGTTTATTTTCAGACACAAAATCTGTGTTGAGTAAAACTAAATATAAACAGACATTGAAGTGTTGGCACTTAACATGTATGAATAAATCTCAGTACAACAAATCAAAGCATTTCAATGTGTACAGAGTGTCTACAAATTTAAGCAAGACAAAGAAAATAAACACTGTTGAACTAGGGTCAAAGTCAGCTAACTTTTAACATAAAGAATAATAGTTTTATTCACATTATAATACAGACTAAAAGGTAAAAATTTTAAAGCATAAGTAATTTAATCATATAAGTTTTGTAAGCAACATTAAATAGTATTTTGGTATTGTATTATGCACACAATCAATGACACAAGCAGAAGAATAGTCATAACACACCTATCCACACAGAATATTCTTGACATATTCATGCACATTCATCAACATCTGAATTAATAATTCAGATGATTAATAATTTAATCTATGTTGCCCTCCTATTTTCTTGCTTAGTATAACTGTTGATATCTTGAATCATGTCTGCAAACCATAGTTTTACTTGTTTTTCAAAAATAGTTCAAATTGTCATAGTATAAAATATATATTCCAATACTCACTGATTCCAATTTCTTTTAAAGCCTTTTAGGTCTTAGATTTGGATTAACAAACCATTGTTTTATAAAGGAATAGCCCATGGTTAAAAGCCCCCCTCTTTTCCTAAAAGCTGAAGTTGCACTGGCAAAATTCTAAATTACATGATTTAAATTTAAATTATGTTTAAATTTTTTAACAGGAGGAAAGATTAAAAAACTAAATGTCTCAGTGTAAAATATATTACCTGTCATAATATGCTAATGAAGTGAAATTTGCATTAAACTCAACTTTGTGAAAATTGTATATGGTACTAAAATTCAAATAAATATTTAGCATTCCCTTTTGTAGTTGGGCCTACATACAAATTATTAATGTACTTTATTTTGACAGAAGTGGTCTCTACAAGATGTACCAATGCCACCTATAAATTTATAATATTAGTGGGATTGTTAATAAATTAGTAATCTTATTATGTGAGTCCATCTAGAGATACTTATCAAGGACAAATATAGACAGCACCTGTTTCTGACACAAGTGTTTGTAGACATAATCAAACAAGATAAGCAAACAAATGTGTTTACAGAAGAGTTAATTATCATTATACCTTTCATTTCATTAGAGCTCCTGTTTGTGTGCAATGATGAAAATAAGTTTAGGAAAGGGACCAGATTTGGGTTGTTTGTTTTTTTTTTAATGTATGCTGATTTTTACAGAAAAAACTCTCCAGATAAGACCTTTAAATTTATTTTCTTTTATTTTCTCTTTATTTTTGTGGATCTCAGTCCAGTAAGAGCAATCAGTTTTAATGAGCAAAAATCTAGCAGTTTGATGGCTCTAGGCAGACAAATAATGAGGGAGAAACTGGTAAAGTAAAAAATCCAAGTAAGGGTGAACTGTATATAAAAATGTGTTCCACAGAATGCCAAGAGAACCCTTTTCATAATGGTAGTTTTATAGTTTTATTTGTCATTTTATTCCTTGTGTTATGTGCAGTGATACCAGATGCGAACAACAAGTCGGAGCCAAAGAAGTTTTAGAATTTTTGATTCTAGACTTAAAGAGAGACCAATATGAAATATTGTGGAGGAAATGCCTGTAAAGGGCTTTCAATTTTCTCTCAAGGTGCATTAAGGTAAGAATTGAACTGTGTTTTAATAATTAGAAGACAGAGACATTATTTCTGATGAAAAATACACATGCTTTATTAATTAGTAGATGAGAATACTAACACGGGCCATTAAACACAGAAAGGGGAAAGGATGAACTGATTGAATGATTGAAGACAGTGCAGTCTAGACTTGTGATGACTGTAAGCCAGGGCTGATCTTCAAGGACAATCTTTGCAAATTAAAAGGTTCATTCTGAAGTGCATTGTACTAGTTTGAAATCAAACCAGTGAGAGATCGCAAGTCAGAATTATAATTTAATAGGAAAATGATAAAAAGAATAAATGCAATAATATCAAAAACACTGACAGAGTCAGAATACAGCCTGGAACCCTGTTAGGGTGATGGTAGTCGTCCAGATGAGGTGGTCTTGTTGAAGCGTGATCCTCTGGAAGAAAGGGGGTCTGGTCTTCAGCTGAAAGTCTAGCAGTAGCTCCTGTCTTCTGGAAGTCCCGTAGGTAAGGGCTGCTGTGGTGTTCGAATTCTCAGCTTATATCCAGTATGGAATGCTTGGCTCCTCCCTCGGGGAGGAGCATCTCACAATGGGATGGTGAGTCATGAGATAAGGCCTTGATGAGCCATTAACAGAAAACAGTCCAGGAGGAAGTTATCTCTGAGTCATGCAGCAAGGCAGTGGTGGGCCTATTAACAGGGGACAATACAGGGGGAAGTTATCTATGAGTCATGGGGCAGGGCATTGATGGGCCCATTAACAGAAGGTAGCCCGGGGGGGGGGGGGGGGAGGCAGGGAGCACTGCCTCACCTGGTTTCAACAGTACATGAGGATGGTGATAGAATATACTGCAACCCAGGACATAATCCACCCCTTATTCTATTACCATCTACATAATTCCAAATCAGTACCTTCTTTAAACTCCACACACACACACACACATATATATACATATACAATGGAACCTTACACACAGTTCTCACTTAAAATGAGGTCTCCTTGTGGCACACATCGGGTTTCTCCATCTTTCCGCATTACCCACCAAGTGCAACCAGGTCTTTGAGCGAAGACAATCTCACGGATAGGTTTGCTCTTGCCTGAGGTGGGATTAATCCAAACAGTCTTTCCTAACATACCTCTCATGTGTACTACAGGGACTTTATCTCCATCCACCGTGTGCAAGGGTTCAGACTGGGCAGGACCAGCTCGATTGATGGATCTTCTGGTGTTAACCATCCAGGTGGCCTTTGCTAAGTTCACTTCCTAATTTTTGAAGGTTCTTCTACCAAGTGCTTTTAGGGTAGTCTTGAGTAGTCCATTGCACCGTTCAACTTTCCCAGCAGCTGGTGCATGATAAGGGATATGATAGATCCATTCAATTCCATGTTCTCTGGCCCAAGTACTTACGAGGCTGTTCTTGAAATGCGTCCCGTTGTCTGACTCGATTCTCTCAGGGGTGCCATGTCTCTAAAGGACTTGCTTTTCCAGGCCCAAGATGGTGTTCCGGGCAGTAGCATGAGGCACAGGGTATGTCTCCAGCCATCCAGTGGTTGCTTCCACCATGGTCAACACGTAGCGCTTGCCTTGGCGGGTTTGGGGAAGGGTGATGTAGTCAATTTGCCAGGCTTCCCCATACCTGTACTTGGACCATCTTCCACCGTACCACAGAGGCTTCACCCGCTTGGCCTGTTTGATTGCAGCGCAGGTCTCGCAGTTGTGGATAACCTGTGAGATGCTGTCTATAGTAAGGTCTACCCCTCGCTCACGAGCCCATCGGTACGTTGCATCTCGTCCCTGATGACCAGAGGCATCATGGGCCCAACGAGCTAAAAATAATTCTCCCTTGTGCTGCCAGTCCAGATCCACCTGTGATATTTTCACCTTGGCAGCTCGATCCACCTGCTCATTGTTACGGTGCTCTTCATTAGCCCGACTTTTGGGTACATGAGCATCCACGTGTCGAACCTTCACGATCAGCTTCTCCACCCGAGCGGCGATGTCCTGCCAAATCTCAGCGGCCCAGATGGGTTTCCCTCTGCGCTGCCAGTTGGCTTTTCTCCAGCGATCCAGCCATCCCCACAGAGCATTAGCTACCATCTAGGAGTCAGTGTAGAGATAGAGCCTCGGCCACTTCTCTCTTTCAGCAATATCTAAAGCCAGCTGGACAGCTTTAAGTTCTGCGACCTGACTCGATCCACCCTCTCCCTCGGTAGCTTGTGCAACTCGTCGTGTGGGGCTCCATACAGCAGCTTTCCATTTCCGGTTAGTGCTTACAATTCGGCAGGAACCATCGGTGAAGAGGGCATATCGTCTTTCACTCTCCGGTAGCTCATTATATGGTGGGGCTTCCTCAGCACGTGTCACTTGCTCCTCTTCTTCAGAAGATAATCCAAAAGTCTCACCTTCAGGCCAGTTTGTTATAATTTCCAGAATCCCAGGGCGGTTCAGGTTTCCAATACGGGCACGCTGTGTAATGAGGGCAATCCATTTGCTCCAAGTAGCATCGGTGGCATGATGCGTGGAAGGAATCTTTCCCTTGAACATCCACCCCAGCACCGGCAGTCGGGGTGCCAGAAGCAGCTGCGCTTCAGTACCAATGACCTCTGAGGCAGCTTGGACTCCTTCATAGGCGGCTAAAATTTCCTTCTCTGTTGGAGTGTAGTTGGCCTCGGATCTTCTGTAGCTTCGGCTCCAGAATCCCAGTGGTCGACCCCGAGTCTCACCAGGCACCTTCTGCCAAAGGCTCCAGGACAGACCATTGTTTTCGGCTGCAGAGTAGAGCACGTTTTTTACTTCTGGCCCCGTTCTGACTGGACCAAGGGCTACCGCATGAGCGATTTCCTGCTTGATCTGGGCGAAAGCTTGTTGCTGTTCAGGGCCCCAATGGAAATTGTTCTTCTTGCGGGTAACCAGGTAGAGAGGGCTCACAATCTGGCTATATTCAGGAATGTGCATTCTCTAAAAGCCTATGGCACTTAGGAAAGCTTGTGTTTCCTTCTTGTTGGTCGGTGGAGACATCGCAGTGATCTTATTGATGACTTCAGTGGGAATCTGACGCCGTCCATCTTGCCACTTTACTCCCAGGAACTGGATCTCCCGGGCAGGTCCCTTGACTTTGCTCCTCTTGATGGCAAAACCAGCCTTCAGGAGAATCTGGATGATCTTCTGTCCCTTCTCAAATACTTCTGCTGCCGTGTTCCCCCACACAATGATGTCATCAATGTACTGCAGGTGTTCTGGAGCCTCACCCTTTTCTAGCACAGTCTGGATCAGTCCATGGCAGATAGTAGGACTGTGCTTCCACCCCTGGGGCAATCGGTTCCAGGTATACTGCACACCCCTCCAGGTGAAGGCAAACTGAGGCCTGCACTCTGCTGCCAGAGGAATGGAGAAAAACGCATTTGCAATATCAATGGTCGCGTACCACTTTGCTGCCTTGGATTCCAGCTCATACTGAAGCTCCAGCATGTCTGGTACGGCTGCACTCAGTGGTGGCGTGACTTCATTCAGTCTACGGTAATCCACCGTCAGTCTCTATTCTCCACTGGACTTACGCACTGGCCATATGGGGCTGTTAAAGGGTGAACGAGCCTTGCTGACCACCCCTTGGCTCTCCAGCTCACGAATCATCGTATGGATGGGGACCACAGAGTCTCTGTCGGTGCGGTATTGCCGACGGTGCACTGTTGCTCTGGCAATTGGTACCTGTTGTTCTTCAACTCTCAGTAGTCCCACAGCAGAAGGGTTGTCTGAGAGACCAGGCAAGGTACTCAGTTGTCTGATGCCTTCTGTCTCTAGAGCAGCTATCCCAAAAGCCCAGCGATAACCTTTTGGGTCTTTGAAGTACCCGTTCCTGAGGTAATCTATGCCGAGGATGCATGGGGCCTCTGGACCAGTCACGATGGGGTGTTTCTGCTACTCATTCCCAGTTAAACTCACTTCAGCTTCTAGTACCGTGAGCTCCTGGGATCCCCCTGTCACTCCAGAAATAGAAATGGGTTCCGCTCCCACATACCTTGATGGCATTAGAGTGCATTGAGCGCCGGTATCAACTAAAGCCGTATATCTTTGTGGGTCAGATGTGTCAGGCCATCGGATCCACACTGTCTAATAGATCCGGTTGTCCCTCTCCTCTACCTGGCTAGAGGCAGGGACCCTCTAATCCTGGTCATGGTGCACGTTGCTCTCCTCCGGTGAATATGCTCTTGATGTCCCTTCAAGAGGATCACTCATATCATCATTTCTATACCTTCTGATGTTCTGGCCACGAGAGACCGGAGCGGCGCTGGCTCTAGATGAGCTCTTTGTGGTAGTTGTCCCTCTTTTTAGTTCACGTACCCGGGCTGCTAAGGAGGAGGTGGGTTTTCCATCCCACTTCTTCATGTCTTCTCCATGCTCCTGGAGAAAAAACCAGAGGTTACCTCGTGGAGTGTATCCTTTCTCCCTGGCTGGGGAATGCCTACTCCTAATAGCAGAGACTCTTGTTGGTTCTGGGGAGACGTGGTAAATTTCTTCTTTAAGTTCCTTTTTTAGTTTCTGATGGCCCTCTTCAATCAAGCTCCGGACTTGCTCAGCCAGCCTTGTTTCCACAGATGAGACATGGGTGCGAAACGGGGCAGTGACAGTGTCCTCGTAGATTCTTAGTTTATTGGCCAGGACACCCACCCTGTCCTCACCTTCTCTCCATTGCAGTGTTGCCAGGTAACGGGAGTACATCTCTGGTCCAAGCCGTGCAAATCTCAGCCACATCTGTGACGTGCACTGGACACCATCTGGGCTCTTAGGAAATCTCTCATCTTCTGCAAAAATGATCTCCAGCACAGCCAACTCCCTCAGGCATCGGATACCCTGTTCCATTGTGCTCCATTTTCCCTGGTGCACCTGGAGGTCTTCTTTGCAGAGGTATCTGTCCCTTACACTTGTCAGCAGTCGCCTCCAGAGGCTGAGAGTTTCTTGGGTTCTCCCAATCCCCTGGTCAATGACCACATCCCGGGACAGCGATCCCAGTTGCCTGGCCTCACTTCCATCCAGGATGGTGTCGTTTGCTGCAGCGTCCCAGATGCGGAGCAGCCAGGTTAGGATGGACTCGTTCGTCTGGCGGGTGAATTCCCTCCGCAGGTCACGCAGCTCACCTAGGGATAGAGAGCGAGTGATAATCTCTGGTTCTGTCTCCTCCGCTGCGTGTGAAGGTCCTGCCTCACCCTCATCAGTCACTATGCGGACTGATTTGCTTTTTGATTTCTTTTTCTGAATGGGGGCAACTTCTACCGGTTTAGGCTGCTCTGGTTCGGTGACTGTTTGTGTGGAGGTGCTCATGGCCCTTTTGGTTCCTTTCTCCTCTGTGGTAGTCTGCGTAGACATGGACGCTGTTGTTTTGCTCTTGGTTCCTTTCTCCTCTGTGGCAGTCTGAGTGGACACGGATGCTGTTGCTTTGCTCTTGGTTTCTTTCTCCTCTGTGGCAGTCTGCGTAGACACGGACGCTGTGGCTTTGCTCTTGGTTCCTTTCTCCTCTGTGGCAGTCTGTGTGGTCATGGATGCTGTTGCTCTGCTCTTGGTTCTTTTCTCTTCCTCCTCAAGAAGACGCTGTACCACACCAAACAGTGCTTTGTTTCTAAGCATGGTGTACATGGTGCAGGCCATGCAGAGAAAACAAAACAGCAAGACTAGGCTGTCCTTGGCATCCAGAGAGAACTCAATATTTTTAAAAACTGCTGTGCCTGACCTGAAAGGCTGGAAGAAACCACTCTCCACTCTTCCCACCAAGGGCAGGGTGCGATTGTTGAGAAGGTCCCAGATGTAGCAGCCCAGACTAGGACAAGCAAACAAAATTGAGTATATATTCCGAATGGTATTCATTGCCTCACAGGTTATCATGCCATAAGCATAATAAACCAATAAAGCAATTCTCATACCATTCCCTGGTCTCAACAGGAGCAATACAACAGGCAAGTAGTTCCCCATGTGAGGGAAAATATAGAGAGCAAGATACAGTACCCATATAGACAAGCCAACCACCATGGTGGATAGGTTTCTGTTAATATGAAATTGCAATTCTGACTTTCTCTCAGGTTAATGCCCCACGTTGGGCGCCAAAAAATGTACTAGTTTGAAATCAAACCAGTGAGAGATCGCAAGTCAGAATTATAATTTAATAGGAAAATGATAAAAAGAATAAATGCAATAATATCAAAAACACTGACAGAGTCAGAATACAGCCTGGAACCCTGTTAGGGTGATGGTAGTCGTCCAGATGAGGTGGTCTTGTTGAAGCGTGATCCTCTGGAAGAAAGGGGGTCTGGTCTTCAGCTGAAAGTCCAGCAGTAGCTCCTGTCCTCTGGAAGTCCCGTAGGTAAGGGCTGCTGTGGTGTTCGAATTCTCAGCTTATATCCAGTATGGAATGCTTGGCTCCTCCCTCGGGGAGGAGCATCTCACAATGGGATGGTGAGTCATGAGATAAGGCCTTGATGAGCCATTAACAGAAAACAGTCCAGGAGGAAGTTATCTCTGAGTCATGCAGCAAGGCAGTGGTGGGCCCATTAACAGGGGACAATACAGGGGGAAGTTATCTATGAGTCATGGGGCAGGGCATTGATGGGCCCATTAACAGAAGGTAGCCCGGGGGGGGAGGCAGGGAGCACTGCCTCACCTGGTTTCAACAGTACATGAGGATGGTGATAGAATATACTGCAACCCAGGACATGCATAAAGTCATGCATCCATGGCTGAAAGATAGCCAAGGAATTTCAGGAAAGGTTTAATCAAAAAATTAGCGTTCCCAGAAGGCGAAAGCAGGGATGAACAACCTAAGAAGAATAGAAAGATACTGAACATAAACCAAAGCTTAAAAATGTGAAAGACAAGGAAGGTTACTCCAAGTACCTGGGTAATAAAGGATTTTCACCCTAAACCCTGCCCTTTGGACTTCCAGGACTCTGAACCTCCCGTGATGCTCTTTGGGAATGTGAAATAAGTAAAGCCAGGACTATTTATGGAAACTGTCCATACAGAAGTCCAGAGAAGATTGATCCAACTGTGATGAGGGATCTATGAAATGAAGTGTCAGTTACCCACCAGTCAGAAAGTAGGGCTGAATCTTCAGTATCTTCAGTATAGACAGATTGCTATTACTAAGAAGTTATTGTATTAAAGAACAATCTAAGATTAATGTCAGCAACATTGGATTAAATTCTTGAGGTAATTTACCTTTCTCTTGATGCTCAGCTGATCTATTCCTTTGTGATTCAAAATATGCTCTATGACTGTGCTGGATTTGAAGTGAAATTCATAGGATTGTAATTATTATGGGGATATATATTTACAGAAAATATTTGTGATTTTCTAGTATGGCAGCAGAAATTGATGATTTCCTAAAAAGTGCTTGCTATTATTCTGTAAGTATGAAATTATTTTTAATTTTTTAATCTTTTACTATTATTTTGTAATATTAAGCAATATGAATGTTATTTCCATCTGACTTTCACAATTGCAGTTATTTCAGTCTTTTCTGACAGGTTTTTACATTCATAAATTACCATGTGGATAAATATTACCTTATATATGTGAGGTAAAATACTAGTTTTGCAGTTCTTGTGTATTTGGCTTAAACTCCATCTTATTTTATCCACTGTGACTGATATCTCCATTTCTATCTTCTCATTTATGAATTTGAAAAGTTACACATGGTTTTCTTTGTTTCTTCAACAAAATCATTGGCCATTTTTGCTTTATTTTCTACTTTTAAAGCTTCAAGAAACTTGACAATTCAAATATTTCCACTGATTTTTTATTACTTTTCATACACTTTATATCTCTGTAAGGTATTTATTCAGCCCTGCCATGTTACATGCTTTCCTTGTAAGTTGGATGAGTAGACTGGATATTATTTGTATTTTTATAATAAAAAACAGCATCTCATAGCAATATAAAAATGTCTGGCATTCCTTTGCTCAAAATTATACTATTTATGCTTGTGGCCTAAGATAATTTCCTTCATAATTTAGCAAGTTTTTTCCATTTTTGAATGTCAGAATAAAAATAGTCATGCTTTCCCTATAACAGTATAGTTTCTGAATAATCTATTAAAGGTTCTATGTGCTGTCCATTTAGTAAATTCACTTATTCATACATTTTCTTACCTAAAATCTGTAAGGAAGGTAATTTAGAGATTTTTAGGATCTTATAAAGTCTTGTAATATGCTAGACTTTGCATACTTGGATAATCAAGATATTGTTCCTGGAAGTGGGAATTTACAGTCACTGGTGACTTTTGCTTTGAATAAAATAACTCAGAGTAACTATTGCTTTGAGTTAGAACCAAAGCTGAGTGTAAAAAAAATTAGGAATTTTACCATGTTAAAGCAATTTTTCTAGAACTTTAAGGACTGTATTATACTGACATTACAGTTGAAATTTTACTCTCAGCAAATCTAAATTTCTGAGCTATAAATATATAATTTTCTAAAATTAAATTAGTTGAATATTATCAAAATAATAATGGCACATTGTGAGCATAAAACTTAATTGATGAGGGGTTTTATTTGTTGTCCTGGGGTGCCAGATGTAGATGATTGCTGTCTTGATTTCTTACAGATTAAATGAAGGGGGAAGACTGCACATGAAAGAAGAGTGAATGACCCAGCCCACCTTCAGCATCTTTCTCTTCTAGCTTCAGAAATCCATATGTATTGCCCAAATTCTAACTTTCACACTGCTGCTTGTGATCACAACCTTTGAATTTTTCTAGAAGTTTGAGGTTTTTTTCTAGATTCTTCTTAAAAAGTAGGGAAAAGTACTTTGCATTTGCTCTTTAGATTGAGAATTTTAATTGGAAAAAAACATTTCTCAGTGGTATTGATATCCTAATGTAATCACATTCTAATAGAATCCCTCCCTGATGGTGAACACACTTCAGTGACTCATCTACCTTGAAGTGCTTGGCTGAGGCACTTAAATAAGAAAATAGAGTTGTCCTTGGAATGTTCTACTAGTGAAGAAAAATAAATCACTTTTAGAGAGAATGAGATCTTAGATGTGTTGAACTGTTTTTGATAGTATAAAGCTGCTTCCTGTATTTAGTCTCTTTTGAGCCTAACTATTCTAATTTATGCACTCATTAAGAGTTTAAAATTAAGTGCACTCAGGCATTCAGGCCTCAGTTAGATGAAAAATAATTTGAGAGGATAATATTCAATAATCCTAATAAATATTTATATTTTAGAGTGTGAAGTGGAAGGAAAGTATGTAGAAAAAGAGTGACAATAGGAGGAAAGACCTTGTCTATGTTTCCTGCTCATTCTTCTGAGTAATTGATTTTTGTGCTATTTTAACTGCCAGATAAGGTTTAAAAATAGTTATTCAGGTAAGACACACCCAAGATGTCTGCCAATAAATTCCTAAAAAATGACAGAGTTTAAATATACCTCCCTAAAAATTAGAAAAGCTTAGTATTTCACAATTTTTCATGAAAAATTTAATCTAGGTCATTTTCCTCATTTCAGCAGACAAAAAGCAAGTAACTTTTTTCTTTTGCATTCTTTTATCTTTTGTGCTGATACTGGGTTTTCTTAGTTGCTCTCTATTATTGATGAGAATTTTTCTAAGTCCTGGGGTCTCTGTGAATTTAGCTGTGAAAATAACAAAGCACTGATAAATTATGTATCTGCTTAATAGCAACAAAGTTTTGCATAAGTTCATTTCATTATTTCATTCGCTGTACAAATAGGAGACTTTTTTAAACCATCAACATTTTGAGTCTCTTGATAACTCTTACATGTCATATCACAGCAAAATGTGTATTAATCATGTTATTAAGAGAATCTCAACAAAAAGTTAGACAAAAATCAATCAATCAATCAAAGATATCAATATGGAAAATAGA
Organism: Cyanistes caeruleus; assembly: GCF_971803275.1. Lineage (NCBI taxonomy): Eukaryota > Metazoa > Chordata > Aves > Passeriformes > Paridae > Cyanistes > Cyanistes caeruleus. The sequence goes on from NC_141703.1 coordinate 45,202,886, forward strand.
GTTACCCAAGGAAAATCTTGGGTAATTACCCCTCTAATATAAATTAATTGGATCAGGAAAAAGAGGGGATTATCTATTGCTAGTGAACGGTCCCTATTTTCTACTGCTTCACTCAGGTTTCAGGAGTGGTTGATTTGTTGCTAGATGAAGCAGAGTTGACACTTGTATACTGTTGGGCTGTTATAAGGTGGCATTGCTTTACTGATGACAGTCTGGTTTTATATTCTGTTTGACAACACATGGGAACACATTTCTGTCTTTACATTGCACCATTTCTGATTTTGAAGTTCTGGTTATATTACATTACATGTAGTTCTGTATATTAACTAGCAATCATTGAAGCTGTGGATGTTATGGAAAAAAAAAATTCTCCAGATAGGTCCAATCAGTTGGGGAAAAGATTTAAAGTATCTTATGATTTTTCATATGCTGATTTTTTTTTAGTCACTTTGAATATATTCAGCTGTTTTATTTTCTCCTATTAGACATTCCTGTACTGCAGACTGCAGTAGCCCTGTAGACACCACAGACATGGCTGTCTCTGCCCAGCTCCCTCAGGGCTCGCTTCACAAAGCAGCTGTGCTCATGATCTATTTCTTTCCTGGGAAAGCTGTGCAGGATGTGTCCCTTCTGTGTCAACAGTGGATACCTTTGGAAAATACCCTAGAATTGCAGTAGAAGTGTGATACAAAGAACAGGAATAGAAAAGAGGGGAAAGATTTCTCAAGATCAGTTCCAGAGATTAGTGAATGTTTTCCTCAGAACTTTCCTTAATGGTGCAACAGACAAAAGGGCTCACAAAAACTCCTTCCTATTCAGGTCTCCTATAGAAAATGTTCAAGGCTAGGCTGGATGGGGCTCTGAGCAACCTGCTCTGGTGGGTGGTTGGAATTAGATGAACTTTAAGGTCCCTTTCAACCCAACTGCCCTATGATTCTGTGGCTCTCATGCCTCCTGATACCTCTTCCACCTTCAGCCCAACCTGGGATAGGCATGGAAGTTCATTACTTTGCCAACAGGTTAAGTTACTACTGATTCTGGGGGAAGGGAGGAGGTGTATATGAATCTGTAGTTGGAATATTAGTTACTTCAGATATCCCTGAAATGGAAGTAAAGCAGGAGTGTATTATTCTCTACATTTGTGTCAATAGGTATTTGGAAAGGAATACAGGAACACTTTTTCCTCATTGTCTCATTTTGCCATTTCTGAACATTTGATGTAGATGTAAACTGTCAGGAAATGAAATTTAGTTTGCCTTATAATAGAAATACAAAATAAATCACAGGTGTTATTAACCTTCCTGCTCAAGGGTATAACTTGGGAGTCCGCAATGTAGATTAGACAGATTGCTCTATGAATCTCTGCTTTGGATAAAAGCATTTCTCTGTGAAACATCTCATCCACATAATTGGTCTGCCACAGAATAGAAAGCAGTGGCATAAATGAAGTTATATTTTCAATGTGCATGCAGTCTAACACTATTCTTGTGCTAAGAATTTTCTATTTAATCCTGTAATTACTTCTGGAATTTACAAATTTAAAAAATGTTTCTGTAGGTGACAGTTCCTGTTTCTTAAGAAAATAGACACATTTGTTCAACAATATGAATAAAAAATTTAAATGTATTTTATTGACATTTTTATGTTCCACAGGTGAAGTGTAATGACAGAAATTTTGCTATTTCCAGTACCTTAATGAAAAGCAGGTACAACACTATTACAGTATGCACCTGTAATATTATGATGTAACATAAATCTTAAGAACACTGAACCGCAGTCTTTTCTGTAACTATCCATGATGTCTTACTCAAAAGTCATTGTTTTATTTTGTTTTCTTGGACAGAAATATAAGTAGGGGAAACCTATTATTTTTTTTTTAATTAAGGAGTTCAACAGTTTTGTCTTATAAGTTCTTCATTAATCCACCACCATGGCTGATTGCAACCATACTGCAATTACTCTGTCTACTATTGTGTCAAGTATGATTATTTGGATAAGAGAAGACATAATTCAGAAATTCCTTTTTTTGATATTTAACATCAATTGAAGAGTTATTAAGTAAAATAAAATATGGAGAGTACTTGTGATTATCACTGTTAACAAGATTGCAACCTGTCCTGTTAAGATTGTATTCTTAGCATCCATATAGCAGTTTTACATCTGCTCAATATTCCTGCAGAAGGAGTACAGGAAAATAATTGATGGTGTGTTATCTGCACAGTAACCATCCAAGGATGGTTGCATCCAGCTTTTTGCCTATATTTCAATTCATTTTGTTCTCAAATTGTGGGATTTTGTTTTAGGAATCTTATGTGTACACTACAAATCTATGCTCCCAAATGGCAGAGCAAAAACATTATGATTGCAAGAAATTCACATGAATTGCAAGATTCATACGAATCAAATAATTCAAGAATGACAGCTTTCTCCCACATCATAAGAGACTAAGAGCCATTCATAAAATAACCTTTCAACTGGAAAATATACACAGATGAGCATTTTCTGCAGTGCTGTCATTATGTGTAACATGGCCGTAATTCTTACTGCTCAGCACCTTAATGACTTTATCGTACACAGTTTCCCACACTCATACATAATAGCTAAGTACCCTATGGTGAAAATATAAGCCAAATAGCCATATGCCTGCAGTCTTCTTGCAAAGTGGGCAGGTTTTTGATTGGGTCTAGCAGGTTTGGGGAAATGACCATTTCAGACAGGACCCAGTCAAGCAGAAAATGGGCAGATGCTGTAAGTTGCATAATCAGTACAAAGAATACTCATCTGCCATTTATAGTACACAAGATTAACTGATGGGATACCGACTGATTCAGGCTAATTTAATGGCAACCTCTAACCATCTGTATAGAAAGCTGTATTTTACAAAGGCCTAATGCTGACCCACATAAGTTAGTCAAAAACACATTTGGTGAGTTTAATAATGGATTATACATCAAAGCAAGAACTCATTACTGTTACAAGTCATGAAATATTTATTTTTAATCTGACAGTTCTACTACTGCTAAACAATAAGAGATTACACGGTGAAGCAATATATATAATAAATGACTGACTACTTTTCTGCTGTGCTAGTAAATGCAAAGCTTTCCAAGCTCAATCATTTCACCTGCTGACAGTGGGAAACTGGGAAATAGACCCTCCCTTTTCTTCAATGGCATTAGATCTTCCTTTGCTCTCTTGACTTAACTTATAATTTTGCAGCTATATTCCCCATAACAGTTGAATTCACCTCACTTGTTAATTTCTTTGTATATACCTCGATTTCACGAGTAGTCAGCATCCTGGAATCCAAATTACACCCATGAGACTTTTGCATGAAAAGTCTTTTGGAATGTTACTGAAGAAGGAAATTGGTAGGAAAAAAATGCATAATTCAGACCATAATATGGCTGACAAGGTCCAATTTACTGGTGATGGTTTGGGAAGTTGAAAGGACCCAGACTGACACTCAGAGCTGGCAATTAGAAACTTCACATCGGCAAACTTTAGTCAAAGGTAGTGAAGTAACCATTCAACTGCCTCAATGCAATTTTGATGGAGCCATTGTTATTAACAGACTTACATGTCAAACATTGCTGAAATATGACAATGATGAATGTTTGTCAGGCTGGTTAAAATATTTTCTCAAGACATATATTACGTTGTATAAATGCATAATGATGTATTCACATTTAAGGTTTACTCAATTTTTCTCTTTTTTTTAATCCTGTTTAAATACAATTTATGTATAATGGTGTATACAAATTGATGAACATGCTATGACACATTCTATTCAAAGTATCAGGCATCTGGGAACATCAGGGAATGGAGGAAACTGTTGAAAAATCGGAGTATATTTCCATATGAACTTTACACCGCTGTTAGTGGCACTCTTAAATGCTTTGAGGTAAAATATATGATTTGCATAAAATACTTCTTGCAGTATACAGGACATATATTGATCCATATACTATTCCTTCACTAAAATCTGTGGGCAAACATATTATTCCCTCTGAAGCTGTTTAAGTAGTAGTACCTACTTACTCACAAATTTCAGAAAACCTCATATTTCGGTTTTGTGGGAAAATTTCATTACTTGTCCTATTCAGTCAACACTGTTTGGTGTCTCCAACAGTCAACAAACCATTTAAAACACTGTAGGCAAACAACACAGAGAGATTTCCCTTCATATGGACCAGATTGTTTATAAAAGTGTAAGTGACACACACATTGTTTGAGAATCTGCACTTTCTTTTTTATGCAAAAGTCGTTTCTAAATTATGCATCCAAACCACTGTCTGGTCCCAGATCTATGTAGCTCTTGTCTGTGAAAGAAAGCTGACTCACTGACCTCTGCCACTTTCAGCCATTGGAAAGTGGCAAATCCTCTGGCACCATCAGAGCATGAAGTAGTCCAAATAATAGTCAAAAAACTGTTATTCAACACTTAGTTGCATTACCAGTTTTCTTTCTATCTTTCTTCTTTGCAAATATTTTACCTGTTTAAATTAAAACTTAAAGCCAAAATAGAGAAAAACATATTGCATTAGGAATGCAGTTTCCCATATTAGTTTTGTTTTTAAGCAACAAAAGATACAGTACCTACCCTGCTCTTATAAATGTGTCTCTCTCTTAAGAAAACTTTTTCTCACTCAGGATATTTCTTTTCCAAGTATTTATTTTATGGTCCTGGTATATTTCATTTATTTCACCCTTATGATTTTTATCTAGCCTTCTTTTTCTCTTTCTCAAGGCAAACTTTCTTTGCATGGTTGACCTGAGAGCTACCTCTTACTCAAATTATGTCTGGTAAGATCCAAATACGGATGCAGCAGCGTGTATGAACAGGACAGTAAAATCTGTCTTAGAGTGTGTTTGCACAAAACCCATCATGTCAAACCTAATTACCCCAAAATTGATGATACTAAACAGACAGGTAGTCATCAGCTGGGCCAAAAAAGACACATTCACCTCTTACATATAAAAGGGTAAATACCAAAATATCAGCATGTCTGTCATTCTTCAGCTATGCACATGATTTGATGAAAGGAAAAAGGCTGAGATTTCTTCTTTCAATAAGAAAATCAAGAAATGAATGAACTACATATATCTGTGTACTGATGCTGCAGGCAGACCCACTCATACATGGAAGACATTGACCACATTAGAGTGTTGTCTACTGTATTGGTTTGCCTTTTTACAGAGACACTTAAATTTTATCTTAGTTTTTATCATAAGTTTTATCCTAGAACCAACAATGCAAAACCACTAGAAGAATGTAGCACTCATTAAAGCCAAGTCAAACTACAAACATATCTGTCTTCAAATTCCTATGCAATTAATTCATGTTATATGATTGTGAGAATAAACTGTAATTCCCAGAGACCCCATTTCCTCACTTCACCTGCCACAGGATCTGCTGTCTACTGTTGTGATAAAATGCATAAATATAATGGAGGCTTTACTCTGTTTACCATACTGACAGAATATGTAGGTTGTCAATCTGGAAAATGGCCCAAAATTTTCTTTTAGACTCAGAATCTGAGAGTTTGTTCTGACAAAATATGAGCCATATTTCCAAGAATGGTCTGCTCCAGTTTGTAACTACATTTCTTCTTCATATCATCCTCTAGATATGCATCTTCAAAATGTAAATTTGTATAAAGTATCAACTGCAAAATTAGGAGACTCCAAGTAGATTCAAGGAATTTTCTTTTCTACTTTGCTTCCTTAACAAAGAAAACACAATTTCAAACAAATTAAACTATTTTCCAGTTTCATTTTAATTATAAAGTAGACATTTCTCAGATAAAATTAAGCATGTTTTTCAAACAACATGCTCCAATTTTATTTAGTCTTTGTTCATTCTCTTAGGATGTTTAGCCTCAAGTTCATTACAGTGAAGGCTTCCCTCTCCCTTTACATCCTGAAAAAGTTCTTCTGTGTTTATGATTAACAGATCCAGCAGAATGCCTTTTCTAAAGGTATGTTGATCACTTGCATAAAAATTGTCCATGACCCTTTGTACAAATCTTCATAGTTGTGACTACTGTTTTCATTTGAGCAGATACCAATGTGATTACATATTTCCTCAGATCTTTATAAGAAAACTCTTGACACGCTCATAACCAGTTTCAAGGTTCAGAACCCCTGCTTTCCTGTCCTGTCCTTCCTAAATCACTTTTATCCATCAACAGCAAAACTTTGGTTGCAGGTATTATTTCACAATGGCTCTGTAATCATAACGCAAATATGTTTCAATAAGTTCAATATTTTCACATAAGTTCAAAGTCCAACTATTTGTTTTCCATGTTGCAACAATTTGTTAACAGGCATTTTTCACTTCATGCTCAGTGACAGTTTCTGTTGTTTTGGTTTTTTTTCCAGGCAACCTGAAACATCATCCCCAGCTGTGCTGTCCTTCAGAGACTTAATATCTTTTGAGTCTAAACTTTTCTTCAGACATTAGGTACTATGCCCCAGCAAACCTAATTTAAACTTTGTCTCAGTAGGTTAGCAGGCCTACTGGCAAACTGGATGCTGTTTTACTTTGTCAGGTGTTTTCTATCTCCCAACAATTACTCATTCTTCAGAGAAGGTTTAGTGGTAAAAAAAGCAAAGCTTTGCATGTAACACCTGCTGTGCACTCACATGTTGACCTACAGGATATTTCTGCTTCTACCTGAGCCTTTTTGTTTTACTGACAAAATAATAGAGAACTACCTTGTTTCCTGATTTCACCTCTTCAACCTTGTCCCAGAGCCCTCATATATTTAACCTTGGTCTTTCCTGGTAGTACTATTGACTCCAAATTGACAAACAAGAAAGGCTAGTAGTCCAAGTCTTGATTTCGTGCATCCGCTCTTTTCTTGAGAACTGGGAGCTGTAATGCTAGAGGAATCTACGAGGGGAGTAACAGTGAACAATATGTACTCTTTTACAGTGAAATAAAGGATAGTGACAGTCACAGAAAAACATCCTAAAGATGAAGGAAGTGGAAGGCTATTTTTTGTCTAGCTTTATCAGAAGCTTATGTTTATTTTTAGTCTATTATTTATGGATGACCAAATGAATGATCAGAACTAGTAAAAATGAAAAGGTAAATGAAATCTACTCTGATTGATATTTAATCATAAACAAAAAAAAAATAGTTCACATATAAATATATTTGTATTTTAAATTCAGCATAGAAAGTATTCGGAATTTTGTATAGACAGCAAAATACATTAATAAGACTGCTCATATCAGTGAGCAGATATCATACCAGGATCTATAAAATACACATGTAGAAGAAAGACACCTCTCTACATATTCTTTTCCAAAAATCCCTTTATACAGATTATCTTTTCATATAGATACAAATTCTCTTGGAATTACTGTTAAGCAAATATAAATTGACTTGAAATCACTTAATCAGTTTGAGATTAAAATTGGGCTGGCTGATTTTATAAACCATGCAAGATAAAGAGTTTGATCTTGAGTGTGAAAATAGCAGAGAAAATTTACACAGATATCCACATTTTCACTCATACACATAAAGAAAATACCTAAAAATTGCAGCATATAAAAAATGTCTGAGAATTTTAAATAAAATCATGGAAATATTCAATTACCTGTGCATTAAGGACATATTTCTCCAGTAGTTTAGGTTTATAAACAAATTAATCTTTCAATGAAAGACATTTTTTCAAAATACAAAGGATCAATGGCTTGACTACTCAGATTAGAGTTGTAAACATCATAAGTAGCTTGAGGAATTTCCCCATGAGCTTCAACCACAAGTTTAGCTCAAAAGGAATTTTATATTTTTTAACAGGCACCCTTCTATACCTTTAAATTTGTGATTGATCTCATTAGCAAAATAATTTTGGTTGTTGTAGAGTAGTCACAGTGTAATTCAGGCTGCCACAGCTATTTTTGCCTAGTTCAGAGTGGTTGTTATTGTTCTTTTGGGACATGTTTGATATCAAAAATAGTCTGCAGTCTGAACATTGTTCATATATTACAACACATCCAAATGCACTTAACATCTATGGGCACTTTCTCTGTTTTTCATTCCTTCATTATTTGAAAATGTTTTTGTAATGACAGAAAAATGCTGTATCTAATCACTCTGACCTTTGCTCAATGTCACAGACACCCTTCCTCCTGCCCCTCTGCCCTTGATGCCATTGTCATTGTAGGCAAGATGCTGCCCACATTATCCACATAAGGTAGGACTGTTTCAAACCACACTGACATTGTGGAACCAAGGGGTGGTGTGAGTCTTCTCTGCCTTCAAAATGTATTTTCACAATTGCCTGCTGTTCTCAGACAATGCAGAACATCAAGTGGCTTGGCAGTCTGATGCAGGCAGGACACTGGGTGAGGTGCCATACAGGTGTATTGTTGCTCACTTTCTTACTGTCTCAGTGAAGTTTGGTTTATAAGAAGTCGTCAGACTACATTACTGTTCATATTTCTCTTCCTGGACAGAAAGGAGAGGACATTTCATAACCTCCCCAGTCTCTCTCTTAGAACCAATTGTGTATGTTTGGAAAAGTCATGAGCACTCAAAAATCATCACTGCAATAATAATTTATGAGAAAACATGACATTTAAAATGAAAAAACAACTAGTAAGTACAAGATACTGAGTTTTTTAAAGGGAAAAAGAAACTATAACCAGTATTTCTATGAATACCCTATGTCTTTTGTTCATTTGTGAAATTAAGAAGGGAAGGAAACTAAGAAGTAGTCACAAAATTATTATTGGATGTAGTTGATATAGCTAGACTTTTTAAAACTTTCTAGAATCCATATTAGTTTTGGAATTCACTCATGTGAATTTAAAAAACAAAATATTTTTGTTTCTAGTTTCTCATCTATTTTCTCACACCAATATGCGATACATTAAGCTTGGCCTTATGAACAGTTTTTAAAACCTCCCTGAATATAATGTTGAAGTACAAAATAACTTCAAATGCAAACACAAAACAAAAATCTCTTATTAGAATTTTTTTTCAAAGACTAAAGAGAAGAAACTTTAACAAGTATTGTTTTTTACAAGTATGCTTTTTCACATTATGTCCTAAACTTAATTCTTTATGTAATATATGTTAGAAACAATCACTTAGTGTAATTAAGAAGAAAATTTGTGTTGTTCTGTTTGTTTTAATGTTACATATAGCAGCTCTCCTCATTCACGTACAAATGATCTTATAAGAAAATGTCCCACTGGTAATAGAGTTTTAGGTACTGCAAAACAGAGATGATTTCCAATTAAATAGTTTGATTGCCATTTTTCAAGTTAAACAATAATATTTTTATTTTTCTATTAAACCAAACCTGAAATCCCCACGTTAATCCATCAGAGGTTGAAAAATTCGTAGACTCTTTTATACTGAAAGCAAAAGACTATTTTTCATGCTAATTTAGATTCCTCATGCCATTTTCAGATTAAACAATGATGGGTGAGAAAGAATAAATGTTTGAGTCAACCATACTCTTAAAACTATTTTAGCTAAGAAATGGAAATCCAGCTTTTCCCTCCAGTTTATTTTGTGCAGCAGAGTAACATAAATAACACATTTTAGATGTTCTTTCTGAATGTCATATACCAAGAAATAAAAACAGCTATGTTGATGTTCAGAAACACAGTTTTTTACCATGAATACACAGTATCTTACAAAAGAAATGCTAGATGAAGCACAAGAGAAAGCAGTGAAATAAATTTTTAAACAAGTACATACATATATGAACAGAATCCGAGGAATGATTTTGATTGGAAGATATCTTAAAGATCATCTAATTCTACCCATCCTACCATGGGCAGGGACACCTTCCATTAGATCAGGTTGCTCAAAGCTCCATCCAACCTGGTCTTGAACACTTCCAGGTATGGATCATCCACAACTTCTCTGGGCAACCTGCTTCAGTGCCTTACCACATTAATAGTAAAGATTTTCCAATTTCTTCTTAATAGATAATTTAAATCTATCCTTTCAGTTTGAAATCATTCTTCCTTGTCCAATCATGCCCTTGTAAAAAGCCCCTCTCCAGCTTTTTTTGTAGGCCCCATTTAGGTACTGAAAGGCTGCTATAAGATCCCCCCAGAGCCTTATCCTCTCTACCCTGAATAACACCTGTTCCCTGAGCCTGTCCTCATAAGGAAGGTGCTCTAGTCCCCTGATAATTTCCCTTTGTATATATACATCCAAAATTTTTCTGAAAGTTTTATGTCCTGTATAGAATTGAAAACTACTGTAAATACCAGTAGTGAATAGCAACCAAAAATCTGTCATTTTGTCTTTTTAGGTTAGTCAAACTATTAGCATACATTTAGAAATTTAGTTCTCAGATGTGCATGGGTATATTCACTTCAATTTTCAAATGTACATGGGCATGCTCACCTAGAGAAAACTATTTCTTCTTTCAGTCTCATTTAAGAGAAGACTTCTATCTAAATTGATGAATGTAGGAAACAATGATTAAAATAATCTGAGTTGATCTTCAAAGCAGAGATAAGCAATAAAAATATAAGGAAACAATATTTTAAACTAAAATTATCTCCTACTACTTTACTTAAGACCACTTTCTTTCTGTTTGTTCTGTTGAATGAAGTAACTATTTTGTGCCTCATAGATTAATTTATCATCATCTCTCTATTAAATACTATAATACAGGTTTAATTTTGTAAATTACATTGAAATATTTCAAAATACATTTAATGACAGTTATTTGATTTTGCTCCTATCATTTTTTGCATGACTGTCATTTTAAGCACTAGTAATGTTGTTTCAAAGCACAGGGTGCTCAAACATAATTTTGATGTTTTGCATATGGTACAGACAAGAGAGAAAGAAGATACCTCGAATAACTTTAATAATCTTGAAAGAACAAGCAGTCTTCTCAAAAGTAGATGTGCATTACAAAAATATATATACATTTCCAGTTGGAAGACCTACCAGTACTCCTTGGCAAAATGCCCAGGCTTTTCTGTTCACTGAGGAATACTTCTGTCTCACACTGCAAATAAGTAGGTAAGATTAGATTTCACTGCTCAAAAGAGACAAAGAAGGTATCTTATATATAAACATATCTTTTTAACCATTCTTTGATAAGCATGCATCAAACCGGATCAAAACCCAGCTGCTTTTCACAATGAGATGTGAAATCCCACACAAATGGGTATGACATGAAGCCTCTTACATTATTATTAGTACTATTGTCCTCCATCTAACCCTCAGAGCCAAAATTTTAAAGGATAGGATTTTCTCCCTAGATATTTTGAAATACATTAAGTGAAGCACTCAGCTCCTCACTGACCATGACTCTTTAGTCTGTGAAAATAAAAGAATTCCAAGCCTATCTTTCTGTTGCGCTCTGGGCAAGTAATCAAACATGGTCTGCTGGGATATCAGCCTTTCAATTTGATGGTTTAAGAACACGTATCATTTTCAAATAAGAAAATTATACCCTTCTGAAAGTATTTTCACTCTTTTTAGGGAGTGTTTTCAAACCTGCCCAAACATTTCTATTTTCCAAAGAATGGCATTGGTTTTCTTGCTGGTATTGTCTCTGATTTGCAAGTCAAAAGAAAAGATGAGAGGGACATTGTTTTGTTAACCCATGCCCTTACCAATTAGTGTAGTAATGCAGGCCTTCACTGTTTTCTTTACTTCTTCCTTTTCAGAAAGATTATTCTCAGGCCATGCTTAGGATGCATTAACCTTCTGCTATACAAGGAGGAAGAATCTGCATGCATGAGCTGTTACACCACTCTTTGTTGCTCCTGTGAGACACTATTGTCTCAGCCGTTTTCTGAGTGCTATTAGGAAATAGTTCCATTTATGAAATTAGTACCTGAAGCTTGTTAAATTGTACACTAGGTCCAGAGTCCTCTGTGAGAAGACAGAGTATCTCCTTATTTTACTCAAAAGTCAATCTGAAGCTCAGGAGATAATTCCTCTTTAGTCTTGAGAAAAATGATATATCGATGACATAAAATATTAAATCAACAAGAATTAGGTAAACTGAAACCTATATTCTAATCTTGAGCAGTAGGTGAAGAAATAAGCTATTAGTGCAGAGGTGAGAGACGGGCAAGCATTATACAGGGAGGGAGTTTAATTCAACCCCTCAATCACTCTCTGCCACAGGTGATTTTATCTCAGCCTTGGGGAGGAGCTCTTTCAGGAGCGATGACCATTTGTTTGTGGTAAGACAAAGTCACTGTTTTCTTGTTCATTTTGTTTCTCATCATGGGCAGTTTCATAAATTAAATCTAGATAGGAAAACAGCAAAAACAATTTTAATTGATCCACAGCCACTTTTTTTAGTTGATAGAAAATATAACAGACTGCACAGAGTAACTGAATCCCTTGGTACAAATAGATAGTAGAGATACTAAATATAGATTTTCAGGGTCCCTCTCTGTCCCCTAGAAAAATAGAAAGAGCATTTGGCAAATAAATGAAAGCTCTTAGACCACAGTAATTCTGACGACTTAATATATTCTGCAGCATTGTGACAATGCTTAAACTTTGAAAAAAGTAGCACCCTAGTGAGTTATAAATATGTAACTAATCCTGTTTTACACAGAGCAAACCCAATTTTTATAAGCACTTTGACTTGAATGAAAGCACATGGCAAGATTCCCTGAACCTGTTTTTCCATCATCATATGCTAATTTACAGAATCTGGGATTTGTGGATAGTTTTATGACAGACCTGGAGACTACTGACTATTAGTTTTGCTCTTCAAATGTCCTACCAGTCTCATGCTTTTGGCTTTGCAGGAATGAGCTTGCTTTTGTGCAAGCAGTTGACATTGGAACTGCCCCAGAATAATGTTTCTGAGCCATGGGTAAAACTTAAGCATCTCTTTGCCACGTACTGCTGATAACTTTTGGAATGTGTGCACTATGCAGAACAAGGTGCCTAAAGTTCAGGAATAAGTAGTATAAAATCTTGTTCTGGATCTGGCATTCGCACATAAGTAGCAGTAGTTATGCCACACCTTATAATTTCACTTTTTTTCAATATAAGAGCATCATATGTAAGGTAATTTAAAAGTTTTATTTATTGTCCACTTCTTTTTGTAAGAAAAATAACAGCCAACCATACAACCAATAACACACTCCCTAATTTCTTCATATGTATTTACAAAATCATAGCAAAACAAGAAAGAAAAAAAAAGTGATATAAATGTACATTTGAGTAATGTTTTCTATTAAAATATCATGATTGTCTCTCCTTCTTTACTGCATCCTTAACATGCTTTCAAATGTAATAATTATACATTGAAATAATTTTATTCAGAATTCTGAAACTTACCCAAGTTTTATAAAGTTATACAATGAGGAATTCAGAATCTCACTTTTTGATTTATAATTCTGTCTGTTTTCTTGATGCCAACACAGCAATGTGCCTAGAATAAATGTGACTCAACAAAGGAGAAGTCCTGAAGAAATAGGACATATATTTTGGAATCTGTCTGGAGAGACTGAAGTAAATACTAAGCAATAGCATTATTGTATTCATATAAACAAGGCAGAGACCCTTCACAGTGACTTGGCCCCTGCTGCCTAAAATTTGAATCTAAGGGAATATGGTCCTCACTTCCAGATCATACATCAGCTATGTTTTGTTTGTTTTCCATCAGAAACTGAGCAGCCAGGGATGAAGTTGAGAGGAAACTGCAAGTTGTTTCCAGACTTGGGAAATGGTCCCAGGCTATGCCCGTCCTATGGGCCTCTATTAGCTGCTCTGCCTGATGCACAGAGTGGCTGGTCTTTAATTATATAAGACACATTTTTAGAGGAGATAATAACTGTCTATCAGTGATTTAGAATAGTCACTACTTTTGTGGAAAACTTAAAATCTTCAGACAAAATCAGATTGAACTGAATCAAATACCTATATGTATTTTTTTGTTGTTGTTGTTTTCATTTATTTCCCTTATTCTTCAGGAATATTTCATTGAATTCTGAATAAGAATGACACTGTTTTCCAAAGTCTTGAAATTCTTGATTAAACACAATTCAAGGAAAGCTACTTGGTAAACACATTTTTATTATACTCCAAATTTCTACTTTTCAAAATATGGGATTATACCTTTATTATTCAGTAAATTACTGAAGTGAAAAATTTTTCTTTTATACATAATTAATCTACTGTGTTTGAAGCAGTTTAATCTTGATAATGGACTTTTAAACAGTTTTCAAAAGTTTTCATCTACATTATTTAATATGGTTGCCTTATGTAGCAATCAGCTATGACATGAGGGAAACAGCAACAAAGTGATTTTCACTAGACACTCCTGAAGATATAACTTTAGTCTTGTACTTCTAGCTGACTTCCCCTGGCGTGCAGCACAATGAATGCCGTGGTGTTATGCTCCACAAAACAATGAGCAGCAACGCCAGGAGCGATATACTGAGCATTCTGTGTCCTCTTGTCTGCTTTACCACTTACAGGCTTCCTAGTGTCATACCTTCCATTCTGTGCTATTTAAAGCATGTTGTCAGGACAACTGATTGAAGCACTATTTCATTAGAGAATATAATTTAATTTAACCATTTTTGGTTGCCATAAATAATTTTTAATTTAATTTTTTTTTTAATTGCTTCACTTTCTTTGGTTTACTATTTGGATTTCATAGATTAATTTCTTATACTGGACAAACTCTGCTTCTAAGGTAGATACCTCTTGTGGAAGGCTACCCTTTGTGGAATCCTGTGTTCTTCTGAGTGGATTTCAAAATTACAGCTTAAAAAACTCAAACAATAAAGTTTATATTCTTGCAGAAAATCAGAACATATACTCAAATTTAGTTAGTCTAATTGTGGCAGATTAGGGAAGAGTCTACAAGGTATAAATAATTACCATTTTTAAAAGGCAACTCATAATTTTATGCACTCAAATTTTGTCCAAGCAAGTTACAAGGGTTTTTCTAAGAATATACCTGTGACAATAAGATATACTTTCCAAGAGGAAAAAGAAGTCCTCTTGTTAATTGTTTCTTATGAACAGAATTTACAACAAACTCATCTAGAAAGACATGTCAGAAAGGGGAATAAAAAACACCTAGTAATTTATATAGAGATCATCATGGGAGGCATACTTGCCATCAATTTTTTTAGCTTGAGAAAAGTGAAAACGTCAGGAGCACGCATTTTTAAGTACTGTTTGTAGTGGAAAGGGATAGTCACATGCCTTGTGAAATACTTCATCTTCAATATATCTAAAGAATGTCAGAATTTTTCCTTAATTATCACCCATAAAAAGCTATTGATTTCAATTTCTCAAAATCTTCTTGATTTCTACTCTTAAATAAACTTCTAAATTATATGTGTTTAATATTTTATTTTGCAAGAAATACTATAGTATATGTCAATATTGTGTAGCATAGCGCATGACTAAATAGTTCTGAACTGAACAAATTAAAAACTGAGTGTATGAACACAGTACAGACAGATTAGTATAAAATTTTAGCCTACACATGTTCCTTAGTTTGTCAATTCTGGCAG
Source organism: Cyanistes caeruleus (assembly GCF_971803275.1). NCBI lineage: Eukaryota > Metazoa > Chordata > Aves > Passeriformes > Paridae > Cyanistes > Cyanistes caeruleus. The sequence continues at coordinate 45,218,393 of NC_141703.1, forward strand.
ATAAACATAAGATGTCTGTCTCTTTTTTTTTTTTTTTTCCATCCATCATTCCGTTAGAAAAATGTAATAACATAAAGTCATAGATTTCAAGGCATTTTTTTCTCTTATTATCTACCTTGAATGTATTTAGAAAAATATTCTTAAAGACCATATGAAATTATTTTGCAAACCAGAATAGCTGAATCCTACATAAAGTAATTTCAATGAGTTTTCCTTTATAAACTGAGATCTTAAGTAATTTATGTGGTGTTAAGAAGAGACTGATTCACATCTAAAGCCTTTTCACAGTAAAGAAAAAGAAATGGATGCATTAAAAAGCCTCAACTAAACCACAAACATGAAGTTCTTTGTAAGGCCTGAGGGGACAGCTTAGTCTGTGGGTAAAAAACAATATAAGACAGTAGTCTTCTGACACTAAGATAGATCTTTGCCTAAGATTTTTATAAAAATCTGTTTGTTATATGTGCATAACTGTGACAAATATCAAATTGCTTTCTTGCTCTTCTGTAAAGGTAATACAGCACAGATTTCCCCCATCTTAATCACTGAATTTTTATCTTAGAAATTAACCTTTGAGGCTTTCAATTTCTCTTGGGGGGAAAAAAAATAATTCTATGTCATTTGATTGTAGTGTATTTTATACATCTCTATTACATATATATTCATAATATTTTATTCTTTTATATGAGTGTATAAAATATATGTATCTATTTAATGTAAATAGACCTTATTGGTTTATATTTATCCAAATAAATATTATGAGATAAGAGGAAAATATTGTTGTTTCCCACATGTCAGACATTGAAGCACATCTCCTTTAAAGATTTCTTTTCTTTAAAACAAGCTGACTGAGAGGGGAATTGTACTATAATACACACTTCTTGTTGAGTGCTAAAATTACCTCAGTCAAGGATCATGTTTGTCAGCTTAGAAACTAATACTGGCTCATTCTGAATAAACACAGATAACTCTTGCTCTTGCTCTGATTTGATGTCAAATGGAAAATTCCAGAGTACTTATCTGCCTACAGCATTTCATACACAATGCTTTTAGAATTTTAAGTGAGTGCATTTTTACCAAAAAACAATAATCTTACTTCAGTTCACAGAGAATCTGCATGTCTTACTCTTGCTTCTTTTCTATCTAGTTGACAGATATGAAGCTTGTAATTTTAAGCATGCATTTTTTTTTTAAAAGTTGCTATTTGAAGTAACAAAAAGGCAATCTCTGAAATTAAAAATGAGAAGATGGTGTTCTATTCCTCTTGAGGAATTTTTTGGCAATTCATTCATTTAAGTTTGCGTTTGGCTCTATTACTGTGGTCTTTCATTGCTGAGATGGTACAAGCACAAGTGCTAATCCTTGAAACCATTTGGTATACTGTGGTATTAGTGTGTTAAGGTTGTGAGTAGATTTATTCAAAATGCTGTTGGGTTTTGATTCTCTGCTCGCCAGCCCCAATGGATTTCTGTGCACATAATAACTATGGGTCAAGAATGAATTTCCACAGAACCTGAAGACCCTAAATGAAATAAAAGCTAAAACTAATGTTCTGAAATTTAATTTTAAAAAAAAATTAAAAAAAATTCTTCACACTTAGCATTTTTTCTTCATCTCTCTGGGAAATAGGAAGCTAACTTTATATTATTATTATTATTATTATTATTATTATTATTATTATTATTACTATTACTATTACTATTACTATTGCTATTGCTATTGTTATTGCTATTACTTATACTATTACTATTATTATACATTATGACTGATATGCAAGTGGAAAAAGTTGCTGTTCTTAATCCCTTGGTAATGATATCTCGTATGTCCCCTGACTTCGTTATTTTGTCTATTCATGTTTTCAAGATGCAAGTGTTAAGAGTCTGTGTATTTTCTTTTTTAAGACTGTAAATAAACATCTTGCAATTTAGCCAAATCTAGGGAAAGGTTAGGCATACATTTTTTCTTGGATGCTTGAAATTTTTTGAGATGATTTATCTTTTTTTTTCCAGATTAATACAATCAAGAGAATTTCCTCCACTCTGTAGAGTATTTCTAACTCTTTAAAAGGAACTTTGCTCAGCACCAAGGTCAGCTCCATTATTTGCCTCATGGCAACAGGCAGGAAAAATGTTTTTTAAAATTCAAACGGTTTTGACCTGTGGTTTTGAGTTCTTCCATTTATCTACACTTTATTCTAACAGCACAGATTCATATTTTCCTCATTCAGATGGTTTAAACAGAGGCATTTATTTGCAGTGCTATTTGTTATAACCTTCCTGATTTTTCTAATTCCGATACCTGCAAGTAATTCTCATACATTGTTTCTCAGTATTGACTGGGATGAATACAGAAGAGCCTTATGTTTAAGTCCTTAGTTTTGGTTTTCTATCTTTCTTGTTTTTTGCTTTTGATTTAGTTGTCCTTATCATACTAAACCCTGTTCACTATGAACAAGTATTAATTTGAGTTCTCTAATAGGAGGAATGGTATATATATAAATTTCTAAAAAATACTAAAAACTGGAATTTTTTCACATCACTCTGTGAGTTTGTAATTTTTATTTTTCTACTCTCTCTGGAATTGCAGCACAATTTTTATTTTCAAGGGTTAAAAACATCCTAAGTTGCTTATTTAGAATGTAGAGCAACCATCACTATCTTTCTTGTACAAAATCAACCAAGGATGTCAGAACATTCCCCAGGGGAATTCCCTAGACTCAAAATCTAATAAGCAAAGCCAAGCTGATTTCTTGAGTAAAATTACAGGCTGTTCGACAGCGGGTGCTGTTGAAGCTTTAAAAAGTTGCAGGAAATAATTGAAGATTCCTTGCAGAACAAAGAGCAAACAAAAGACATGATGCTGTGGATCTTGTACTAGTGTCGTTCCTTAGGGGGAGTTCTACACTCCACTCCATTGAAATTTGATGTAAAATGCCTTCAGTCCTTGGAGCAGTGACTAGAGGCCAGAACTTCTATGGTGAACATTGCTTGCTGGAATGCACAGTTACATTGCTCCTTGGTTTACCTGTTTTTTTATAATAATTCAGTGGGAGGGGGATTCAGTGTTCTGGCACGAAATCTATATAATAAATGTAATTTTGGGCTCTATCAAGCCCAAGTAATTTAATTTAGGAATCCCTCTTTTCATGTCTATTATCTACCTATCATATGCAATACACAATCATACAAAATACACATTCCTATGGTATGATAGATATAACAAGACATTACTCTTTCAGCAATTTCAGGACTTTTTTTCCATATTCAGTTTAATGAAGTGAAATAAACTGAGGCAAAAAAACCCTACATTAGAATAAAGCAACAGTCAAGTACATTTCAGTATAGTTTTGACAAGTCAATTATTCAAATATTCTTTCTTAGAAAAAATAATTTAATAAATCTGCATGAGTTTCCTTTAAAAGTTGTAAAATTGACAGCCAAAGATTAGAAATGCTACCTTCTTCAGGGGATTCAGAACTGTTAGATGAGGTTGTAGATCTATGTGCTCCTTTAAATCAAATGTAGCATAGGATGTAGGGTGGAACATCAACAAGAGAATCTTTCAAGAGAAATTGGAAACTTCTGATGCAAATGAAAACAGACTGCTCAAAGTGACTCATTAAAAGTTCTCAGTAGAGACATCCCATGAGGCATGCCATGAGGCATGAGCTTAGGATCAAAATTCTGTTGTTTATGCTAGTCTTAGAGTTGGCTTAAGTCATACCACTGACAGCTCTGTTTTTAGACATTTTCATTTATCTTTGATAATATTTTTGATAAGTGAACAGTTTCTTCAATGGTGTTTTTAGAATGACTTCTTTCTTTGCCTCCTTTGACAAAGCCTGAAGCTACACATATAAATGATCTAAGACATGGTCTTAGGTTAAATCCTAGGTTAAATTATTTCTATTAGTTTCTTTTCTATTAATTTTATAGTAAAAAAACTCCATCAATCAAAACACTACCTATTTCTTCTTTAATCCAGTCTACATTTATTTTAGTCCTTCTTTAATAATGATACAACACACGTGGGTGGCAATTATATTTGATTTTAAAAGAAAAAATCTTGAATTATGTACAAAAGCTGATTTTTGTCAAAGCTTTCCAGTGTAGTTAATATAAAAATTAAAGTTTCTTTTCGAAATTATAATAATGACTTGAATGAATCAAGAATGTCATGAAAAACAAGAAAGTGGGATATATGTATAATATGTCTGAAATGTTGTTTTTTTTTTTCTTTTTCAATATAGTCATCTTTTGGCATTGCTCTAATTCGGTATATCATGAATTAGAAAGAAATATTCTACTGTTTGTACTTCTTTCCAGTTGCAAGGAAATTCATTAATACACATATTAATATATGTATATAATACATCTTATTCACATGAAAGTATTATCCAGTGCATGCATTGGTTGTCCATGACTGTAGGTGATCAAAGATTTTTGCCTAAGGTTTAAGGTAAAAATTCAACCTGCAATAATTCTGTGTATAGAGCTATTGATCCTGTCAGACTTGGAACTTACTAGGGTTAATATGGTGTGACTAACAGGAAGAGATCCCACTTTTTCTTGCCCTGTCCATTTGTGTGACATGCTCATTGCATGTTTCAGAGGTTCTGTTCTTGAGACTGAATGGCCAAACAAGACAAGGACTGTGATAAACAGCATTGAAATGAGAACTAAGCTTCCATTAAAGAAAAACAAACAAACAAACAAAACCCAAGAAAACAAACCACCAATCAACATAAAATCAAAACCAGACAAATATTAAATGGAATCCCTGTAAGACACTCAATTTAGTACATTACAAATTCTTTGGCATGGATTGAAAAGATCCAACATTCCAGAGAATTTCCTGGAGTCACAGAATTTACTGTTAGAGATCACATCTGAAAAAGTTATCACTTTACCTTGCAGACATAGAATTAGGCTCTGTTATTTACTTTAACATTAAGTAGCACCTTAGTCAAGTTTATATTACTGATTTCAAAGGTCTGAAACTTTACCCAAAGATTCAATATACACAATAATGCTAGTCAGCTAATATTTGCTTTTAATCAAGGTTAAGACACTTCAAAGGGTCAATTCTAAAGTAAGAGAAATTGAACTGTGTCTTAAATGTGCCTACTTTCACATTTTGTGGTGATATGAAAATAGAAACTTCTAAAAATTGTATACAAAGTGCTCAGGCAATTAGAATACTTTATTTGCCTTCATCCCCAAACATTTTGTGATTCTATGATCCAATTTCTCAGAAAAAGTGTTTAAAAAAAATTGTAAAACAAATTCACCCAATGTCATTTTGAATGTAAAGGGTACAGATGCCAACATAGAAAAGCTATGTTTTTTTCAGTAAAAATCCACACCACAACATCAACTTTTCATGTCTCAATCTATGCTGCCTCATAAATAATTTTTAAATTTTTGTGGGTTGGCACCATGAGATTCAAAAATGCTTTTCTACTCCTATAAGAGCTTATGTGTTGCTTTGGCAGGTGTTTGAATGAACAGGATTGACTTAGGGTCTGGTTAAGATTTGTTGTGAACATATGTAAGAGGAAAGTGTAAACTGATGTTGTTATCAACTTTTTGTTTATGAAGGTAATGAAAACAGCCTAATGTACCATTATTATAATAATTGTTATACAGAGCATTAAAAATTATTAAGATCAATGAGAGGAACTTAGATTACCATGTTTTATAATTAACTTATAAGCCTAATTTTTAGGATTTTTTATTTTCTTTTAGGTTAAGAAATTCAAAGGAGAGGATGCACCCTACTTTGGTGCATACTCACTGCATCTAGACATGATCAGCTGGCTAAAGCTTGCCCAATCTGTTGGACGTCAGAATTTAGTTCAGTAATATTTGGACAAAGAAATATTTCAAAAAGAATAATTTATTTAGCATTCCCTATAAACAGAATATACTGTCTCCCCTTTATCATTTAGACCTTTCTGGATTTTCTATGTGATGATTATCACTCTTCATTAATTATAAAGTGAAGAGTGAAAGTCTATATTTTAAATTCCTCTCTGGGGAAAAAACCTAGTAATTATGATATTTAGTATAATTAAACTCATAGCTTAAATGTAACTAGATTAATAATTTATAGTATTTACTACTTAATCAGTACCATAGAAATCCTGCATTCTTAGAAGAAGAGAAGACTATTTAGTGAATACCATTCTTCTTATAGTCATTACTTAAATCAACCACTTTCAGCTACTCTTTGTTTTCCATACTCATGCACTGATTAATGTTGACATGGTGACTGGTTTTTATTTTATCTAAAAGATCAAAAAGGAAGTGAAAGTACAAAGGAAGGAATTGATCTATAACTGCAAACTTAGATGTTATCTATCTCAAACATCATTGAATAGCATATATCATAGAAATTACAGCTCTTCCAGAAAAAGTGTAAATTTTAAGATTCTGTTTATGAAATAATATACCATTTTTATGGATTTCCTGTCTAGAGAATCTTTTTCCTGCACAGTAAGTTCCCCACTTACTGTTCATACTGTCTATCCTATTTTTGTTATATATTCTTGTTCTTTAATATGAAATCTTCTTCATTTAAATATGAAGTTTAGGAAATCAACCCTAAAGCACCAAGAAAAAAAAAAAAAATCTTCTTTAGCATAATAAAGAGGAAACGGAAAAAATGGTCAAAATAAAATAAGGTTTAATATTTTGTCTGAGAAAATAAAACTGTGGAGAAATAATAATGTCTTCTTAGACATATCTTAGACAATGAGATTGCCAGGAAATCTACTTAAGTAATGTCTTGACTTCAAAGGAAACTGCAAGACTGCAAGTGTGTTCTGAATTGCAAGGAGACTCACTGATTGCCACAGGCAGGCAGGTGTTCAGTGATCCCTAGGAAATCAGGGCTTCATCATGCCAAATTCTGACTTGGTGAAGACAAGCACCATCATCCTGAACATCCCCCATTCTCCTGAACATCCCCCATTCCTTCTTTTTCCCTCACCTATACTGAGCATGACAGCACTTGGCATGTTAATGACCCCCTTGGGTCATTTGGGGTCAGCTGTCAGGCCTGTGTCCCTCCCAGTCTCTTGTGCATCTGCTGCCTCCTGGCTGGTAGGGTAGTACGAGAAGCAGAAAAAGGCCTTGATGGGCTGCAAGCATTGTTCAGCAGCAAAGAAACCTCCACATTATCAGTGCTGCTTCCAGCACACATCCCAAATATTGCCACATAGTACCAACTGTGAAGAAAATTAAGTCATTCTCAAAATGAGCACAGGAAGATTCATATGTGGGTGCAATTCCTAATTTGTTTAATGATACATTTTAAAAAATTATAAGCAATTTTTAAATGGAAATATCAATGTGAATTTTGGCTATTTATTATTTTTGTCGTTTTCTTTTTCATACGCAACTCAGTCTAATTCCATCCATTCAAGAAACAAATCATAATGCAATTTTCCAAGCATCTTGAAATCAAAACATGAGACCTTATTTTTCAGTATTAAAGGTATGTGGATTTGTGGGGAGAGTCTGAAGATTTAATTTGTATAATTAATTTGTATTGATTATTTGGAGAGGAGGAATTCCAATTTATTTCCTTGTTTAGGCAACTTAAAAATAGAGAAGTTACCCAAAAAGATGCCATAAAGCACATGGTTCTTTTTATTTGATCTGTGCATAAGAAAGAGTTTTATTGCCTTCAAACTGGTTTGGGATTAAATTCCAGGATGGATGCATGGTTTTTCTCTGAAGTGCTTTCCATAAAACTGATTTAAGACAATGAGAAAACTGTGGGGGAAAAAAAGTAATTTAGACTAAATGAAACTCTTAAGGTATAAAACTATTCAGTGGAACTATATTAGAATCTATAATTTTTGTCATGAAAGACTAATACAACCATCAAGCAAAAAAAAATAAAAATAAACAAACCAGAATGTAGTGACAATATAGATATTGGTGATAAAAGTCATAAAACCATTTCTGTTAATTATATTGGATTTTATGCATATAATTAAAAATAATGAATCCATGATGACCTTCTTGAGACATCCAGCCAATGCAGTAATTGCAGAGAAGGGGACAAGCTAGTCATACTAATTTCCTTCATGTAGGATTTTTGGATGGAGAATTTTCAGGCCAGAGAAATGCTCCTGGACACCAGTCTCAACATGGTCATATACATGGTGCTTCTGAAGTTCCCTTATCTCAGATATCCTAATGGTTTCTTTCTTTAAGGCCAACACCTAACATGGACTCAGAATTAAAAAATATTATGATAAATTTATGTTGCTAGATTTTTCTCACCTTCATGCCCTTGAAGAGAAAAGGAATGAAAACAGTAGTGGAACCCTTAATATCACATTCACTGTAAATCAAAAACTGAAGGCAGTTCAGCTGGCAATACATGATTATATTTACTTGATATAAAAGTCGATCACATTTCCCAAAAATCAATCATAAAATTAATTCCTAGTATCTCAAATACCATGTCACAGGTAGCTCAGTATATAATGATGCCATAGTGCAATTGTGGAATCTGCATCTGGAATCTCTTAAACCCTTCACTCATTATGCTACTTAAAGATGAAATAATTTGACCAGACAACATCAAGGAAACCACAAGAAAAATTGTCATCCAAACCTCTAAATATCTGGACTTGATTTTATTTTTCTGGAGATTATATTTTCACTTTAATTTTGAATTTTCATTTTTTATCCCAAATCCAACCACTTGCTTTAGATAAATCCATATTTATTTCACCCAGAGAGAACATTTTGCACTTTTACACTGATGACTTATTTTAAGTCCCAAAATTATTATTTGAGACAAAATCTCATAGTAAATCCATAAATCACCATTGGAATGAAAAGATGTTGGAAACACCATATTTTCTTTTTTTAAAGAGCTGAAGATAACACTTATCTATGTCAACTTCCATGAAACAGAATTGCAATTCATCTACTCCACATATTATGGACTAAGCCCAACAGTGAGCCACAATATCATTCTATTAAATCAAATTCAGACACCTAAGTTTAACTGTCCACAGCAAATGAGGATCAAGTAGGAAAACACAGGACAAATCAAACACTACTAGATGGTAACTTAAGAAGAAATCCAGAGAGCCCAGTGTTGTCTGAAAAAAGTGTACGAGTCACCAAAATAATAATGCACATGCACTTTAGGATAAGCTGAACATTTCTCTCAAATCCAGCAACTGCACTGCATAGACCGAATAGAACACCCAAGTAATAGAGAGATATTATGGACAACCTGAATGTCTTAACCTGGGGCTGAATTGCTCTCCAGATATTATTGAGTTTGTATTTTACATTGGAATGCATAAATACAAAGCATAACATAGTACTACTGTCGTGGTTTTAAACCAGTAACTAAAAAAATTACTTATTTCTTGCTGTGAGATATGGATTAGAACAAGAGGAAAACAGGCTTAAAACTTAAAAGGAATAAAGACAAAGTTTATTAACAAACTACAAGAATAAGAACACCAGAATAAACTTTCAGAAAACCCTTTTACCTCTCACCAATTGACTATTTCTTTGTACACATGACAACATAGAGACAAAAACTTTAGAACTTTGGTGGTTAAAAACAGTCCTAATTCTTGCTAGAGTCTTTTCATCAGTTTTTGTAGAGAAACAGAAGTCTCTTTCTGCTAATTTATGGAGTTTCTCATAAGAAAACTATTTTTGTTATAGTTTTCTATTTCTCTGATGTCAGCTGCCCGGAAATCCAGCCATCAGTTCACTCCTCCCATTCCACATCACTTCGAGGTGTGCATGGGTCAATAAGTCTAGGGATGCTATTTTAAAGATGAGTTATTCAAAGGCAGAAGTCCTCTTCATCTGTCTCTGTGAGCCTTCTGGGAAAACAGTTTTCTCTTTGCCCCCAAGGCTTCAAAATCTTCACTCTACTCAATTCCAGCAACTCACAGTATCGCAAGTACTTTTGCTCAAAACCAACACTTTGAATACTTTATTCCTCCCAATACTCTTATCATGAATTAAAGGAGTCTTTTTATACTACTCCATAGCTTTAACAGAAAGATATTTCAGCTGTAGAGCATCTTCTTATTCTCTCTCTCCTATTTAAAACTTAACTCTTTTCTTCACTGTTTTTGGTGGTTCAATGATGTCTTCCTCATGTTGATTGTCTCTCTCCTTTTCTCTGTCTTTCTGGGAAAAAAGAGTAATCTTTACGTTTATCCAGGTAGTAAAAGAATTAAAAGCTTTAGAAAACTGCAAGAGTTCATGGTGTCAGGTTTCAGTCCAGCAGCAAAAACTGAAAACCAAGCTCGGCTGACCAGCGCTGCTTCTCCCCGCTCCCGCCCTCCACCCCGCGGCCTTGTCGGCCTGGAGAGGGGGGGAGGAGGCCAAGACAGAGCCTTGCTACCTTGACAGAAACCGGAAACCAAAGAGAACAAGAGAGCTCTGTCTGTACTTCTTAAGGGGGTGTTTACAAGTTGAATTCACTTTTTAATGGTCAGAACTGCTGTCAATTCTTGGAAATGACTGATAATTGGTCAGGAGGAAAAACTCCCATCAGCCACCAGAAGCTTCAACTTCCTTTAACTCTCTAAGCTGTCTTAAAGGTAAAGCTACCCCATGACAACTATCCATCATTGTCTTCAACATGTTTGCACATAGAACAATTATTTATAACAAAAAAATTTTTTTTTAAAAAACCCACAACACCCAAAAATGTGCATAAAGAGTTACTGTTAAAGCTTCGACTACACTTAAACCAATACAGCTTGCTAATCTGAAATCTCTCTGTATTGCCAAATGGACCATAAATTAATTCTTCATTCCACTGAGAAAGCAATTAAGGATATTTTGGAAAATACATATTCTGTACAGCATACAAAAGTGCCTCAAAGCATGAGAGCTAGAGATTAATGGATAGTGAATTTGTATTTGAATTGGCCATTATTTCTTGAATATTTGCAAGTCATAAAAACAACTGTACAAATGATACTTGAAAATGGTCTTAAAAGAGCATAACTATGCAATCAGTTTGAAATTTTGCAAGGTAGTACAATTTGCATATGATAATATGAACACAAGTTTTGAAGATACTCAGATGAAGTCTACAAATTAATGTTACTATACCCAGTATGTGTTTTCTGGTAACTTTCCACTTCACAAGCTACCTATCATAATCAAAACGGGTTTTTTAGATAACTGTCTTTTGAAGCTTTCTACAAAACAATTCATGTTCAATTTTGCATTTTTTTACCTAGAAACATATGAATCAACTGAGACATGTTCCTACAAAATAATCATCTCTCTAGCCATGAAATTGCCAAAAGGCTGGTAAGAAGCAGGAAAAAGACCCTTTTAGGGGTTAAGACATGAGTGGGAAAAGCTAGTTAAAATAAAGGCTAGTTAAAACAGGCTAGTTAAAAAAGCCTGTTTTAAGGAAAAAAAAAACCAAAACTTTTTAAGGTATAAATTTTTCATGTAAGTGTGTAAGCACATGGTATAATACTCATTCTGCCATGTTTGTGATATTGATACCTGCCCAGAACACAGTTCTTCTCTAAAAGTGTCTTGTAAAGTATTTCCTTTTTTAAAACTTATTATTACAGATAAAAGAAATATATTTTTAAAGGTAGAGTAATAAGATTTTAAAAAATATCTAGAATAACCTGCGATTAACAGAGAAGGTGACAATTCTATTTTCTATATGAGATGCTTTGATATTGGTTTATGACTAATATTGTATATTTTGAATCTGAATTCAAAATATACACTGGAATGTGATGCTTCAGTATTATAATGCACCGTTCAAGATTTTTACTGTTGGAGATCCAAGAAATTTGATTACTCATAAATCCATAGGAAAAGAAAAAACACCCTACCTTAGGAAATATAAAACAAACTCTACTAGTAGTCTTCAAATAATTTTTATGAAGAATAAAAACATTTTGCAAGAGTTAAAGTGAATGCAGGTCATGCACATATATTGTTCCACAAGCATGAACACCACAACAGTATGATTTATTATCAAGCATCTTTATGTGAATCTGGTGTTTACTAAAAAGCAGACACCTTCATTGCATCTTAAAATTGTTATACCATAACGTGTGTGGTTGTTTTTTTTCCTGGAATATAAATCATTGCTTCTCATACATTTAGTAGAAAACCATTCTCAAGGTTACTAGGTTTTTCTTCCAAACGTGTGTCAAAACACAGTGTGTAAAATATAATCGCAAGGAAACAAATCCCTGGTTTAGGGGTAATTTAACTTGAATACTTTCACTGGCTTCCTGGTTTTCTTAGCAAGTGTGAAAACCCTGAAATACTTACAGTTATTTACCTAACTAACTGAATTATATTCTGCTTTCTTTCCTCTCTTCGCTTCCTAGGATGTAATAAATGTAGTGCAGGAGTCAGATGAATCGTAGAGGGGCTACTTTAATTTAGCTGGTAAAAAAATGCTATCAGTTTTAACACTTTCTTTTAGCTAATCTTCTCTATATAAAAATTGAAAGCACTGTAAAATATTTCCTCTGTGAGAAAATGGCATTTCTCTCTGCATTGGCAGTACTGCCACTTTACAAATAAAGTTTGTATTCTGAGTTTTTTGGCCTGCAATGCTTTTGAGATTTCTGATAGTTTGAGGGGGCTCTTATAAAACTGCTTCAGGCAGTCGACTATTTCTTTTTCTAAAAATCTATTTTCTGTTTTCAAACACAAGTTATGCTAACTTGATTTTTCATGAAAGTTAGTAATTTAAATAATTTAACTAAATTGTGCAAAAGACTATATATTTTTAGTCTGGTTTAGGTTTTTCCGCCTCCTCCATGAACATATATTTGCACTGATATAAACCTTTCTATTATTTTGTGGAAATCTGGAAATCCAATTAAAACACAGCTAAGGACTTTCTTAATTTCTCTTGGGTTGGCATCACCCAAGATTCTGGAATTTGATGTTGACATTTTTCTAATTCCGTATCTATATTTCCTAATTTGCAGGTTATATTTGATTGCACCATTTTTCAGTTTAAAATAAAAGTTGTCCTTCATGTTAAAAAAAGTGACATTCCTATCTTGGTCCCAGGTTTGGAAAGCTAATAAAACAATATTTTGAGTACTGTTCCAAATGCATAATCCTATATCTTTCCTATTTCGTTCTCCTATTAAATTCTTCAAGGTTCTGTATGAGCATACACTAATGTATCATCAATCTTCAAACCAGAACATTACAAAAATCTAAGAGAATGCCTTCTGGATACAAATGACCCAAAATTTGAAGGTTTTTTTCATTAATATGTCACATTGAAGACTCTAAGTTTAGGTTTTCTTTTTCTTGGTGTATCACAGTTGTCCTTTACTTAAATCCAAATTATTAATTCCAGACCTTTTGTTTTCTTTTCCCATTTTAATTTAAATTGAATCAAACTTTGACACACAGTTCAAGATTGTGTTTCTATGGGCCTCTTCTAATGTCATCATTAGAAAAATAAAACCCAAAGTATGTAAAAAATAGCATCACTTGCTAATTTTTTCAATAACTGTTTGATGAAGACTTTTTTTACAGTGACATCCATGACATTCCATTTTTATTATTTGAGTTTTCTAATTAACATTCTGAAAATTAAGATTTTTCATAAAAAAATTAATGTCAATGGTGTTATTTATCCACATTACATTACACTAAGTCACTGAAAATCTCAGGAGACTGTTTTAAGATTGTCTTCCAAAATGATTTGATGGGAATATGTTATATGACATAAGATAGTTTTTTTCACTTCACAGTCTCTTACTTTAATAATGAACTTTTTATTTCTTGTATATCTAACCAAGACTAAATTAAATCCAGCCAATGATTAACATTTCATTTCCTGTGATAAATAATGAACAAAGAGAATGTAAATCTATTTCTAATTAATTCTACCATTAGTATTACTTTATCCATTCTCATATTATCATTTATTTGCTTTTATTTCTCCTATAAAATAAAACTAAACACAAATTTTGTGCCAGTCTTTTCCTGATTTCTCAGTTCCTATTAGTCACTAATGTTGGAGTGTGGAATACAGAGTCTATGCCTTTGTTTTTGATACTTAGTTATAAGACTCCAACAACTCTAGAATAAACACAAAAAGTTACTTCCTTGTTCACTCATATGGGATCTATCATTCCAAATATTTTTTCGTTTCTATATCCCAGCCATCAAATATTCAAGGGCTGTAAGACTCTATTTTTAGAGACCTTAGAAATGTCCTTTATTGGACAGGATATAAAGCCTTAAAATAAAGAGCTTAACAGTCTAGTCATAAGATCAAGGAGAATCAGAGAAATATACCTTTGCTTTCAAGATCCCTGAACAGTTCCTGACTGTTGTGTCTATACTGACCTTGAAAACATAAATTTAAGGATAAATTTCAGTGTCCCTCTTGAACTACTTAAGAACTACTTTTCTGATCCCTTGAAGGCGCAGCTAAAAGCAGATTCCAAAGTTTAAAAAAAAAAAATCAAAATTAAATAAAAATAAGGTATATAAATAAAAGATTACTTCTTTACTTCTTTCTCTTTTATGCAAAATAATTGAGTCTATACACTAAAGAATATTTTACCTCTTATTAATTTATTATATCACTATCACATGGTATAGCCATATTCTATATTTAATCTATTGAAAACCCAGATCCTTTATTTTTAAATGCATCTTAAACAATTTATAAAAAGCTGCTTAGTGAGATCAATTTAATTTTGATATGCTTTTTCTTACTGCAGGAATTCATTTATAGTTTTAATAGAGTGAAATGTGGTTCTTGCCTTTTGACCATTTTTTATTATAGTTGCAACTCCTAGTAGATTGATATTATCAATTTTTTTTTTTCTTTTTAACAACAGGAAAACTGTTTGCAGAAAAAATACTGAGTAGAATGAAGTCCAAAACAAATTTGCTTCATATCCAGCTGGAAAAGTTACAAAGAATTCTAATTAGACTTGCAGTATTGGGGTTTTTAGATTATTTTTTGGGATTTTTTAACTTTTTTTGTTCATGTTTATTTTAGAATTTCATACAGCCCCTGCTCCCTACATTATTCATGATGTTCTCCTGTAGAGTATGTTGAAAACCTTATCAAACTCATAATGTATAAATTTTAGTGCTAATATTAGTTTCTTAATTTCTCCCTAAAACAGGAAAGCATGATAATATAACTGACTTTAATAATAATAACTGACTTTACTTTAGATGTCTAATTCTGGGATTTATTTAAATATAATTGATTATTGATAGATTGTGCTACTAATTTTCCACCAAAAGTTAAAGAGTTGTTCCATAATGTCCAATCTCCTGACCATTTTCTTTTTTTTTCTTTGTCTTTCAATAAATAATTTTCATAGAAATAGAAACATAAGTGATTATTTTTTAATTCAAAAAGACTGAAATGTATACATATTATCTCAAGCAGAATTATCAAATTGATATAAGTCAATCAAATTTTAAGCGAATGATTTAAATTTCTTACAGAGATATATTTAATTTTACATATGAAATGGACAAGGACACAAAAATCTCCTTATGCTTTAATTCAGAAGAAACAGTGTGAGAAAAATAGGCCTACTCATAAGAATTTCCACTTTGTGATGAAAGAACAGTGACAGTGAAAGCGTCCATGAAGTTCAGTGGGGAAACAAAATTAGCTGGTGACCAGCTCATTCAAGCTCATAGAAGAGATTTTGAATAAGATCTCTATGATATATCTTTATCATGAGAAATTGTGAGAAAAACAGGTCTGTCCTATGTTACTAAACATACATTTTGAAAATTGAAATAAACTTTACTTTGGACAGTTCAGGCTCTTTAAGATCTTGGAAATTCTTAATGTTAGGTCAGCACACAAATCTTCAGAGGCCACTAGAGAAATATCAATTTCATAATTTTGTAACTTACATTTAGGTAAGTGCACTTACTGAAGAAGATCACTTGCAGAGTTTTGCATCTGAAGTATAAAACTTTTTCAATTAAAGGATATTAATCACACTTTGCAAGAATTTAGTAAGTAACAGAGAGAGATTAAAGGAGTATTGAAAATGTGTGCAGGACAGCTGATTGGAAAAGAGGAAATTAAGAATAAAATGAGATGTGTGTTTTGCTCACACTTGAAGTACACAGTGAAATAAGAAAATTAGTAAGGAAAGCAGAAAAGACTCAAAGAAATAAACAATTTGCCTGGATTTTTATATATTTAAACCAACTTCATTTTGTCTCTTCTTAATTCCCTTAATTTAAGAACAGAGGTTAAAGGAGAGGTCAGATTTGCTGTAGGGAACTGTTGATGATTAGATATGTAAAGGATATATAACAACAACTGATGCAGCCCTACTATATTAGCTGTACAAAGATAAAACAGGAAAGAAATTGGCTCTGCTTGGAAGTGTTTGAAGTCACAGTAATTTAATGGGATATAAAGAAAGAAGCAAACCACAGGTATCATATTATGCATAAAAGGAACATAAGTTATTCTCAAAGGAGTGGTGCTTACTTAGTGACAGTTCCATTGCTCTGCATTCAGTTAGAGAGTGTATTTCTCACTTTTTAAGGAAATCATAAAAGTATAGATTTTACAACAGTAATTCAATTTACCTAATGATGCTAATCTCTTAAGTGGGATACATAAGGAAGAACCATTCAGCTTGTTGGCTTTATTTACAACACAAAAACATAAAATATTTTGTCCGCTCTTATTTCTCAGAGTTGTGCAACAGAACTACAACCAAAACAAAATGTGTACATCAGTACTGTGCATCTGAGCTTCTTAGGGAATCTGTTGATATTTATTGTGATCCTACTTTCCATAGTTTAGAAATGTGTTTTATTCCCTAATGCAAACATTAAAACTGTAATTGTGATCATTAATTTAGCATAATCAAAAAATCAAAAATTTCTACAGGGGTAGAAAACCAAACCTTTTAAAATTCAAATGAAATCACTTATGCTTAGTATTTTTGGAAGTTTCTCCTGAATATTGGTTAGAAATAAAAGCCTAGATTCCTCGGGAGAAAAACTATTTCAGAAAATAGCATAAGTCATTGGCACAGAATGGCTAATATAAGATTGGTGAAAATTTATTCTAATCTTTTCCAAAACTGTATATGGATATATTGTTTTTTGATAAGGTTATTATCCCTAATCAGTAAGCTGTTTTGTTTAATAGCTTTATTCTTATATAGTCAGCCTCAGGTCAAGAAATAAGACTAGCACTGTAGAAAATATTATAATTATTATTTCTAGTAGTATTATCTAGTCAAAAATCTGCCAGAAGCTGTTATGCTAGGTGCTGCATGAGCACAGAACTGAAGTGTTGATCTTTTAAAAGAGTTCTTACTAAAAGAGGTAATGAAAACAAGCAATTTTCCTAGAATTTCACTTGGGAATAGTAATATCACTTCTAATATATTATCTGATTATTTCAGTAAAGGCTAAGACAATTGGATCACAGGCTATTATTATATTCTAACAGCAGAATCAATCTCTTTGAAATGATAGTGATAATGAACTCACCATAAAAACACTCTTAGATAACACCTTTCTGTTATATTGGAGAGACTATGAAAAAAATATTTCTATTTATTATGTTAGAAATGAAAAAATAAGGTATTTTCTTAAAAAAACTTCAGGAAAATGGCTGGATTTAGGTCTTATTCTGAATGCAGGTCTAACTTGACAGGCCAGGCTTAGTCTTCAGGAACAACTGGTTCTTTGCTACATTGCTAGTCAGAAAATATATTTCCAAGTAGTACTGCAGAAAGAATTTTGATGCAAAAATGACACTCCAGTACTGTTTCTCATTAGCTTTATTTTTGTTTAGTTTAAAGGTGGACAAAAATTCAAGAGAAATCATGAAATACAGTATCTCAGCAAGTTTTAAGCTAATGTCTTTTTAAAATCAGATTTTTTTGAATAAGTTACAAAACACAAATATCTCCTACAGCAGTCAGAGGGCCAGAGTGCTAAGACCCTGACTTTAGCTGAAATGCTACCATGTACAAGAGGATACACAGGACTGTCAAAAAAATGATGCCTTGCAAAAAGACAGAACTAATAGGTAAGATGACTTCAGCATAGAAAAGTCTGATTCAGAATAAGTGTAAATCAATTTGAACAGTCAGCCTGTCTTCCATCCCCAGATAAGGGAAACCCTTGATCAATTTGTTTTACAGTAGAGAACATTACACTACCATTAAATTTGTCTGAACCATACATTCTGAGATTAGAATTTCATGGATGAGTTTCTGCCATAAAAATATTTCTATTCAGAGTTGATTAATGTCAGCATTTTCTCATATGAATTTGTCTTCAGTAATTGCAGTCAAATAAAGCCCCTAATAAATTCCTGGAGACAGGCAAATCCTAAAGTACAGGGTAACAGTTTTCTCATGCACAAGAAATAGTACAGATGTCTACAACAGACTGATGGGTCATTTTTTACACCAGTTTGTGATTTGATGCTGATTTTCTGAGCAGTGAGCTTCAATATAATAAATGAAAATAGACACTTGCATCAGAAGAGTCATGTATGTTCTTTGCTTTACCATTTTCTTTCCTTCTGGTAACTGATTTGCAACAGGTCAGGAAAGAGAAATCCTTCTAACATGCATCCATAGACATTATTCATCCAGTCCTCCTTTTTCTGAAATCTCAAAATGAAACTATTCTAAGTAATGTTCTTCCTGAAGCAGCACTGCAAGCTTGCCTTATTGCTTTTTACTCTTTATTCTATTCCTGAATCTACTGGAAATGGCTTTAGCAGTGGCTTTGGTAGCTGCTGCTGAAGATGCTTGGCAGTGCAGCCACTCAGTTACAAAACTGCAGATGTCTGGTGTCAGTATATTCTATACATCTGTGCAAGACTCTGTAATTTCCATATATCTAGATCATAAATGCAAAACATCGTTTTACCCACAATCTCAAAATAAAAAAAATTATACAAACCTAACAATCCATCATATAATTTCTCACAGAACTGCAGATTAATTTTCAAAGATAATTAAAATCTCCACAAAGAAAAAAAACTAAACTTCTAAAGTAATGTTAATTGCAAAAAGAGGAATAAAGAAAACATGGGTCTGTTATTTGATGAAATTGATCACCTCACAAATAGGAAGGAAGATACAGCAGAGACATTTCATATCTTCTTTGCCTTTAAAACCAATGATGGGTTCAGGGAAAGAAAGAGAGCCCTGGATTGGAGGACTGTGACTGGGAGAGTGATACGTTCCCCATGGTTTTGAACTTGTATGGGATTTTCAACAACTTAATGCCCTTAAATCCACAGAGCCTGATGACATTCATTGAAGGGAACTCAGAACATTGGCCAATGTTATTGAGAGAGGTGTCTCAGTTATTTATCAATGGCATTGGTACTCTAGAGAGGTCCCAGCTGACTCAAAGCTAGCAAATATTATTCCAGTTTTTAAGAAGGACAAGAAGGAAGACCCTGATAATTAAATTCAGTGCCTGGAAAAAAATATGGAGATTATTCTGGGACTTACTGAAAAACACTTGAAAGACAATGCAGTCATTGTTTAAAGCTAACATGGATTCATGTTTTGCCTCAATAACTTCATAACTTTTTTTGACAAAGTTACTCAACTTGTGGATGATGGCAATATAACGAATGTGGAGCAAGGGTGAGAGATTTTATTACCATCTCTCAGACTGTCCTGGACCAATTATCCAGCATACAGCCAGACATGTAAACAGTATGAGGGGGTGAACCTCACTGAATAGTGGGTCTCAAATCGCTGTAGCAAATGTGTAGACAACAGGTTGGAGATCAGTCAGTAGAGATGTTCCCCAGGGCTTGGTTTTAGGGCCAGTTCTCCTCAATATTTTTATCAATGACCTGGGCAGAAGAGTTGAGTGACATGAAGTTTGATGATGATAATAATTTAGGAAGGAGTCATTAATTTCCTCAAGTGCAGAGAGGTCTTACAGGGAGGGTCTTGGTACATTAGCGTGCTGGACAATGACTAACTGTATAAAATTCATCAAGGAGAAATTCTGGATCCTGTCCCTGGGTCAGTGTAATCCTGGATATACTTCTAGACTGGAGGACAAGAGACTCAAATACAGCCCTGCATATGAGTCCAGTTAGCCCTGGCAGCCATCAGTCTGGCAGACAACCATATCCTGGGGTGCCTTAAGCCCAGTGTAGCTGACTGACGAAGAAAAGTGATTGTCACACTATAGTCAGCATTGTTACAGCCTTGCCTTAAGCACTGCGTGCAGTTTGTGATTCCATGATGTAAGAAGAATGGATTAGAATAGAAATATTAGAATGTATATAAAAATAGGGCAACAAATATGATGAGAGAATTAGAGGGTGATTTATGAGGGTGTCTGGGAATATAAGGTTTGTCCAGCTTAGATGGAAGGAAACTGAGGGGACATGTTTCTGTCTACAAGTTCCGCACCAGGGGAAACCAAGAAGGAGGTGTTGACCGCTTCTGTCTGATGTTCAGTGAGAGGATGTGAGGGAATGGCTTGTGGCTCTGTCTGGAACCACCACTGAGAGGGTGATCTAGCATTGGTACAAGCCTCCCAGGGAAGTGGTCATGGCCCCAAGTGTGTAGGTGTTAGAGAAGGGTTTGGACAATGCTCTGAGACAAATGGTTTATCTTTTAGGTTGCCCGTGTGAAGTCAAGCATTAATGATCTGCCTAGGTCCCTTCCAACTCAGGATTTATGACTCTATTTAAAAAAAAAATAAAAAAATTAACTTCTTGTTTTCTATAGAAACAATAAAGTCTGGATACTCTTGCACATATTGAGTCCACAAAAATCTGATCTAGACCCCCTAAGCTTTGTTTACATACTTCTACAGTATACATACTTCTAGGAATGATTCACTTCATATTGGTATAAGTGTTTATGATTGTATTAATAAAAACCAACAATTCTCTAGAATGACTGGTTTGTCTTCATCCTTACATAAAGGACAATAGAGGATTTCCAGAGAAAGCTCAGATATAAACACCAGACTTCTAAAACATCTGTTTCAGGTGATAAGATGCTGTCTTCTTTCTTTTAACTTATGATTAATCCAAACTGCCCTATGAATGATCCGATGAAATGCATAGCTGTTCTGTAGACATCTTCTCAGGAGTCTAATGAAGAGTATGATAAACACAAGGAATTCATATCATGAAGAAATGAGTAGATTTTACAAGTATATTAGGTAACACCAGGTCGTTTCAAATTAGAAGCACATATTTTACAGCCACACTAAAACCAGATATTAGTGATGAATTTTTTTTTCATAATTTTACTTCAGTTGCTTCTATATATTTTAGAAAAAAAAACAACCAAAGCAAAAAACCACCAAACTGATAAAGCTCTCATTATTTTTGTATTTTTGAACACTTCCACTTGTTAACTTGGATTAATATAATTTTACTGTAATTTCTGACCCAGCTTCATCTTGCCAATTCTCTGAAGTTCATTCATTGTACAGAGAGTACAAATTTATAGTTTCTACTGGTGTGTTAGAAATGACTCCTTCCTTCTCTCTAAAGGAACACATAAATGTTAAATATGCATATAGTCAAGTTGTGAAGTTTCAGAAACCAACAAAATTGTATTGTCATACCAGAGACCTATCACACTGGGAAGGCTTTAAGTTCTACTAGTGTCATTATCAAAAATACACCTGAAATACCATTTCTTCATGAGGCATTACATCTGAATTTTGATGAGCTGGAATGCATCCTATATCCTGCTTGAAAACTGTTTTCTTTTTTCAAGAGACAGTCACAATAGCCATTAGCAAAAATAGTTATGTTTTTCTCAAAAAAGTGTTTAAAAAGACAGCGGTGCATATGTAGTGTTAATAATCTTTAAGATACTGTAATGATTGTTTTTCTTGGTGACTTTTTCAGAGTTCCACAAGGGACAAAAAAGACCATCTCAGTTCCAAAGATGTCATGTCCTCTGTCTCAGTAGGAAAGCTTACACTTTCTGCATATTAAAAGCTGAATGATGATGACGCATTTGTGTCCAAAGTCACTGAAATGCAAAACGTTATATGGTTCATTCTGCACTGTGATTTTCGCAGTCAAATTATTTCAGTCCTGAATTGAACATTCTTTGAAGTTTGGAAATTGACCCTCAAATTCCAGTGGTTTATTAAAAAATTAGCATCAGGATTCTGTATAATGCCAAAACCTCACAAAATTTATATTATGCATTCATTCTCAAAGAGTTAGTTAAGACCAGGAAAAAAAAAAACAACATATTTTTGACTTGGGCATAGAACTTCTGATATTAACTGCACATTTTTTTCCCTATAATCAAAAATTAACAGAACATTTCACATGCCTCTTCAAATTTCTCATCTAAATGGAGATTTTTTAAGTTCTTGTTTATATTTAATCATACCCATAATTATCTTTACAGGTAAGCACACATGTAATCTGAAATAAAAACATAAATACTAAAAAAAGAAAAAATCAAAGTCCTTCCTGGGAAAAGAAATTGAAAAAATAGCAGCTATCTAGTAAAGAACCTTGAAAATAAACCCTTCTAATTTATGTCTTTTATTGCCAAATATGAAATCACAACATGATTTTTTTACTATTTTGTGCACTGAAACTGTCTCCACATCATGAGTTAATTTCAATTCTCTCTTTTTCAATTTTCAAGTAATTTTTGTATTTCCTATATGAATGCTGGAAATGCTCAGTAAAAAGACTCCACAGTTCTAGATTTTTGCTTGCCTTAAGGGTACAACTGTTCCCTTTCTCATTACCGTTTATACCTGTTATTTCATCTCTGGATGTAATTTAACTACCACAATGCTGAAATGAGAAAAGCTTCCATCATTTTTTAGAGGTAATAGATGCAGTCCCCACATAAAATGACACCTGTAGCTTCTGCTTACTTTGTGTTTCATAACCAAGCTCTTTCTCTCTGGTGCTTAAAGGCTGACACATTGCTGCAGCCCCATTGCCTAGCCAGGCTGCATGCCACTGCTCAGTAACAGTTTAAATTCTGTTTCACTGAAAATGCTACAGGAAACCGGTATCAGCTGCTAAATTCCATAAGAACACTCTCTTGAGCCACTCTTTTTACAGAAATATTAAATGTTCTGCAAAAGTTCATATATCAAGTCTTTTAACCCTTTTTAGTACTTCATGGCTTAATGAGCCATAATCTTTAAATAAGCAGCAAATTTAAGCAATCATAAGTATTTAGCAATCAATTGCTAAAATTTTCATCATTCCTAATTTCCCTGGGGAGGTAATTCTATTCTGAAATTCAGAATAAAAGAAGAAATCTGTACATTTCCCTTTGCATCTCACATGACCTAGAGGGTTATCTGCCTTCAGGTGTGTACTGGTAGATGGCCAATGCCAGGGAAGTGATTGTCACCCCATAGAAGGCACTGGGGAGGTCACAGCTTCATCAGAACTGTGTTCAGTTTTTGGCCCCTCATGACAAGAAAGAGATTGAGCTGCTGGAGCACTTCCAAAGAAGGGATATTAAGCTGGTAAAAAGTCTGGATCACAAAACTTATGAGGAGCTGACAAGGGTGCTGGTGCTGTTTAGCCTGGAGAAAATGTGTCCTGAGCTGAGGGTTTTTTTTTAGACTTTTGTGTGTTTTTTATCATTACCAATGTTTTCTCAGGATGTGTCCAATTTCTTGGTACCTAGATGCATTTCAAAGATGCCAGCTATACTTTTTTGGTTCCCAGAGCCAGTCCCTAGGCTCAGATCCACCAGCAGACAGTCAGTTTCTCCATTTACATTTTCAGACCAACATTTTCTTCTGTAAAATATATTTTCCCTCTAACATTTATGGCTACTTACATCAGCATCTTCACCCATCAACACATATCCCCTAAATCTTTCAAGGAAGCTTTGTGTTAAAGCTGACCTTTTCAGCTTTGCATGAAGATTAGAAGATGAATAGAAAGAGCAAATATAGTAGCATATAATTGATAATACTTTCTAGTCTAATGAAGACTATGGCATCATAAAACTCTGGTTGTTTTTTAATCTGTCAGCTTGATACGTATTTTAAATGGTGCACCAGGGGGCCATAATATAACCTTTTATAAATTGTAGATGCTTCATACCATGAATAAATCATCCTCTTATTTAGTCAGAATATCTTAAAATGTTTAGAAACACTTTATTCTTTCAAAAGCTAGAAGTAAATAATCTCTATATATTCAAGGAAAAACACTAATAATGTAGGTAGACAAACATCAGTTTGAATTGCTATTCAAAAGTTTTGTGAATGGCATCTGGATTTTTTCCAGATTTAAAAACTAAAAGGAACAATATTTTCTCAATATCTGTCCAGAATATGAAAATTTATAGATTAACAAATCAAAAATGGAATATGAGAGCAAATGTATAGTATTGTTACATTGAAATACTTTCAGATTTTTAGGTATATATGTTAAAATCTGATTTATTTTTTTTTTAGGGTGGGTAATTTATTTGACAATAAAACAGTGTATTTTTAAGTTGGTTTGATCAGGAATTTAAGAGTGTTTTATTAACATTTATAACAAACTCATAGATTTTTCTTTACCTATAGCATTCTACAGTTCTAAATTAACATCTAATGTTCTGTTATTCACTAAGTATGTCATCTCATCATGGAAAACTGTCAGTTTCATCAAGAAGTGTATGCCCTTGGCAAATCCATGCTAATTGTTCCCAAAACTCCTTATTTTCTTCTTGTGCCTAAACATACAAGAAAAATTCCTCAAAAATCTTTCTAGCGGTGATGGTATGCTGACTGACCTGTAATTTCTCAAGCTCTCCTTCTTGCTTTTTCTGAAGATGAGGGTAATATTTGCCTGACTATACCCCTTGCTTGACTATTTCCCATAGGGTCTTTCTCCATTTACAGAATGTACTTTGACAATTTTTTAAATGAATGTAATCATGAATGTAATCATCAGTACTGATCTGATTAAGGCCTTATTTACATAGACATTTAAAGCTATTTCAATCTGTTCTGTACCTTTGTACTTAGAGAACCCTATCATGTTGATTAAAATTATTAGAATATGAAAACAAAAATTACTGTGCTTGATCAGAAATAATTTTGCGTTTTGATGTCTTGGATTTGTATCATATCAAATAGCTATGTTGATAATGTTAGCTGTTAATTTTTTTTGAGAACACACACTTGATGAGAAAAGCAGTATGGATTTAAACATGCATTCAAGAGGAAAGAAAAACCTGGGGTGGTTTAAATTTTTGAAGATCATGGGCAGACTAATAAAATGTAAGGTTACAGCAGAGAAGGACAAGAGGACGCTTTATTTGTGTTAAATAACATAATACTGTTGACTGCAATGTTATCAGCTTTCTTTTTGATGTCAGAAAATTGAGCAGCATAGTACTTCAATGTGAGAAAATCTCAGCCAAGATAATTCTTGATCTTTTATTACTCTTTCACTCACTCTTCTAGCCATCATTAGTGTGCATTGTCCCTCTGAGACTCAGAATGAGAAAAATCCTCTGGAAGCATTTGCCAGGAAATTGGCTGGCAAGTTGAGTTAAAAGGCACCATATTGCCATCTCATCTGTATCAGAAGGTCATGAAGTGCTCTGCATCTCATCACATGATGAAACACAGACCCAAATGTACGCATTTATTACCACATATAGAAGAAAAAAACACAACAAATTCCACAACAGATGGTCCTCTAATAGTCAACCAAAAGAAACACCCAGAGACATACTTCTGTTTTTCACAATACATTTTTGGTTTAGAATGTTTTATATTTTACATCTGTTCAAACACTGGGATGCATCTAAAATTTGCTCCTGCAACACAAATAGTAGAGCATCTACTAATAAAGTAATTTTCAGAGAGATTGTTTACATGCCACATATCCTTGTTAAGTTAGTGGTTAATATGACAGTGGTGATTACACATTTATCATCTATATATTGATATAGATCAGAGACAGATTTGTTTCACATAAGGAAATGTGTACTGTTTTAGACAACTGAGAGTTAAATGTAGAACGCTTATCTACACAAATTTAGGAAAGTAGCAGTGATGTGTACGGCATATTCCAGATTAAAATTGAGGTAAATCTTTTCAGAGAGTTTTCAACAATACAGAAAAATTAAGTTGTGGGACTTGTTTGCTTGTTTTGGCTTGTTGATGGTGTTTTCAAACAGACCAAAAGTCCACTTAGGTGGTCACTTAAAGATTATGTATTATTTTATATTTATTTTGTATTTATTTTTATTATTTTGCATAATTTTGATGTGGCAAAATAGCAAGAATGTACTGAGTGAAAGTTTTTTGTCCATATATCAGACTAAATCCTGTATTTTCTAGGAATTCTGTTATTTTTGGATGCATTGTTGCAAATGTATGTATGCATTATAGACATCCATGCATTTTTAATACTATAAAAGTCCACAATATGCTTATATACTACTTATTCTGATCTGATTTTGGGACTTTTAAAACTATCTTGGCATTATTTTCTACACAACTTTGAACCTGGTATAAGAAGCCAAGAAATTTAATGAAAATGCATCTCATTTAGCTATCACATAAAAACAGAATTGAATGGGGGTAAAAAGTTTGAAATAAATGCTCTGTCCATCCACGAAATTACAGCATGCAAGTGCTAGAGTCAAGCATTTGCCAAAATACAATTGAAAAGCCTGAATCAGTTGCTATCGGCCTTTATAAAATGTTCAAAAATCTTGGTTTCAATTTCCAAACTTTTGCCAAAGGTGACAGGCATAAAGCAAGTAATGAACCGTTCCTACTGAATTAATAGATAAGAAAGCTTTCCACATTTCTGACACCAGTTCAGAGTTCGTTAGCTTACATATTTTTGTTAGATGTCAGGAATTCGTGGGATGCCAGACTGGATTTTTGAGCCTCGCTACCTCTGAAAGAGATTATACCAGATGAGTGTAAGCATTAAATTCAATACCATCAATAAATGAACCAATTACCCACGTTTAAGTCCTAGGCTTCAATTTTTCATAGAATCTCTTCAGCTTTCCAAGTCTCATTGAGCAGATGCTGCAAATGTAACAGATCCATTTTTTCACCTGAGGAAACACATTAACAATAGTGCACTGAATATATAGATGATGAATATATAATAAATTTATGAATATATAACGTTGCACTATATATCTGCCTTATTCAGTTCCTAGCCAAGGAAGTACAGCAGCTCAGAAGGCAAGAGAGATTGTGAAAGATTAGTCTCTTTCCTTCCTTGCTTTGGATTCTCTTAAACTCATTAAACTTAACTGCTGGTCTGGGAGCATAATATTGATCAAACTGCTCCAAGCAGCGCTGCATTTTACATCGTCTGTCAATCTGGATTAAAGACCTGGTCACTGGAGTTTGTCTTTCATTTAATTGATTAAAAAACACTGGTGAAGTTGTGGGGAAAATATTGGTGCAGGTTACGGACTGGGGGGAATCTGCTACAATCTCCTCTTCAATGCTTGATCCTATTTTTGAAGACCATATTGTGTAAACTAATTTGACTTCTTCACTTTGCATCTCAGTCTCCATTGTGCTTTATGTTGTCTCTGTCTTTATACAGAAATGGAAATAGTATGGTGTCCTTTGGCAGAAAAGGTGACTTGTTCAGATAATAAAATATAATAAATATTTTAACATATATAATATGTTAATATTATATAACAATATAATAAATATAACAAAATAAAATAAAAATAAATTAAATAAAATAAAAATGAAACAAAATAAATAATACAATATAATAAATAAAACTAATTGTGTTTTCCTCCCTAAGCAAGACAAGAAAAAGAGGAAGGCCTGTTTGGTGCTTAATGGTTTTCTTAAAATGTATTTACAAGGTCCTACAATGCAATAAAAATTTAAATGCTAGAGGTAATATTGCCAGCTTAAAGTATTTAAGAAATCAAACCAGATCCTCTGGTTCTGAAAATAATAAAAAATTAGCCTACAAAAATAATAAATGTGGTATATACTTGTAAAGAGGTAGAAACCTTTTAGTTCTAATCGCATGCTCCTCATAACAGAAAAGAATCAAAACTCCAAGAAAAATATCAAATTTCTTGATGACTCAAAAAAATTGTGAGTCAGCAAAAAAATTACTATGTTTTATGAAAGTTTTTTGGTCTTTAAATTTCTCATATTAATGATTTCACAATCTTTAGGAAGATCGCTCATCTTTTCTACCTGGAAACGATAATTGCGTTGTTTTCTTTTCCTCCTCCATTGCACTTTTGCAAAATAAGAGACTTCAAAACAATCAATGATGAGTTCCATGGTACCAAAGCCTGTTGTACAGTTAAACATATGTATATGTGAGCATGTTTATATATACATGCATGTCCAAGTATGACAAAGAAAGACAATACAAAGACATTGTGACAGAAATTAACACTTCAACTCCTATTATCTAATTCTTATTTGATATTTATTTTAAAAGACTATAAAAATATATTTTGAGGCTTAACAGGTTAATTAAGAGAATTAATATTTTAAAGCATCTCTTTCCACAGATTTCTAATGTTTGATGCCGTTTCAATTCTCCAGTCATTCAGATCAGTAGTAATCCAACTTTAGAAAATAGTATTCTAAGTCTGTATATCACAGGTCATTAAAAGGTTGTTTTCTCAAGACAACTCAGTTTGGCTTTTTAAGTCCTATGGTGACTTGTGTCATATGGAGACCTTGAAGGACTGAACTATATTATCAATATATTAAAGAAGGTCTAATTTTCATCCGTGTTTGAAAATACTGTTATCTAAATATTGTCATTCAAGCAAAATCACAGAAAGGTATCTCTTAGCTAATTAACACCTGTTTGAAGCAACATTCATAATTATTTGCATTAAGTTCTGGGACACAAAACAAATATGTATGGGTAATTCCCACGTTTAATACATTACACAGACCTTATAACTAATTACAGAACCAATTTCAAGGTAAACCTAAACTTAAAATTATATTGAGCTTGAATTTTATATCCTAAATTTTAGTCTTAAATAAGTATTGTGAAATTTTTGGGAGATGCCACACTTCAAAAGTGGAAACCA
This sequence comes from Cyanistes caeruleus, assembly GCF_971803275.1. Classification (NCBI taxonomy): domain Eukaryota; kingdom Metazoa; phylum Chordata; class Aves; order Passeriformes; family Paridae; genus Cyanistes; species Cyanistes caeruleus. The sequence continues at coordinate 45,247,476 of NC_141703.1, forward strand.
GAGACCATTACCTAACTACTATAAATGATAAGAAATAGCCCAGCAAAAAAAGATGGATAAAATGGGAGGAAGAGGTATTTAAATATTATCTGAAGCTATTGTTAAGGATATTCAATAAGTATATGCAAACAATTTCCTGAATAATAAACAGAAAATAAATTAAAGACAGAAGTAGGACCTAGGGTTTTAAAAAAGGCATTTGGACTTCTTCTGGTTATTGTTAATATCTAATACTGTTTTTATTCTTTTACTTCCAGATTTTTATTCAAGTATCTTGGAAGAGGAAAACTTTTGTTTCCTTTAAAAAAAAAATTAAATGCCAAACATAGATATTTCAAATTCTTTATATACCCAGCTTCTTAATAGTTAAGATTGACGTATCGTTTTGTGTGTATCTTCCATCTGCCAGATAAATCCATGTGTGAATTCCTCACTTCTGTTAGATTTCTAAAGTTCTAAACCATTTCACATGAAAGGATTCTGCACACATTTCCCTAAATGTAATTACTATAAGAATAAATATGTTCTAGATTATTACCCTGACTCACAAGCATGTGACTTCAGTTTTATACTAGATATAAATCCTGACTAAGGAATAAGCTAAAAAAAGAAAAAAAAAAAAAAAAATCTGAAATTAATTCAGCCACAATATGCTGTTTTTTGTTCAACCAAGAATTATTGGTGGTACTACAAAGTAATATATACTGGCCTTGGGCAAAATCCCAGCAGCAAAAAGCTCTTATTTTCATGTAATGGTAATATCTGTGGTGTGAATATATCCAACCTGAGCACTAGGGGATATGACATTATGAAACAATTTGGTAAGGGTGCCAAGATGTACAGAGCCAATGGCTCTAGACACTAGGGCTGGAGTAGGCATGCCAGAGGGACCATGCTGGATATATATATATATATATATTGCTATATAATATATATAATATATATATATATATTGCTATATAATATATATAATATATATAATATATATATTGATATATGATATATATATTGCTGCCTCCAACCCTTTCTAAACTGGAATAGCAGTAGTGATGTGTACCTTGGGCACAGCACCCAGATACGTTTATGGTTAGAGTTCAGACAGCCAGAAATCCCGTAGTCCCTGAGATACTGGGGCTGGAAAATGGTGTCTCTCAGGGCACCAGCATGGCTGCCTCTACAGCTTTCTAATGATGGCCCTGCATGGAGGTTGGAAACTCATCTGCAGTATCAAAGTCCCACTAGGGTTAGGATTAGGGTTGGAACTCAGAAAGCAACAGAGCCTACAGCTCCAGGGATATTGGTTCTGGAAAATGCATGACAACAGGATTACAACAGGGCACAAAGATGGCTGTTTAAACATTATTCAAATCTGGGAGACTCAGGTGCAGCACCAACATGCTATTCTGCTTTACATTGCATTCAGAGACCCAGAAAGCCTACAGCCATGGGACACTGGGGCTGGAAGAGGCACAAAGGGGATCAAGGCAGGTCACCAACGACGCATTCACGTATTTCCAGTCTGGGACATCCATTGACATGGGGACCTCAACTGCAGCATCACCATTCCATTAAGGTTAGGGTTCAAAGAGCCACAGAAACTACACCTCTAGGGACAGTGAGACTAGAATAGGCAGGCCAAGCAGATAAAATTTAAGCTTTAAAATTATTAGGGCTTTTTTGTATGAACTGTGTTGCCTACTTTTAAAAATATTTCCTACTAAAGGCTTTTTGCTCACAACAGCTAAACATCTGATATTTTTCTATTAAGAGTCTCTAAGAATGATCTGTTACCCACTGAGAGAAAGACCTCTGGTGATGATGCAGCTGAAATTCATGAAGCAGTAAAGAATCTGTGTGACCTCCCAGAGCAGTGATCCACACTCACTGCAGCAACCATGCAGAACGGATATTTTATTTTACTAGAATGAGAAAGGGTTTTACTTTTCTAAATCTAAAGATGACACAGCCTCTCTCCTTTGCAGAAAGACACTTTGATCATGATTGTCTCACTGCAATATCTAATGTTAAATAAGACTCAACATTCTCTCTTCTTTCCGTGCAGGATGGCATTGGCAATATCGTTAGAAAGTTTGGGGTTTTTTTTACATTTATTTCCAATATAAAATGGATACCAGGAAAAATAAAGAGCATTAGATAACATAATTGGTAAGAAAAATCCATAAGTTATTATTATATTTTCAAGAATCCATGGATCATCCTTTTCCTTGTCTGTGGTTAAAGAGAGGTACCAATTATCACAGAGTGTAACATGTGTGTAATAGAAGACTCAGTATATTTCACTGATATTTTCAAATGAACCTCCAGCTTCTAATTCTCTTTACTCTATTACCCTTTGGTCTCAACATTCCCTACATTTTATCTTCCCCTTCTTGTATTTGTTTCGGCAAAGCCAATAAAGGATATTACTGAAAATCTATGGGTTGTTGATTAAAAGCTTTACAAATATAACATTATATGTTTGGGTTTTTTTACATTTGACAGCAACATACTGCACCACCATGGTACATTTTCACACCTCTTAACTAAGAATCATAATTTGAAGATTACAACGGGAAACTAAGGGCTATTTTTTCAAAGACAAACACATGAGAGCACACTGCAACTCGGGGATACTACATATGCAATTAGCCATACTGTAATCACAGCAGGACTTCAAACACATGTTGTTTATGTAGTGTATTCAATCGATTTTCGATATTCTTTGCATATATTGTAATCTGTAAAAAATCCTAAATAAGGCAATCTTTATTTAAGCATTGAATTTGGTCCTAGGTCAATAGCAAAATCAATGATAAAATTAATATGCTGGTCCGTTGATTGCCAGTCTGAAATAGTAAATTTAAAACAACGGCAATCCTTTGGTCTTGAAATTACAGATGTTTGTCTTTCCTTATCATAAAAGGAGTCAAATGACTCTTTCTTCCTTATTTAAATAAATTTATAATACATTCAAATATGTGGCTTGAAAGTAGTTTAAGAGCTTTCAGCAGGTCATTATTTTTCCCATTCTAATACACATGGAAACAAAAAATATGAAGCTTATGTTGCTTCTTTTTATACATCCTTATGTCTTAGATTAGATTTTACCTTAAAAAAAAGAAATAATTTAGCAGTAATCTTTCAAGATGGAAGTGTAATATATGTAACACAAGATTAGTGTGGCCTACAAATGTTTAAATAGTTTGAATAAAATAACTTGAAATATATATGTGAGAAAAATTTACAACAAAGCCTCAAGATTTAGAAAGAGTATCAGTTTAATTAAGAACAAAAAACCAAGGAGAAATATAATAAATTTTGAACTATTCAGATCTTCTTAATGAAATGTGTGTGTTCAAAGTTCACATAAATAAATATTCATTGTAGCTATATATTTAGACTTTCTAAATCTTACTCTCTGGTCCTCATGGTAATCTGCACCTTGAATATTTCAGATGTATGAAATTTAAATCAAAAAAGTTTTTACAAAGCTTAACAAGATTTTTAAGAGATACAATGAAGATATTTTATCAAAAACTAATCTATTTACTCTTGAATATGGTGCTCTTTACTAGAAAAGATATTTTCAGATTTAAAAAAAAATTAAAAAATAAGACAAACAAAAGGAAAATTTATTTTTATATTGCCCTTATAAAGGCCTCATGGATACAGTCATTAGAACAGTAGAAAACTTCCCATCTATTGCATGTGCCATTCTTCTTTTGCCTAACTTTATTTATTGCTACTCATCAATTCTGAGTGCCCTCTAAGTAAGAACAATTATTACTGTAAAATCTGTAACAGGCTTTTTACTCATCCATCTCCCACAGCACAGTCTATTTCTGTGTCACAGACCACAAGACAGAGACTTTACTCAAGTTCTGGTGAGTGATGGGGAATATTTGATAACATTACCAAGGGAAAAAAATTCTGTTCTCTAGTGACCAATTTCACATGATGGATTGCATGTAATTTTAAATTTACATATTAGGAAAGATCAATAGTTAAGAAACAGTATGGAAGCATAAATTTAGTGAGATAATAGAAAATGTCCTTTGGTGTCTGTACCAATGTATAAAAACTGTCTTCTATTTTATTTTTAATACATGCTAAGGAAACAAGCCATATTTTTCCTTTGCTTAATCAGATGGCAATTGATTAAACTCGGTCTCTGGAAAGGGTAGAAGGGAGACACAATACTGAAATAAAGCATAGAATCTCAAAATACTGATTCTAAACTTGAAATTTTAAGTTCATCTTTTGTCTGTGCCCAGGAAAACTTCCCTGTGGGATTATCGAGGAGCCACATTGGCAGTCACACCCACACCACATGTACTAGAGCCACAGGGTCCCTGGAGTACCCTTGACAAGTTTACAGGCAGCTGTCAGCCACTCTGAACCCAGATTACTAGCTCTGGATTTGCTAACTTCAGTCTATACTAAAGTTTCTTCATTTGTGCTTTTCATTAGGCATGTGGGTTTTGTTGGATATGATATGCAGGGAAATATCACAGTCAAGATGAGAGGAGGTTAGTAGTTAATAAAATTGAGATTTTGAAAAATGTACTTTACTAGTCAAAACTACAGAATTCATGGCAACGATTTTTAGTTTCACATTAAATTAAGGAATTAGAATCTGAGAACACTGAGAAATGATCAGCCAAGCACTGCAGGTTCTCTTGGTGTGCTCACTTCTGTATGTGCAGAGGTGTGCCGAGTGTTGGTGCTTCAGCACTCAAGTTGCTTACCTATGCCATTTAAACAAATTCTTGTATCTTCCTTGTTTTGTTAGTTTTCAGACTTTTGTTGACAATCTCAGAGCTTATCTTGCTGTCTGAATATGTCTTTAAATTCAGAGCAGACTGCCAGAAACAGGTCCCTTTAGGGGAGCTGTCGTGTGCTACAGGAGTTTGGGCTGTGAGGATACTGCCTTCCCCTTGCCCTGGCACTGAAAATTGCATACTATCAGATCCAGGGCTTTTCTTCCATCTCATTGGGATGGATGTGGCTGCTGCTGTTCCTGTTGGCAGGTCTGGGCAATGTTAAGACTGGACATGGACTCCAGAGATAGAGCTGGAGAGGTGCATGCTTGTATACACATGCACATATCCACCAGTGTGTCAGGCTACAAAAACCAACACAGATAGAAAATATTGCTGTCATGGCACCCACATAAATACATCCAACTCTCACATACATTAATACAGTTAGCCAGTGCTGTCATTTTTTTCTGCTAGTCAAGTTTGATGTTTGCCAGTGTGAACATCTATAAATACAGAGGACTGAAATTCCCTAATGGAAAAATACACTCCAGACTCTACATGCTGCAGGCTTCTCTGAGTACCCTCTGTGAACTCTGTCCCCTTTTCCAGGTGTTAGCCTCTAGGTACATACACACAGAGTGAAACTGTACAGAAAATTGTGAAAAACATGATTTAATAACAAGATAGGACAGACTGCAGTGATCAGGTACAGGGTTCAGTCAGACAATTGTGCTGCTCAGCAGCTTGTTTGCATACAGCTACCCCTTTCTATTCCCCTCTTCCCTCCACTTTCCATACTTATACTTCTCTGAATTGCCTTGATCCCTTTTCTTCAACCCTTTGTCCTCTGAAGAAACCCATCACTATCTACCTTTTTTCAGTTTGTCCCAGTTAAATTCATAACCTAATCTGGTATTTCTGGTAGCCTTCCTGTTCCTAATCCTTACAGGAAGCCTTCATTATATAGTAGCAAGCAGGATTCCAGCCAGTTTCAACATTTTGTACATTGTAGCTAAAAGAGAAAATAAAAGTACTTTTAGGGCTTTGAACGTATTCTTTCCAGCTTCACTACTGCATCTTTGAACCTCTGAAATTCATTCAGCTTTCATCCAGTTTTCCTTTGACCTTTCTGGAAAAAACATATTTCCTTCTACCTTGTCAAACTTCATTTCATTAATGTAACTTTTAGCAGGAAAATGTACTGTTATAGCAGAAGTATACTTGTCAAGTTTTTGTCAGGTAGTCCAGAAACCTCATTATTCTGGGGACAAGAGCTGTATTGTCAATGCTCTGGAAGACGCACACCTACAAATTCTGAGTCATTTCCAAAGCTCTTAGAACAGTGCTTGCATTTTGTCCTGCTTTTTACAACTAATTTTAAAAGTGCATCAAAGCACCAGAGTTGTTCATAAGATTGTTAGGATAAACATAATATACATGCTGTCATAATCTGGAGAACCAATGGCTCTTATTGACGTACCTGACATTTCTGTTTTGAAGGTAAGAAACAAACCTAGGTGTGTCCAAGGGAAAATCCACTCGCTTGTAGAAAAAATCTTTGCACTGGAAAAATGTCAGTAATAGAAAATGAGCTCAAAAAGGAAATAGATGCTAACATCCATGTCAGGGTCTGAAGTGCAGCAAATGGAACTCAGTAGCTTTTGCTGGCTTTGAATCCCCACACACCCTGTCCACCTAGGGACCCAGGATATACAATTTGATCCAGGTCTGGTAAGACCATTGTTTGTGACCATGTGCCTACAACCATCTGTATCTCCTAGAAGGACCTTCATGTCCACACTGAAGTTGGCTTGTCTCCATCATGGACATGTGGATTGGTCCCTTGGATTGACTTTTTTTGACAGCCTCACGCTCCTGCTGGAACCAGTCCCAACCTCGGCTCAGTGCTCACCCAAAGTCCTAGGGACTTGTGGTAGGGCTCATTGGTGGCTTTGGTGTTTCCTGACATATTCAGGCCCTGTCCTGCACCCATCAGGGGTTTACAGCCAAACCCAGAGTCTTTTCTGTGCTTGGGAGCCATTGATCCTGGCTGTGCCCTGCCAGTCATTTCTGGTTTCTGACCCAAACTCCATTGGCGCTGGCCCACTGCAGTTCAAGGCCTTGCCCCCATGGCTTCCCCAAAGTGAAAATCCTGGCCCTGAGTTTTGGATCTCCCCACAAAGCAGACTGCTGACAGGTGCCCAAGGCACCTGAGTAAGTCGTCTCTCACCTGTCCTCCCAGGACTTAGGGCTCCTTAGGGGCAGTGTCCTCTCCCTCCAGGAACATCAGGAACAGCCTGAATGTCCTGCCCAGCTCCAAATGCCCTCCATTGTCCCTGCCACGATCCTGACACTACTCCAAATCCCCAGTGTCATACCCTCATTTCAAGGCTCGGTTCTGTGTCTATATCAGCTCCAGGTTCCCTGTCTCACTCTAAGGTGCCCTTTGGGATGGCCCTGCATGGCCTTAATATGTTCCTGACCCAGCTAAGTTCCAGCCTGAGCTATATCTCTTTCCCAGTTCCTCGCCCCACCTCTTTATCCTGTGACACAGACCCCTGATGTCCCATAGCAATCTGAACACTGTACATCATGTCCCTTCTGATCCCAGATCTCTATGAGACAGGAGGACAACACTTGCTTGGGTGAGAGGAAAGGGGGGCTTCTGTTGCGGTCCGGAGGCCACTAAAAGAAGTTACCCTGAGCCCCTGTTCATCATTCACTGTGGTGTCCTCTCAAACCTGCCCATGGCCCAGGACCTCATTTCAGCTCAGGGATGGTCACTGAGTGCTGACCTGACCTGCTGACCTGCTTCCACCAATGTGGAAGTGTGCCTTTCTCTATGACAACAATTAGTTTTCACATGTAATATCAATTTTGATCTTCTGTACTTCATGTATGTAAGCATTTTCCTAAATATAAGAAAGAAAATTAAGATGCATCAGTAAAAAACAAAATGAAAAACTACCAACAAACAAATGATCCCTGCCATAAGCTCACATATTACATTGTCTTGTTTAAAAAGAATTATAACACATGTTCTTCCATTATTTAATGTATGATCTATTTATTTATGGATATGTCCATCTGTAGGCTTTTTAGAACTTTAAGTTACTTGATATAGCAAGCATTTACTATAACTGCAGTGAGAAAACATACTAGACCTTAACTATTCTTAGCTGTAGGATGTTCATGGTCTAATGAGGTACTCACTTATCTCGCATAGATGAACTTTTCTTCCACTCTTTTTCTTTTTCATAAAAAATATAATTGGCTATTCAGACTTCCTGAAAGTATGTGAAACACCACAGACTTCAATCAGTTAATCCCACAGACTCAAATACATATGGGGCTCTAGGAAATGAAAGACAGAAGAGAAATGTTATCTATATTGCAACCTTTTTGTTCAGTTTGCAGTCTGACCGCAGCTTACACTCTGCGGTCAAAGGAAAGATTAGTTCTAAAGCACAGCAGCACTTGTTGAAGGCTATGATCATATGCTTTATAAGAATCATATAAAAAATAAAAAGGAAGATTGCTTCTGAATTGAATTTGAAGTTCTTTGACTGTATTTAAGGATACCTATGTACCATCTAAATGTGCTCCTATAATATTAAAGTTATTGTAATATAAAATAGGACACACATTGTTAGTGCATAAAAGAGATTTAATTAAAATCATTTTGGTAGCTGCAATTCCTACTCTAAACTTTTCTTAATTAAAGATCAGGGAGAAATAAAATAATATTTGTATGATGGTAAAGCTAACAAAAATAATTGATCATTTGGATGTTTTCTCTGCAAAGAAGCCATCATTTGGAAACTGTTAATTATTTAGAACACCATTTTATGAGTGCTGCCTATTTCCATGGTGAATTAAAGATACAAAGTACAGGTTGTGAGTGTAGTGTTGAGTAAAGATGCACAAATATATGATGGGAGTTGGGATGAAACAGGATGGAAAAAGTAAATCAAATCAATCAGTAGCTCAATCATATTGTCTAAGTTAAATCTATATATAACCCTACAGTGTTTTTTGTTTTTTTAAAGGAGGATCTAGAGAGTTAATTACACACACACAGCAGTGTGTTGCTATTTACAATGCCCTAAATTCATACCAAGTCTTTCAGCTCTTTTTCAGTGTCTATCTTGAGTCCTGTTAAAATTTTCTTCTTCAGAAATAGTAGAAACTTGCAGAAGATAAGACTCTATTATCTCTGGTTTACTGATATGCAGCAATTTCTTCAGTTTAGAAAATACTTTACAGCATTTAGAACTCATATTGAAAAAAAAATAAGAAGAAGAAATAATAGAAAATAGGGTTTAGAATGGTGCCTGAGTTTGAATTTGGGTTCCAAGACAAGATGAACTACTCATTCCCTTTTTTTTTCCTAACAGACTCCATCCAATATGAAATGTATTAAATCCATGAATACCTTCTACAATATTCACATTTTTTTCTAAGATATTCCTCAGTGTTCCTCTCCATGCAAATCAGTGATTTTTGAAACCGTTTAGCTAAAAGAACTGTTCTGCACCTGTACTGTGCTTGGGTACATATATCATGGTAGAGACTCCGATGACAATCTAATGAAGTTGGTGGTGAAAAAGTGACTGCTTACTATATATCAATGCTTGCTGCTACTAATCACTGTTCTGAAAAGCTGTGTAAAGCAAATTAGAGAAATCAGGATTTGTTACATTTCTGTTGAAGAAAAAGCTGATAAGTTTTCCTATTGTACACGTCATAGTTAGATAGTAGTTCATCTCTGCAACAAGAAGTGTAATTATTTCTTTGCAAATTATTCTTCCCAACATTAACAAAGGACAGATATGAGTTTTATATTACCTAAACATACCAGAAATACTCTGTAAGACATGGATGACTAGGAGGATTATGACCCATAAAGAAAAAAATGTATTTGGTAAATGAGAAAAGCAGGACAGGAAGAGTTGGCTTATCTTCAAAGTTTAGCTTGAGACAAATCTAACCATCACTTTTTGATATTTCATGTTATAAGAATTAGCTATTTCTTCCTTATGATGCAAAGAAGTAAAAAGATTAGGACAGTAAAACACTGTAATAATTTTTATACCAGCACAATGAGATAAAGGATTCTTTCAAGTTGATGTTTCCCAAATGAATAAACAACTTCACATAATGTATTATGTGAAATATTTGTATAGCCTAACATCACTCATTTTACTGGAGCAACATAATTTTTTAGAGACAAAAGTGAAGCTAGGACTTTCATGATATGCAGAAAACCAGTTAAAATTATGTTCCATTGGCATGTTCCTGTCTTTGCTTTGAGCAGGCTTGATAAGTCCAAATGCCTCTCAAACTATCTGAAATTATTTTAGTTTCTTCTTTTGAGATCTAAAGTTATAGTGTAGGCACAATGAAGTAGTATGGAATTTAAACAGCATTTCTGTAACAGCATAGGTGACTGCTTGTAATCATGTATAGCTGTGGAAGCAGGATGAAGGGCATTCTTTTTGTTCTCCTTTGAATTTTATACAGGATTCATTTTCTTGTATTATTTATAAAAATACTGTAAGATTTTAAATATTTGCATCTTCCAATCAAAATTAAATATGACAAGAATAAAAGTGGAATTGAGGGTTTAACTGGAAAAAGGTATTTTTTGAGCCTATATTTAGAAAATAACTGATAGACATTTTTTACTGTTTCTTCTAAACTATATATTTTTTTTCTCAAATTAGTTGCACATGAGAGCTATAGTCATTCCTCATTTAATTACTTCTCGTATTGAAAGAATGTGTTCAATTTTCTTAAAGGCTTAGTGAGGTTGGTGAGTGTCATGAATGGAGTGAGAGTTTCAAACAAAGTTTATTAGAGAAGCACTCCCAAGGAGCCATGTGGTGCAGAAATTCATATCCTGAATTGAATAAGAAAAGATCTTTAAAACTGTTTTTCACATGCAAGGCATAAATACAAACCCACTTTTTTTTTTTTAAAAAAAAAGTTTTACTAAAAATAATTAAATAATTTACTTCTGCTTTCTTCTATTTCAACTTTTTGATGGTTAGCTGGTTGTTAACCACACAGATTAGCTAACACCTCCTTTACTGTTTATGTCCTTCACAGAATTGTCTTTTATTTTGGATCAGTTTCTGTCCAGGGCTACTGGGAGATAATTATCTCCTTACAGAGGTAGAATATTTAACTATTCATGGGTTAAGTTTTGAGTCAAGTTACTATTCTAAGAGAAATATAAACTTTGTCACAATGTAAATATGTTTAATTTTTAAATTTTTAAATTTAAAATTTCAAACTGTAAAATAATGTTTTGTATTTACACATTCATCATAAAGTAAGAAATAAGATTTATTTTATGAGAGCTGAAAGAGTTTTTAATCAGTAGATGCAATAGACATGACATTAATTAATGACATTAATTAGTAGATGCATTAGACATGACCTCAACTACAAAACCAGACCAAGTAAATATTTGTTTCAATATATTGGCATGACATGCTAAGGAACACTGATGGAGTACATTTAATTTCATTTCTTTCATTTCATTTCCCTTCATTTCATTTCATTTCATTTCAACTTCATTTCACTTAAATATGTTTGTAAGGGTCTCCTGGATTTTTATGTCATTTTCATCATTATATTACTTAGTTTTGCAACTATTAAAGTTAGTTGTAACATATTTTGATCAGACAACCACCATATCCTTTCCAGATTTTCAGTCTATTTTTGAGGAAACCGCCTACGCAAACTGCATTCCTGAGATTAAAATTTCCGTTCCTCTAGTGGATGACAGCTGTTATGGAGATGCAGCACTTAACCTTGCACTTCCCTCTTTTGCCCTTCTTGCTCTAATTAACTACTTCCAATTATTCTTAAACTGCTGAAAATAGAAAAATATTGCCTCTCACTGCAATTCACGCCCTGTCAAAACCATGAGGCAGCAAAATTTCCTGAGAAACTGAAAATTTACATTTTCAAGCTGAACAAACCCCAAATATTTAAAAATATTTTGACATTAATTTCTGTGTTTCTTTACAGCAAGCACATCCTGAAAGTGTTAGCAAACCTGAATATTTATACATTAAGGTTGTGCATTGGCACTGGTAACTTTATAGGAATTTTTTTTTTTTTAAATTTTTATTTTTTCCCCCCAGAATATATGACATTATCATTTAGTTTCCAGGGAAGAAGTACTCAATTAAGATGATATGAAAAGTATTATAACCGCTGTTTGGAAGCCACTATTAATTTGTGATTCATGACTGGATTGAAAATTCAGACTTATTTATAATAAAACACATATCTATATTCTTTTTTGATTTAATATCAAACATGGGAAAACAATAGTAAACCAGGGTGTTTTCTTCAGGCCAGTGTGATCCTCCTGCTACACAAATGTTGAAACTGAAAAGGTACATTTGTCCCCTAAACGGGATACATTGGTCTTGTAACTAAATAAAATAGGTGATCAACAGCTGTCTTTTGCAAATAATCTACCTTATTTACAGTTCTCCTCTCTTTATTAACCTCTTAGGCTTTACTTGCCATGCACTGCAGTGAAATAGTGTTTAAACCCCTTTTGATTGCTTCTATTTAGAGAATACATTTTTTTTTCATCATTTTGCCAGTCTAAATAGTGACACATTGTGTGTATTTCCAGAGAAACTCAGGAGTCCAGAAGAGATCTGGTAGGGACAATATAACAAGTCATTCTATGACTGCTATATCCAGTCACCTCAGGTAGTGTTACAGTGGTCAGTAGAAACTGGGCTGAATGCCCATGTATGAAAGCATACAAACCTTCTCAAATTTTGAATATGTTTTCTAAGCTGTTGTCAATTTACTATTTGAACTAGTGAAATAAAGTTCAAGAATCTGAAACGCCTCAAAACTACAACAATAATAAAACCTTGATTCTCAACTATTAAAAATTAGTGTTTATAATATGCAACACTGTCTACTGCAAACCCAAGGAAACAAATCTAGAAAGGTATGTGACTGAACAACTAAACTGCTGTAGAAATCCCACATCATATTGTAATATCATATGAACAATGGAGATCTAGCACTGAGCACATCAGTCCTCAAACATATGCACACTGCAGTAGCAATGATCCCATAATCAGAACAGAATGAAAATGTAGCTCTGTGAGCTGTCCAAGTAACCCTAATCAGAAGAAATTCTGATTAAGACATGATGACAAAATAAAACATGTCTATTCTTTTCACCTCTATGTCTTGAAGGATCTCTATCATGACCATTTATTGTGCCCTTGAGAAATGCCTCAAGAAGATCAGCCCTATTTTATTTACTCCTCAGTCAAAAAGCAACAGAGTAGAAATATCAATATTTTAGGGAAACAAACCAACAGACACCCAAACCCTCCCCATAGGTCCCTTCTCATTTTAGTATCAATTTCATATTATTTTGTTACACCCATGTCCAGTACAAACAAAATACACGATCTAAAAAATACAGTGGTTTTAGAATAGTTATTTAGCAATCCATAATAGGAAAATAGATTCCTGTATTTAAGAAAAAATCAGCTTGCTTTATATTTACTCTGCCATATTTTCTTGTGTTTACCCTGAATGCTTCAGATGCATATGTTCATGTTAAGCATTATGGCATCAAAAAAAACCCCTGTGAAATTAAATATATTTTCTTTAAAAATCCTATTTTGCTTAACCACTTTTTTTTTTATGATTGCTGATACAAAGTGAAGAAACAAGAAAAGCAGGCTACATGGTCACTATTGAGCAATCAGTTTTACAGAACATTAATAATTAATTATCTCATAACTGATGAAAAAGAAATCAAAGTGAATAAAAAAATACAGAAAAACAGAAGCACTCACAGCCCTCTAATGGTCATAATAGCTTTGGTTATGACTAGAATGGATAATAGTATAAATTGTGTCACTGAAAGGGTGGTCAGACATAGGAACAGGCTGCCCAGGGAAGTGGTGAAATCACCATCCCTGGAAGTGTTCTAGAAGCTTGTGGTTGAGGCACTTGGGAATATGGTTTATGGTTGACACAGTGGTTTTGGGTTAGTGGTTGGACCTGCTGATCTTTTTGGTTGAGGTATTTTCCAATATTAATAACTCTATGATTCTATATCAAGCTGGATTAGTTATCTATACTTAAAATAACAATAGAGAAATTCAATACTTTTGAGATGGCTATGATTTATTCCTAAGAATTGAAGAAGGGAATGTCAAGATATAACACTGGTAAATATTTTGAATAGCTCACCTTTAAGATATATGATTGCAAAGAATGCCAAAAACACATAAGTACGGCTAATATCTAAAGAGCAAGGTATAGACTAATTCAGGAAATTACTGTAATAGCCATTCCAGATAAACATCTGTAACCTCAGCTGCACATAGAGCTAGAGACAAACCTTGAAAGAAAAGTTCAGACATGAGCTAATTAATGTTATAAAACAGGAATAATGGAGATATGATAGATTTTTTTTTAAAAAAGAATTCTATTCAGATGTGTTATATATAGGCACTTCAGATGTTATAAGCATGCCAGGACATAGAAATGCATTAGTAATGCATTAGTAATGACATTACATATCATTACTTCTCAGCATTTTAAAGAAAGATTTGAAGAAATGAAACATGACAAAATATGAAAAATATTTAAAAATAAATCAAAATAAATAAATGTGGAAACGTTTCTAAGGAATAATGTTTCTTAAAATCTCTTTTTTTGTGTTCCAGGATCTAAGTGTAACTAACTTATAGGCAATGTGCTAAATAGCCTTTTATTCCATTAGAAAATTGTGACTTTAAGATTAATTATGGCTTCTAATCATTTAGTAACAGAGTCAATATTTGCAATTCAAAGAGAACAATGCCTTGGACTTCTTTATGCAGGTCATAAGGGAAATATTTTAACTGGGCTAACATAATGGTTAGTCATTAACTTGATGTTACTACCTGGCATAGAGATGTACATGCACTTCTTGCTCTCCTTATCTTGAGGAGGAGATAATTCTTCTGAGATCATTCTTTCCAGGTGCACAGAATGCAAAAAGACTTCCACTGTTATTGGTGTGCCCTGAATTTCTATTTCAGGACTACTATATTTACATTTGCATGGCATCTCCTTCCTTTAGTTACTCTTGATTAAGGGCTCTATTGTACTTAAAGAGGAATCAATTTAATTCCATTGTCTTAATTATATTTTATTTTATTTCAGTTGAATTACATTCACTTCTTTTCTGCTTATTTTGCTGTATGTTTTGTGTAAATGGAAAAAATAATGCCACTCACTGGGGAAACATATCAAATTTCATACACAATTTAGACGTCTAAATAGAGGTATCTAAAAAACAAAATATACCAAAACAATATCTCAGTTTAATTTCCCAGTTTTTGTTTTACCTAGTAGAAATCTAGTCCAGAAAGACAATGGAAACCAGAGTATAACGTAGTGAGAAGGTGTTAAAATTATTTAGTTTTATGTTGCTTAGGATAACCTTGCTTATAGCAGGTGCCTATATAAGGTTGATGGATATAAAGTAGTATTTGCAGAAATTCTCCTAAAAGACCAGCAGCTCTAGATGACACTGGTTGATCAACAGGGTTTTGCTTCCAGTGACTACTTTAAAAAGGACTGAATCAGCACAGGATTTTAAAATGGATGAAACCAAATCACTGTGAAGCATTTTCAGCAGAGCATTAGAATCCAGATTTTCTATTATCTTCCTATCATTTCTGCCTTTATAATTATTGAAAAATCTGTTGGCTTATCTCTAAAAGGAGTCACAATATTTAATCTAAAAAGCCTACTAGTAAAATAAAATAAGAAATACAGAAATTCAATCTGATTAATAAAGCCTTATAATAGCTATAGCTGAGGTTTGTGTGTTCTCATTAATTTCAATCAGTTCTCTAATTAAAAAAGTGTGCAGCTTCCCTGAGTATATTTGAATTACAGTATCAAATAATAATATTTGAATGAAGTATTTGTGGGAATCTTTCAGATAAATGCGTATGTACAATAATATACTGAAATGGAAGTATTTTTATGCAGGCTTTTCTTTTTCAGGGCAGTACAGACACAAAAAGAATTTTGATTACATGGAAGGTCATGTAGGGGTTAGACTAGATGATCTTTAAAGATGCCTTCCAACCCAAGCCATTTTCTGTAATTATGCTAAGCCAGGTGCCTTCAGAATTTAATCTAGTGTTTTCATAATCAGCAAAAATATGTGAATTCACTCAGGGCTAGTGATTCCATCACAGCAGCATCATATCTTGGGGTTGTACAAACTATTTACAAAATAACACATCTTGTCATCACAGCTTATTTTCTTTGTAACTGGAACGGCTTTGATTTGGTAAATATTTTTCTGCCTTCTGTACAATCATGATTCTCAGATGTAGTAGCTATCCAAGAGTTTATACAGATATTTTATGGAATAGATATTTTGTGGAGAAAGAGTGTTTTTATCACCTGTAGAGAGATGTGATTTAATGCCTTTTCACCCTGAACATCTAAAATCTGTTTCACATGTGAAAATCTAAAACAAGTGGCAGGAAATATGTTTAATTTCTAAAACTTTTTGAGTAACAATTCCATTAGAAATTATCATCTGTAAGTCTTTTAGTCTGGGATTAAAATATCACCTAGGGCATATTGATGGAAACTATTTTAAAAAAAATTGGCAGTGATCAAGTTTTTAAGTTAAGAAATATTAATAATAAATACTATGGAAAATCCAAAGAGACTTTCATTTATGTGATTGGGCTGAGACATAGCAAATAAAATTTAATATTGGCATTTGTGCAGCCATTCATGCTGACAGGAAAAACACTGGTCTCAAATGTTAATTATAAGGTACTGTTTATATTTTTTTTAGTATCTAAAATGGATCTTAACTGCGGGTGAAGATTTCAGAGAAAGAATGTATAGAGAAGTTCTAAAATTAGCTATCTTATAGGACCTATGTTAAGAATGGATAAAAAATATTTCTTGACTATATGGAAACTAGTTATTATTATTTCTTGAATAGCAAATAACTGTATGTATTTCACAAGAGAAAGTGATAATCATAAAAGAATGTGGTAACAGGTTATAAAAACCAGAAAAATATTCTAATTCATGAGCTGTCTTTCATATTTTTTTGTTGCCTTGAGAATCAGGCCCTTCAATATTGTTTGCACAATTTCTGGCCACTTTCCCAGGAAAGTAACTATAAATATAGGTGTTTATACATTCCATTAAAGATGGATTCCTTTTGATGGACGTCTCTCATGGCCAGGATGGTTGGGAAGATATTAACCTGACTATCCAATCCCTGGTCGTGGTCGAAAACCTATAAATATTGGAATAACAAATAAATATTGAAAGAACAAATAAACGCTGCTTCTTCTTTCACCACACCTCGAGCTGCATCCGTGTGAATCGTTTTGTGTCTGACAGTGACATTTTTTAGCCCTATTTTGAGAAAGATTTGTATTTTTCTAACTGCTATTGATGTTTATTGCATCCAGGTTGCAGTTACTTTGACTAGTACATATTTTTCAGTTTGTTAAGTCATCGAAATCATGTGAAATATACAAATAATTGATTGCTATTATTATAATTAGTGATGCATAATACCTGTTCTAAAAAAGTCTGTACATCATTCTTTTTCTGCTTCAATTTTTAACTATGTAAATTCTATTCAGGAAGAAATAAAAGAATTTTCCTTGGTAATTAGGTGCAAGTGTGTGAGTTATTACCTCTTTTGGCTATTATATGAATTTAGATAGAACATAGTATTTCCTGGTTCATGTTTCCCTGACTTCCTTCAAATGTTACCACCCTGTTTAAATGTTAGATTTATACCCCTACTTGAATAAGGAATACCAGTCAGTTTATGAATACAGAAAATTGTCACTGAATACTTCCTAATGAGAACACTTATTTTTGGTTAAAAAGGAAAAAAAAACAAAAAAAAAGCCCATAGAAGCCATTATACTTACGCGGTATGGTTTTGGTTTTGTTTCATATATTTGGTTGGCTTTTCTATTTCAGGGAAAGTGAAAGACCTATAATTTTGCTGAAATATTAGAAAAAATTAAAATAATAATAATAAAAAATATAGTTTTCTTCAAGGAGAAATAACAACCTACAAAGAAATTCCCAGCAAAATTCTTAAGCTTAATTCCGGTTTGCTGGAAAATTTATTTTTGCTGGACTACTATAAAAACTCTGGCACTCTGAAGTTCTGCTACTACATCATAAACCATTATTTCTGTGCAAAGAGCTAATTGGAGTAGATGACGTCACAAGACATCAAATGATTCTGTGAAATTGATAGAAATTGCAAAGCAGCAATAGATGATGACCTAAGTTACCATGTATTCCCAACTGAAAAGATTCTTGAAAATCAGACTGATTTGGTTGAGAGAAAAGGATTAAAAAACCCCAAAACAACAGTAATAGTGGAGAGAAATTTTAAAATATAAGAAGAAAATTAAAGAAAATCAAAATTGCTTGCAGTTGTCTGTACCTTTGTTCTTGTTATCTTTCAATGGTTTATTATCTTCCTTTTTCCTGAAAGTACATGAAAGCCACTTTGAGTATAAAATGTATACACAAGTAAGTGGGATGTACAGTTTTTTAAAGAAATAAATAGGAAAAATATACAACATGTTTATTAAAACTTACATTAAGTTAAATCTAGTTCACTGTATGTAAGTGAATAGAATTAGTGGTGGTTTCATCCAACTTGGATCAATTAAAGCCAGAATTTTGTAACCTGTTTCAGCTCTTTTATTTCACTTGTGTGCACACTTGAACTGAAAAGAAAAAATAAAGGAGAAAATGACAGTATTTACCATCTGTTTTTCCATATTCTCATCACTGATTGTCTTTTATCATGCAGGCTTTCCATCTTTGCAGTACAGACTTTTCATAATTATTCTACTTCCTTTCTTTGCTTCTTTCCTGCAATGTACTATTTTTCCCATACTGCATGCCCACCCAATGCATTTTTTTTGCACCAGCCAAATTCTATGGATGTTTTTCTCTCAGTCCTTTAACAATTATCCCCTTTCCTGACATGTTTTTAAGCAATAATGTCTCTGATCAGGATTTAAATTGGGTTATTGCAGGGCATCCTTCTTTGATTGCTTCATGTAATTAAAAGAGGCCCTAATTCCTAATCTCTTTAAGTTTGACTGAAAATAAACAAAGTGTCAGATACTATTTGAGATGCTGGAGTGACCTGAACTATGACTAGGGGAAGAAAACCACACATTTTTCTACCAAGAATTCAAATATACTGGGTAAACCCAAGCCTCAGACTATGGGAAATCTATAATACAGCACTCAAAGAAAGGAATCAAATGTCTAGTCAAAAGGACAAATGCTTGAAACCACAAATCTTCATATCTATTGATGTAACAAAGACTGTCTATATTTCCTTAAGAGCTTTAATATATTTTCAAATCTGAAAAGCTTTAAGGAAACTAATTAAGAATTTTTTTTCAGAGAACGATGTTTAAACATGCATTTTTTAAAGAAAATTCAGGTAATATCAGTTCAGAGAACAGACAAAAATAACAGCAGTTGAGCACAGGATTTCTATCCAGTTTGTGATTTAGATGTTTTCTGACAAGTTACTAAAACTGGACTATTAGATAAATTGGCTTTTTGGCACAGGAACCCTAAATGAAATATGATGAAAAATGCTAAATAAAATACGGTTTCATTGTTGCTGTTGTTCAATATTCTGTTCCCATATTTGTAGCATTAGGCAAAAAAGATAGAACTTGTCTAAATTTGTAACTTGAAGGTCTCTGTAGAAGTACCTATGAAAGCTTTCAAAGACATGGTGGTGGAAAAGCAGGCTTCTCTCTGAGACTCCAGGCTTGTCTTCTTCTAAACTCTAAAGAGTTCTGAATCTCCTCAAGACTAGAACAAACATATTTTATCCACATTACATTGTGGCTGACCATGGAACACGTCTGTGCTCCACAAATGGTCTCATGGCCTTAAAACTGAATTACTGTTTTCTGTTCTTTCCTGTTTCAAATCCCTGGAACAAGGCAAAGGCATTTTTGTAGCCCACTGGGCTAATGTTTTATTAGCTTGAAAGTGCTGATATGGTGGATGCAGGGAGAATTGCTAAGGCTCTAAAGCACTGTGAGATAATTCAAAAGACTTTAATGGCAGAGGCAGTGAAAACTCTGTAGTATCCCAGTATAAACCATATCACCTTTATTATTGCTTTTTATTTATTATTGCTGTTCTGTTTTGTTTTCAGTATAGTGCAAGAGACCCACAAAAGAGCCAAGATTTATTCAGTGTTCATGAGCAAGGAAACAAGGCCCAGAAGTGAACGTGAAAATAGTTATTTTTCAACATAGATTTATCCTGTAAATTCCTAGACTTCTAAACATGATCTAGTAAACATCCCTGTCACCAATTTTGAAAACACATAGATTCCAGGGTTCCTGAGATGATTTAGGAGAGATAAATGGTAATCACATATACAAGTCGTGGAAATTTAAGCTCCAGGCTACATGGCAGAGAGTTTAAAAAATACTCTGCAGCGTGACATATGGGCAAGTAGCATTTCAGACCAACATTTGGCTCTTTGGAGTCCCTTTATACAGGCAAAAAAGCCAGGACAAATTCTTTGCAAATTTGCCTTTCTATTGAGAAAATATCAGAAAAGAAAAGAAAGAAAAGAAAGAAAAGAAAGGAAAGAAAGGAAAGAAAGGAAAGAAAGGAAAGAAAGGAAAGAAAGGAAGAAAGGAAGAAAGGAAGAAAGGAAGACTTTGACAGACATTTTTGCATGAAAAACTTTATCAAAATATGCTGTTTAAGTGTGGCAAAATCTGTCTAATTTTCTCAGTTTAGTAATTAGTGAATACACTGATGAGTCAGGCTGTAATGTCTCATGTGAAATCAAGTTTCAGAAGTGTAGGAAATGATTTTATTTTAGATATATAAAAAACTTATTAATGTGTAGCCTATCACTGTATAAATTTTATCAGAGAATAATTAACTATGATTTTCTTCTTCTTAAAGAGTTTTGACAAATTCTGTGCAAATTCCAGTACACAAACATCTATTTATCTGGTACTTTCTAAAACTGTATGACTGACAAATTTTCCTTTATTTAAGTTTTAAATTATTCTTGTATTGTTGCAAATTCTATTTAGACCTCTGACTTGTTGCTTGTTGGTGACATTTTCAGAAGAACTTTCAAAACTTGATTTCATCAGTTAGGGTAAATGAAGAAAACCTGAATTTAGTGATTGAACATGAAATACCTATATTTTTACTAAATTATTGTTCAAAGGTGAATTCTTATGGACAATGAGACAAGAATTAAAAGCTTTAATAATGTTACTTGGCCAAAAGATAAGATATGAGTAATTTTCCTTCTGGTTGTTTTTGAGTTTTTTTTTGTTCATTTGGTTGATTCATTTAAATTGAGCATTTCTTATCATTACACTTGTGGACAGGAAATGTATGAAGAATGCTAGAAAAATTTCTTAGGTTTTTGAAACATTTTCTGCTGATAGATTATTCTACAGAAGTTACATAGCAGGTATTGCATTTCCTATTTTGAGAAATATAATTATATTTTGAGAAAAATAATTAAATTTTCCACATCTTTAAATAAATTACTCTTGTGTCTCCTCTGTTGTTTCTTGTTCTAGGGCTAGACGTACAAATATAAATTTTGGTTCTAGTAAATGAAAAATAAATATTCAATTTAATTAGCTTGTAGCTGCTTGTTTTAAAATTGATATACTCATTTTCTTTCTTATTCCTAGCTAATTGATGTTCTACTATTCATTTATTACTGCACCATATGGCATAGGTTTTTTGTCTGTTATAGGAAAGATTTGCTATAGTACCCTGTTTGCTAGTTTGATTTTTAGCTACAGGTGTTTTTAGAGACATTTTCATGCATTGTCAAAGGCATTAAATACCTTAGTGTTTTTGAGTATTTAACTTTGATCATTAACTGGTTCTGTGTAATGCTACAGTAAAGAAAAGTTAATTTGAACAGAAAAAATGCTGGCATCATACAGACCTTGGGATGTAGAATAAAGGAATAATACAGAATTTCCAAATATATTTACCTTTTCTTATGCTAGATGGAAAATGTTATTAGCTAAGACTGTGAGGAAAACACCAGCATAATGTCAAAGAAATAGCAGGCACTCCTCAATGGCACCCACTTTCATTCTATGAAATTCAACAAATCATTTGAGACAAAGTGCTTGACCATTCCCAAAGGGTGCTACTACATCAGTACTGTATTTTTATCTGGCATATAGAGACAAACTAATTGAGGAATAATTATGTATGGATACATACAGTTTGGGCTTTTTTCCATGTTACATCTTTCACATACCCGCAGGGTTTTTTGGATAGTAATCTTTGCAAGTGTAGAGAGAAAACTTATACAAAATTAAATCAGGAAGTCATAAAATCAATGAAGTTGGAAAAGATGTCCAGGATCTTTGAGTCCAGCCTTAGACTGAACACCGTGTCAACTCAAGTGTTTCATTAACTGATTTATCCAGTTGCTTTTTGAGCAATTCCAGAGATGGTGACTCCTACACTTCCCTGGACAGCTTGTTCCAAAGCTTAACCACTCTTTCAGTGAATAAAGTCTTCCTGAAAGTAATTCATTCTTCATCCTATTTGCCATTTACTTCTTGGATAGTTATAAAAATTCTCTTCTAAAATGTTTGGTGTCAGACAAAACTTCCCAGAACTCCTCAAGATCTGTGGGTGCACACATTCAATTATATTTTAATTCTAAGCTCAGTGTAATTTTGCAGTATAATGAGGCAAGCAGTAGTAAATAATAACAGATTCATATGAATGTTAAATGCTGTAAGTATACTTAATGATTACAATAAAATGGCTAGTTCAGTAATTGCAAGAGTTTCTTACACATGCATATGTGACTAAATTGCTGATACTTCTGTAGCTGTCTTGAAATTTTCCCTATTCAGTTTCTAATTAAGTTTCATGCATATAAATAGCTTTGTTTTCATTAGGAGAATATCAATACAGTTATTAAAATTCAGCTGTTATCAGACCTAGTATATTTCAGATTTTCCATACTTGACCCTTAGAAGTTGGGAAGAAAAAGTACTCTCATTATAGCAGCAATCTTAGTATTTTTTAATGTGTGTATGTGTGTGTATATTTATATGCATCTGGTGAGTTTCTTGTCTGTTTCACTAATTTCAAATAATATTTTCCTCTTCTGGTATCCATTTTTTTAAGCCAAACACTCTTGGAAATCTATAAGAATGTAAATTTTTAACTAAAAATATAAATTTCCTTTTTCTATTTTTTCAGTAGAAGTTGTCAGGCTTGATTCTCCATTACCTCAGTGCAGTTATGGATTTCATAGATCAATATATTCTAGTCAATATTGCAGGCACTAAAGGAAGTGGGGTCACAGTTGTACTGATTCTGTTTCTTAACTTTGGCTAGCAGATCAAAGAACTTGCCTCAAGCCTGAATTTTAAGTACACCGTGAAAATAACTGATGGAATCAACGGTCCACATTAATTCATAGACTTCCATAGAATAACACAATTAAAATACAAATACATTGCTGACTGCTCATAGATAGCATTTAATCATCACTAGATATTTTTACATCAATTGGAATTTAATTTATACATCTACATCATAAAAATAACATCTCTTCTGCTAATCCTAAAGTGTAATACACTTCCTGACGACTTTCATTTACGTTCTGCCACTCTGACTAATGGTGACTTTGTGGTAGCTTTAGCAGTGTGCAGATAACCCCTAGCCATTTTAGCCTTTTCGTTAACAATTCTCCTTGGTCCTCCTCAATTTGGTGATGCTTCTTAGATCTGAGCAACTGGAAAATACCAAGTGCAGTGCAGTTCTGTCATAGTTGAGGATTTGGATTTACAGACTACTCTCTGTTGTGACTTCAGCAAACTTTTCTTTCACTAGTGTCTGAGATAACTTCTTTGACCAACTGAATCAATTTTCTTTTGCTCTTTTGACAGCCCCTCTCCTCAAACTTATATCCTTATATCCCAGCCAATTCTGGGTTTAGTTTGATTTGGGTTGGGTTGGGTTTTCAAATGTTTTTCTTGACCTGCTTTCTCTGAATCCCTAATTCTCTCTTTTTCTTGCTATTCCAAACTTTTAAATAACTGCTTCCAGGCCTCATAGTCTATGAGTCTTATGAGAGAGAGAGAAGAACCATTTATCTCATCAGAAAAGGTCTACAGATTTGAGAGGTCACACAAGGCTGTGTAATTAACAGTAAATAACAGAATATGCCAACCTAATCAGGATACAATTCGCCGGAACTGTAAATGACAACTTCTCACAGGTAATCTTGAAAAATTTCAAGTCATGGTTGCAAGCTTTGAAACATATGAACTGCCAGATACTGTTCTTCTATTTTCTACAATTCAATTTATACGTATGCATAAGAAAGAAAAAATGGTTGTGGACCATTCTGACTATAATTTTTTCACAAAACGTTATGCTAAGGGAGAGAGGTAGAAAAATTAATTCATAAGCAAATGAAAATTAATTACTAAAATAGAAGCATCATGAATCTCAAGGGCACACAGTGCTAAAAATTCTCTCTAACATCTCTTAAATAGTCATCAGGATAACCATGAACTATGATGGAAGCCTGCAAATATACTGGAAAACTTAGAGAAATCATACAGCAGCTTAAGAAGAAAAGAACAAAATTAAAAGATATACGTGAGAGATATTTTGGCAAATATCACTTTGCCAAAAGACATTGCTTATTATATCATTCACTAATTCTGTCCTTCCATTTTCCCTGTCATTGCACAATGTAGAAAAACAAACCCTTTCTACTAAATTATTGCAGTCTGCGTATTGGATCTTTTTTTCAGTTGTGATTTTGGGAAGTGCTCAACATAATAGATATAAAAATAAATAGATACTTTACTGTATCAATAACTCCTAAATGTATTTATAAAATATTCTGTAGAGTAATATTTCTAATTAGTTAAGACAGAAAGATAATATGTAGGTAAAATTATATAATTAGAGACCCATTCCATTTAAAGAACCATTTATCATGTCATGGAAATGTCAAAATATGTTATGATTGTTTCTCCAAGAAATCTTTCTAGTGAAACTGTGTCTAGATGGTTTCTGAGTATCTCTATGGAGAAAGACTCAGGATTTTTATGTGAATTCAAGAATATTTTATGCAAACTATCTCTATTTTGGAAATTAATATTTTTGTGTATTATTAAGAGAACTTTGAGCTAGATCATTTTATACACAGGTCAATGCTTTTAATGTTAACTTGTCACGTGCATATATGTGTTCATTCTAGGTGGCTTTGGTTGAAATCCTGACAAAGTTATTCAGAGTTCCTAGAAAACTGTGCATGTATCTCATATAAAATCCAATTTAAAACCTTCTGCTAAATTGCATCAGAGTAGTCTATCACAAAGGCCCAGTAAAAAGAATTATCATTCCTATTCATATTGACTCATTCTACATATATAAGCATGTATTTGAATATATACACATACTAAAATTAGTCTGTTGCTTGAATGTCAGGATATTATCTAGTAATACATATCCCTGATGTTTCTCAGGGATAAGGAAGTCAGGATATTATCCAGTAATTTGAATGCTTCAAGGCTAAAGTTTAAAAAGCAAATTATAAACTCAAGTTCCTCAAAAAATTATTTTAAATTTCCTGCCACTCTGTCTCATATGTTAAGTATCCTTTTTTGCTATTCTATCCAAAGAAGGTACATCTTCCACATTTGAATCAGCAGCAGAAATGCTATTATTGTCAGGCCCACAGATGTTCATCATCTGGCTCAGAGTAAACCTGCACGAACAACTGCCAAGAACAGAAAAGCCTCTAGAAAACAGGTACATAAAACACGGCCCAATGGAGTTCTGTCACATTACAGTTTCAAATACTATATTTGCAGCTGAATTTAGGGTAGTTAGAAATTTGACTGTTAACCATTATGTTTTGCCTTGTATTTACTTTTACTGTGAATATAGTTTTCCTTATCTGCAGCTGGTTTTTTTACATATACAAGGAAGCACTTTGGGAAAAATCCTTCAGCTGTTTATTTTATGAAAATTTAAGATATGAAGCATGCAATTAACCTGAAGGATTGCAAAGCATGTTTAATTACCAGAAGGAAAATCCAACAGCTGCATCAACAGTCTAATTCATATTGCTTCTCCTTCATCTGAAAGCCATGTAATTCAAATTAAAATTCATAAATATAAACTCTGAATGTATTAAGTGGGGTACATATCTTTAGAATTTTCTTGTTAGGTCTTAGATAAGATTAATAATAAGATTAATGAAGAAGTGGGCTTTTTCCTATGGAAGCACACGTAAGTGAAACAATATCATTAGTTTAAGAGACCTAGGGCCTGAGATCTAGAGCATTCCACAAGAGGAGAGTGAAACACAAACACAAAGAGAGTAAAATCTATCCATTATTCCTCAAAGACAAGCAGAAAATGATAAATTAAGAACTGATTGTGCCTATCATTTAAAAATTGATTTAAACAGAGATAATCTATAAATTCAATTTTGAAGTAAATAGGTTTTGCTCACAGATCTAAAAATGATCACAACCAGTACTCACACCAGTGATTTCCTAAAACAGTCCCTGTATTTAATCATTAATATCTCTCACTGTTTCATCAATTCACATATTTATTAATAAAATAATTTATAAGACTGATTACAGAATGGTTTTATATATTCATTTATTTATTAAAAATATTCTGTCAACCTTTATTACTTATTGATATCAGTTTTGATATAGCAGTGAAGTCTTGTTTGGAAATCTTGTCTGTTTCTCACTATTTTAATTCACTTTTTTTCTTTCATCATTAAAGTCTTTCAAATATCAAAAGGTTAACTGAGAAGTCATTAGCTAAATTTTAAAACAGAGAAATTCCTAGAAATTATATTTTTTAAAGTAACCCCAAATATGCTGGGAAATTTTTCTGGGAAATTTTTTATGAATCTTTGACTGCTATTAGAATCATTATTCAAGGTTTGGTGTTTGTCTTTTTTTCTTTTTCACTAACCTTATCATCAGACTAAGCGATTAAGTTCAAAGATTTTTATCCTGTAACATGTGAATGAGTCATAACAAAAATTAATTAAATAGTTGATTGAAAAGCTATTTTTGAAAACATCACATATAAGGAAATTATTTCCTTCTTCTTTTAGGGGATGATGGAAAATTTTATAGAACAAGAGGGCTGAAGTATAGTGAAAAGGATAAACATATCTTGTTTTGCAGAAAACACTTAAAGAATCTCCCAACTTTTAAACTTTAGGACCTTTAATCAGAAAGAAAATGTAGGTCTTTCCTTCAATTAATGAAATAATTTCATCTCTGAAATTATTTGAACGTCAAGAAAATTACAGAAACATTAGTAAATCACTTCTTATGCAGTCAAAAGTGGGTATTAACTGCTAAAATGATTTTTTTTCAAAAAAAGAGTACA
This sequence comes from Cyanistes caeruleus, assembly GCF_971803275.1. Lineage (NCBI taxonomy): Eukaryota > Metazoa > Chordata > Aves > Passeriformes > Paridae > Cyanistes > Cyanistes caeruleus. The sequence goes on from NC_141703.1 coordinate 45,274,787, forward strand.
TAATGGCATTTATTATCATTCTTAACTAAGCAAGCTACACCAATAAAACTATGATGCAGTAGCTTAAAAGTGCCTTCAATAAGGTGTTCAATGGCTGTGTCAGTAAGAGTTCACCCTTCCTTCATGTCACTGAACAATGTCAATATGTTGCTCACAGTCAGAGTATTTTGCTCAGTTTTTTCAATCTGTCTGAGACAAAAAGAATCTTCTCCACTAGGTTAAGGGATGGCCCAATTCAGTCCTTGGATAAGTGTTTAAATATTCAACAAAACACAATGATCTGATTTTAGGACCTTTTATGAATTCTGGATTTTCTCATAATATTGGAAGATTTAGCTTTCGCTGAATAGTGGTTACACAGCAGTAAAGCCTTTTCTACCTCTCACTTCACTGCACCAGAGCTAGGAGGGGACACAGCCAGGACAGGTTACTCAAACTGACCCAAGGGATATTCCATACCATGTGGCATTATGCTCAGTATGAAAAGTAGGGCGAAGGAGGACAGGGTGTTTAAAGTGACGGTGTTTTATCTTCTTAAGTCACCACTACAGGTGCTACAGACCTGCTTTCCTGGAGCTGGCTGAATACCTGCTCCTAGGCAGTGGATAATGCCTTCATTGTTATGCTTTGCTTGTATGTACAGCTTTCATTTTAACTATTAAACTTTATCTCAACCCATATTTTTCTCATTTTCACCCTTCTGATCCCTTTTCCCGTCCCACTTTATGAAGAACAAAATTTAAGATGCTTAGCTGCTTGCCTAGGTTAATCCACAACACTGATGTTACTAAAGACTTGTCAAATAATGTAAATGAAGAGTTATATTTGTATGAAATTAATAGGAGCTCTCCTAATTATACAGAATTCATTACCAAGTTTTAGTTTGTTCAGAGCATCTCCTACTGGCAGTCACTGACAGCGCTGGAGAGCAGATGCCTTGAAAAGTATCGCAACAAAATAATATTAAAGGACCAAGGGCTGCATGCATTAATGATTAATCAGTGATAAAAGAATTGTGTAGCAACAATTACATGAAGCTTCCCACAACTGATAGCATAGGCATACTTGTCTTTGAAGTTAGGCTTAATAAGGCTACAGAAGGCTATGACAAAAAACCAGCTAATTACACTGCTTCAGAATCCAGCACACGAAATTGATTGCTCTGATATCCTGCACTGTACTGCTGCAAAGATTACCTTACTTCCATTAAAGAGAGCAATATTTTAGTACTTAATCTACAATATTTTTAATTTAATTCATTGGTTATTCACATTTTAGGTCTTTCTGTTTGACCTGGATATGGCAGCATAAGGCAAAATTTTGTCATCAGTTTTGGACCTTTGATGACATTTAGAAATGTTCTTTCTTGTTGTACACCTAATTCTGAAAAATATTTTGCAAAATGCAAAGGTTGTATTTTTTAACTTACATACCATACAGTTTATTGTACATATGTCCAATTTTGCTTTAAAACATATATTTTAAATAATGCCATAACTTTAAACAAAGAAAATTAACTCTATGCCAACCAAAACTGGCAGAACACCTCAGTAGCTGACAAAACTGACATATGGTGTTAAGTACATTAAAACATAATGGTATATTTTTTTTAGAATCTGCTTTTTTTCTATATGAAACCAATATTTAAAAAGTTAGATTCCTTCCTTCCTTCTTTCCTTCCTTCCTTCCTTCCTTTCCTTCTGCACTTCCACACTTCCGCACTTCCTCTGTATAATTTAATTATAATTTGAAATATTTTTTACACGAGGGGAAATGCACATTCATGAAAAATAACATTATAAGATATTTGAAAGGAAATATAATTGTTCTTATTTCTAATACAGCTCAGGTTATCTTCCTTTTTAGTCAGAAAATTGGGAAAGTAGTGTTTGCAATAACATATTTGAAGCAGGATCTCATCTAAGTAACAGTGCAGAAACTTGCAATATTAATAAACAATATATCTTCTAATTTCTCTTTGATTTGAGACACAATGGGAGAAAGCAGAAAAGTGGTTAAAAATGGTGAGACAACTCAGAGCAGTTTTTCTAATAAAGGAATGTTCCCATTACTACATCAAGGAGATCTGTGGATTTACTATCTTTTTTTTTTTTTTTTTCAAATATGGGAAGGAAGAAGAAGCAAGCTTTAATTACAAAGAAGAACTTCTTATTTTCTTTGTGTCTACTTGGAACCACTTCTATGACATCGAGATGGTTTCTGACAATGTTCATGATGTCAGAGGATTATGACTTCAGCTGGAGGAATACAGAGAAGCAGCAGATGAATTCTAATAAAATAAACCTCTGCTTCCATAAAAATGTCTTTGTTAATAAGAAACAAGAGAAGAAAAAAGCAAAAGAGATGTGACATATTTAGGTTGATTTCTTTTCCTTAAACAGAGTGCCCTTTAATATTCAAGATGTATCCCAAACATGTTGATTTCTATAACCTCTTCTTGTAAGACTTAACCCACCATGGACAGTATTTTTTTTAAGGAGTCTTCAGAGGTTCCTTCTAATTCTTATGACAGCTAAAACTTTCATATTCACAATGCCCACCTAAATATTTCCTATATTAAATCAATTAGAAAGCAATCTTAAAGATGTGTGATCCTACAATTTATTCCTCCAGTTACTGTGTTGTGCAGGCTCTGAGAATATAGATGGAATGAAATACCTAACTGAAAGGCAGCCAAAGTCATAACAAGAAAACACAAAGATGAAATCTTGTTGAGTCTTCATTTATATCTGCATTAGACTTACATTTCACATTTGGATATAAACATGTTAAATAACCCACTTTAATTTAGCTTTAAATATTTTTCAATTGTAAGTCTATGAGTTAATACAGCATAACATAATATATGTATCACAGAATCATAAAATGGCCTAGACTGGAAAGGAAGCTTAAAGATTACCTACTTCCAACCCCCTTGATGTGGGCAGGGACACCTTCCACTAGACCAGATTGGTCAAAGCCTTGTAGCAAATTGGACTCATTTTCTCATCAAAATGATGAGAAAAAAAAGATGGAAATAAAAACACTTTCCCCTATCCTCATTCTCTCTCTTTCAGGCTCAGTTTTACTCCTTCATTCTCAACTCGTCTACCTACTCCCTCCCCACCCAGAGTAGTGCAAGTGGGGTAAGAATGAGGGTTGCATTAAAAACAATTTTCTCTGCTACTCCTTCTCCTTCACAGTCTCCTCTACTCCAGTGTGGGACTCCTCCCATAGGAGAGAGTCCTTTGCTGAGAGGCATCCTTTCCACAGGCTGCAGCTCTTCAAGGGCTGCTCCAATGTGGGTTCCTGCAATGAATTACAGTCATTTGGGAACAGATTGCTCCGGTGTGGGTCTTCTATGGGGTCACAGGTCCTGCCAGAGAACCATGTGTGCTCCTCTCCATGAGCATGGCCCTTGCAGTGGCCTGTAATGACATGGGGTCTCCTTGGGCTGCAGCTTCCTTGGGAACATTTCCATCTCCTGCAGTGTGAGGTCCTTAATGGGCTGCAGGGTGGATATCTGCTCCAACATGATCTTCCCCGTGGATCACATGGGGAAAACCCGCTTCAGAGTATCCTTCTGCATGAGCTACCAGGGAAACTGTTCCCCATGCTTCTTCTCTGATTGAGATGTCTGTAGGATTGTTTCAAATTTGTTTTTCATCCCTCTCTCTCACAGCTGATTGCAGCATTTTTGCCTCTTCTGAAATATGTTTTGTAGAAATCACCACCTTAAGCTGAGGGGCTCAGCTGTGCTCTGTTGTGACCCTGCTGGATCCGTCTGGAACCACCTGTATCCAACATGGGAGACCCCTGGCATCTCTTCACAGACTACAATCTTGTTCCCTCTCACACACCTTGTTAAGTAAATCCAATGCAGAAGTCTACCTGCTGAGATGAGAAAACATAGTGAAGTTTCTTGGCAGTATAAAAATAACTTTATAGTTTTCTGTTTAATACTCATTGCTATGAAATATATTATTTTCTTAAACTTTTTTTTTTTTTTTAATGGATGTTTTCTTGTTACAAATAAAGATTCACCATTTTCCCTGGTGAGATGTGAACTCCTTCGTGTTACTTTGAAAAAATGTTTTTCATCTCCCTCGCTGATCTGAACATTCTAATTATGGCAGCTATAAATGTGACAGTGTCTTTTTCATAAGACTGACACCAGTAGGATGAAAGTAGTGAGAAATAAGGCATTCAGATGAGGAGTTGATACAAAAATGACTAGACTTATCAAGAATTCTATGTGTGAAATCACAAATAAAAGGAAAAATTATATCCAGCAGGCAGAGGTAACACACTTTGGCAGTATCTGAGATATGAAAGGAAAGGAAAAGCAAAGGTGGCAATGGAGTTGAAGGGAGTATGAGAATGATTCTGCTTGAATAATTAAATATTTTGATTCATTTCCAAATCTGAAAGATGAAACAAAAAATAATCTAGGTCCACATCTTACACCTAGGATATAAGGTACTAAGGCTTACAGTTGAGTAATGCAATACTTCAAATAAAGCAATACTTCAACCTTGGGCTGTGTTAAGATTCAATAGTGGTAAAACACTAGTTGCAAAATTCAATAAAAATATTAAAATATTAGTTCCAAGTAGAATGAAACTTTCATTTCTGGATTCTGGATGAAAGGAAAGAAAAATCAGCTGCAAAGACCATGCAAAGAGCCAGACTCTTTTCAGAGGTTCATAGGGACAGGACCAGAGACAATTGGCACACCTTGAAACACAGGAGTAAACATCAAGAAATATTTTAACTTTTTTTTTTTTTTTTTTTTTTTTTACTCTTAGAGTGACTGGGCACTTGAACAGATTAAAGATCCTGAAGATCATGAAAAGCTTTCTGGGCATGGTTCAGGGCAAGCTACTAGAGGTGACCATGCCTGAGTAGGAGGTTGAACAAGATAACCTCCAGCAGTCCCCTCCAAACTCAAACAGCCCTCAATTCTGTAATTGCTCTCCTTGCTCAGACATCCCCAGTACCATCTGCCTATGTCCCAGGTCTCTATTTCAGTCCCTCAAATTCATCATCCCCTGCCTTAGTTACGCTGCAGCAGAGCTGCTCTCCAGCTTCCCACAACCCTGTCCTTCCCAGCTATGATCCTGCTGAGTCAGGACACCTTTGGGTGCAAGTCCTGGGCTAGACTTGGCCCATCCCAGTGTCCAGGCTGTCCTGGTGCCCTTTGGCTGACCAGCTGGGACAGTGGGCCCTCGTGGGGAGCCTCCACTTCTGCTGGGCTCCAAGGAGATGATGGCAGATCTGTGCCCAGCAACTCGTGTCACTGACTCTTCTCTTCAAGGGACACTGATAGCTCAGTCCCTAGAGTTTGCTTGTTTGGGTTTTAATTGATTACATTTTCCCATCTAGAATTTATCAGGAAAGCCATAGATATTATTCCAGTTTTAATAACTCTGTTTTCTGCATTTTTCCAGTATTTTTGTTAAAGCTGTTTTATTAAATCATCACTAACTGAAAAATTAAAAGGTGTTACTTGTACACTCATACAGCTTTCGGTCAAATATTTTTGTATGTTTCAGCATGTAATCTAATGCATGCTCTGTAAACCCCAGCTTCACAGAGAAAAAAAATGACATTATTTCCTTGTATACAATAGAAGTCAAATGAGTATGCTAGCAATGCAAATCCAAGAGATAACTTTTCATCAGTAAGGGCAAACAAATGATTTCTTTCATTTCAAGTCAGATATAATCTGTGTTCCCACACTAAGAATAAGGGTAATCAAGAAATATTTTCTAACTTAATTTCATGCAAAGAAACCAGTACTGTGATAAACATTTAATAAAACAGAACACAGAACTCTTTGAATTTCATGGAGCTGCCTGTAATTTTTATTGTAAGATTGTAAAATGTGTGACCCGGACACAAACCCCCCTTATCTACTAAAGATTTCTGTGGGAATACCAAACTGAACACAGGAGTGTTGAACAAAAAGTACTATTGTGGGTCCATCAAGCTTCTACAGAAAGGTTATTGTGTTCCTAGTAGTCAAAGCACAGTGTTCCTTAAAGATGTTGAATTTGGTCCAAACCGTCACTTATCCTAAAATGAGTTATGGAAAATTATCTCAGATCTTTTGTGATGGATCTTCTTGAGCCCATATAAATCATTTGAAATACCCTCATTATGAAATGAACATTTATTGTGATGTTGCATAGTGACAAATCCTTTCCCAATCCGTATTACCCTGGAAGAGAATCATGAACACAATCTAAACTGATTTGCACTTAATCGTGTAATGGAGAAGGAACAAACTCAGAATAGTGAAGTTCCTCTTACAGAGTTCAAAGACTTAGCCTGGCAAATTTTCAGGACAGCACAAGAGGGAAATTTGCTTCTTGACCCATTCTTTGTCCTTTCTGATTACCTCATCTGATTACCTCATAACACTATCTTATCTTGCACATTTGTGAGATGTCAATGGTTTTTAAATTACAGAAATATTTATTTCAGTCATACTCCATTTAAAAGGTCATTTGCAGTGTTTTATGGTTTCCTCTGTTCTCTGTTGTCATTTTCACTCAGAAACCTAAATCAGTATTTCCTACAAATAACTATTTTTTTAATCTAGAAATTATGGATCTTAGCCTTGCAAGCCTCATTTAATCAACACAATTACACTGGAGAACCCAGTAATGCACAATAAAGTAGATTGAGTGTGTTTTTAGGGGAAAAGAAGTATAAAAGTGAACAATCCAGTCTTATGCATGAAAATTTCCCCGTAATTGCAAGAAAAATGTCAAAATTTAATAAGTCTGCTAGTTAAGCATTTTCCATGTTGTTAGGTCTCTAGAACATCTTTTATTTCAGACTTGAGTATTTTATATTCTTAAGTAACAAAACTTAAATAAAATTATCGTTTTAACTATTACCTATTTACAGCAGACTTGTTGGTTAGCTATGCACTTTTAACTATAAAATTTTGGTTGCTGGCAATTGTGTCACTGTCAGGTAACTCCTGAAGATCACTTCTGTCTTATCAGACTGCACACTGTGGATCCATGAATTGCAGATCAGATGGGATATGTAGAGGGAGGTAGACCCTGAGAAGAGCTTTTCCTTTAAGAGGATTTTATTTTTTATTTTCTTTTACTTTTTTCATAAAAGATATTTTTTTATTTTCTATCTTTGAGATTTATTACATTTCATTTTCAGGTTTTGAACAAGTCAAAAAAAAGTCAAGCTTTTTTTTTTTTTCTGGAGAGAAATACAAAGATTTACATGCTTTGAAGGTAAAATAGAGTCTCTGTGGATGAAATTACAAATGCCTGAAGGGTCCTATGCATATTAATAACATTGTTTGACTAAAGAACAATTGTTTACTATTTTAGGTAGATTTTTAGAGAACATAAAAAGAAATACCACTCCATGGCCCTTGTGGGAAGCTGGGGGGCAAAAGAGTCTAATAATTTTTTTTTTCAGAGCATCAGTGAAAAAAAAAGCCAGAACAATGTTAAGATATTTTTTGTGAGAAATTAAGAATAGTAAACATGAACAAAGGGTTTTATTACATTTAGATCCAAAGAAAAAGAAGTTTACTTATGCACATGCCTATGTATCACTATTTCTATCTTGTCCTATACCAAATATTTATTTAAGAGGTCTTACAGAATGATCTAAGTGACCTAAGAAGAAAAAACAGGCAGTTCCATTAACACTCTAGCAGACATGAGAAATAAAAATCTTATTGGAAATCTGCTCTGCAGTTCATGTATTTTTGCAGTAGAATTATTACATTGATGAGAGGCTAGAATTTGCCATCAATACGTCTTTCTGTTGAAAGATGTTCAGAACATGTGCGACATATGAATGCTCATCCTGCAGTGCATTACGTACATTTTAGCTCTGAGAGGGCTTATTGTTTGTTCATTTGTCTATTTGACCTGATTTGCTTGGTTTTGTCTTCAGTAAAAAACTTAGCAGAATATCTCATTTTAATAACTCTGTGCACCATGCAACTTACTATGGCACACTGGTTATATGTGCCATACTATGTCGTGGCACTCATTTTATTGTCACAACTACACTTAAACTGAAGAAGGTGCAGTGGGATAAAAAACCTGCAAGACCTCAGACACTTAGAACTGCCTATCTACTTTTATTTATATGTATATATCTATATACAGATCACTACCCCTTCAGCATCATGCTACATGCAGGTCTCCCACAGCTGAATTACGTTCAACAGCTTGCTTGTTGCTTCAAATCAAGAACATCAGCTAAGTCGCCGCAGTGTGTGTTGCAGAACCACACTACTATAGGCCAGTGCCTGCTGACCTGCAGCCAGGCAGTGTTTGACTTTGTCAAATATGTATCCAGGGCCATATGAAGTGCTCCTGCTTTCCTTCCAAGCCTTCTGTCATGCTCCATAATGACGTGGGTGTCCTGGAGGCCTCTCTCGTGTCTGTCAAGCACATGTGCGTATCCTCGATTCTTTATGGCATATGACGAGATCAAACAGAACCTGTTGACTATACTTAGGCAACTAATTTCCACATTTGTTTTCTTTATGTAGCCTTAGCCTGAGGCTGCTCTCAATGCAATACTATCACTACTACTACTCAACTACTTCTACTACTACTAAAAGTGCATACTAAATATTTAATGAGCTCGAGCTGTGTTTTGAAGTGGCCACTCTTATTGCTTTAAAGCAAAATCAGCATACTTTTGCTTCAAGAAAAACCCACCATCCCTACAGCCTGATGGCACTGTGTGTTGACAGTGATGGCACCTGATCTAATCTGAAAGAAGTAATTTATTTTAGCAAAAACTTCAAACCCCTGAATGCAGCATGAGTTTAGTGATTTTAAAAGACATGGGCCTTGTCAATAGGACCAATTTTTCAATTACTTTAAAGAAGTGAGCATCTGATCAACAAATATTGAAGTGCAGCAATTTAGTTTCATGGAGTATATTCTCTTTGCAGAATAACAAGATTCTGTTCAAGGGTACCACATAGATCATTACCAATAACTCAGAAATTTTAGTAATTGAATAAAATGTTAACCACTAGAATGTCACTTATTTTAGTTGTGGCAAAAAAATAACTTGTCCCTAATTTCAACTAATCTGAAGACTATATCATTTAAAATAATTGACAAACATCACTAGAATGAAGTAGTGATGCTGACTGTTCATTTTAAATAATTTTTTTGAAACTGAGACAAAACCCTGAATAATATTACAGTATGAAATTATTTAAATTATTGTATGAAGGGTTCATCCTTTCAATTTCAGTTGTACTCCATTCAAATATAATGTTGAATTTAAGGACATGAAATACTAAAAAAGGAAAAACTCCAACACACAAAACCCTCTATAATAAATGAAAATAATATGTATGAAAAAAAAAAAAACCAAACCAAAAAACTAGATCTGGGTTTAAATTAGATGTGTCTTATAAAAGTCATAGAAAAAAAATCACTTCTAATTTTTTATCTCACTCATTTTTAGTAAAAATCAAAGGAGAAACAAACAATTTGTTTTCTCTTTACTAAAGATACTTTATAGTTTTTTTGCCTCGGTGACTTGCAGATGTTGGAATTCAGCAGTCTCTAACAGTCAGAGGAAGATTATTTTATTGGGTTGTGGTGGTAACATGAGATGTTCTATCTGCATCTGCAGATTTGAGGATTCCAGCCTAAAGCATTTTGAGATCCATATGCCACATGCAACTTTCCCACAGAAGAAGCCACACACAGATGATAGTAAGTAACCAGTTCCAGAGTCCTGTTCAAAAAAACAAAAACAAAAACCAATAAACTACATCTCTTTTCACCTTAGAGTGTTGCAATACATCTCCTTTCTCCTTTCAATACCTGCCTAGAATCATTTTGAAAACAAGGGATCTGTGACACTGTTATTGACTGTGAAGTGTATCTGAATACTTACCATGCATGGCATGCAGAATATATTCCTAAAAGGTAAACAAGTCAAAGAAATACTGCTTGTGTTTTCCTTAAGATGCTGATATAATTGTGCTTCTGGCTCTAACAGTGCTATATCAGTGGTTACCATGTTAAATAAATAAAAAAGAAGAAATGTGCTCTGAGCATGAATATGAACCATCTCCATGGCATCACTGGATTTATTTCTCTTCTTGAAGATATTTTGTTTCCTTGCATCGTAGGTAAAAGGAACGAAAATATCTATTAAAGAAAAAAAAACAAACAAGGGGGCTTTCATTTCTACTTTCTTTTTGTTTTCCATTTTATTAGTTAAAACATTTGTATATTTACCATTTTTTAAATTATCAAAAAAGAATCACACAGGCAATACATCTACTCTTCTTTTTTTTTTTTATCTTCTTTTGTTATTTTAAATATAAGAACAACAACAATAGACCTTTGTTTTTCATTTTAATTTTTATTTTAACACAATCATCAAGGACATTTTACGGCCAAAGTCATAAATAAAAGATAGACAGCAATATGATTTGCCTAAGAGCCCCAAAATTGTTCTGCCTCCTTTGCTTGCAATTCTTTTTGCAGTTCAGAGAACTCCAATCTGAGCTGTGGTACATTATATAAATACCACCTTAGCTAGAGATTTACTCTTGGTGAATAAACAGAGCAAAACATATCGTCAGTCTAAAACTTGTAAAGTACTGTAACAAGAAATAATTATTTTGTTCTTGTGCCCTTGATGATCCATCCATGTTTGTTCAGCTTCTTTTCTAGTCCTGCTTCCTTTTTCTTTAAAATTAACATAATTCTATCTAACATTATATCTAGGAAATAACAGAGAATGTTTTTGATGTGCATGAAATAAACACATAGCAGAAATGCCTTTTTATTTTGGTGCTTCTCTCCTCCAGTAGGTTTGATCTTTACACAGATAAGACAGTCTTCACTGCACCCAAAGACATCTATGTTAAACTGAAAGTTCTCCTTTCTCCTAAAAGATGATAATTTGTTTATTCTGTATCTTAACTAGAAGGTTTCTACCAATGAGTGATAAGTAACATCTTGGAATAACACAAAATATTTTCCTTTAAGATTATTATGCTATTATTTTATAATAACCTGCAGGATTTGCAGGTGTAAATAATAATATTAATGTGATGGATTTAATCAGTTGTCTATGGACAACCGTCATATGCCCTGAACAACACACCTCAAAAACCTCTTAGCAGACATTTTCAGAACTATTACATCCATAGAACACAAGTGATGGTGCCTACAGTTTTACTTCTGAGAAGCAGAACCTTTCACTACAGAGTGAGCATTTCCTATTTATCCATAACATATGTGCCATGCATCGCTTCATGGATGCCTACCTTGTATTTCACAGAACTGTTAATCCTGCTGGAAATAAAGTACACTGTATTTGAATGGAACCATAACTTCATCCAATTATAAATGAAATACACCTGCTTAAAATTTGTGCCAAGTAATAAAAATAATTAAAACCCAAAACAATCTAATTTACAGGTGGTGGAGCATGCCTACCTTTGCATGCAAAAGGCTCTGGATATTTAAAGTTTTGCTATTAAGATAGGAACACATGCTTTTAATTGAAATGCAAAGAACATAATTACCTGTTTTAAACATCAGCCAGCCCTTCATGTTAAATATTAAACATTTTGAATGTGGTTCAAAACCATTCCCAACAGCAATTAACTCCCTCTTGCCCACTTAAATATTTCTTATGTTATCTGCAAGCCACACACCTGGAAAAAGGCCAAAGGAAAATCTATTCTTGTAAAGCATATTTTAAAATGAAAAAAACTGTGAGATGCACTGAGGTCTGTTTTAACCATCTCAGTCATGTGTACTGAGTGAAATCAAATAACTCCTTCACTGTATTTAAAAACCAGCAAATACCATCTAAAGAAAAGTAAACTGCACTAATCTTGATCATTTTTCCAAAAGAAAAATTAAATTTAGTTGTAAGTAGTACAGTATTTCTACTGAATGCATTGCAGGACAGGAATCTGAGCCCGACTGAAGTTAGAAGTGATATCAAAAAACTTGTGTCCATATAAATGAAGATGGTGTAAAACATAGAGTTACACACTTCATATCTACTCTCATGCTATTTGACTGAAAACACACATATTGCACTGCATGGTATTATAATTTATTTAATATACATGTGATATCCTGGCCTGTTGCCATATCAGGCATTAATCCAACCAAAAACATGATGTTCTCTATACCTCCCCTGAAGATAAATTAAGGCCATTTGGTGTGAGTTTAAAAATACACAGTGACATACCCTTCCACCAAAGATATGAAACAGACAAGACCTTTTCCATTCTGGGCTCTATGCTTACTATTTGTTTGAAATTTAGCTGCGTGCATGGTCTGTGGATCAAACAAATTTGAAAGTATGTGTGTTTCATGAACAGAGAAATTATTGCATAATCTGTAAATTTTTAATCATTTTCTAAACATGTAAATGAAAGTCATGTCTCCAACTTCTCTTGTTCCAAAGTTAAAAGAAAATCTTTCACACAGAGTCTAGGCTTCTTAAAATAATAATCCAAATACAAAGAATGTAATTGATACAAGGAAATATATGAAACAAATCTTAACTGATATAAAATAACTATATCTGTTTATATCAGTACATATGTTTCATATATTTACTTATATCAATCACACATTCTTTGTATTATTATATAAAGCACATATAAAATATTATATATATTATTATATATATAATTTCTTTTGCATTTAATTTTAACCTCCTAATGTCACTCAGATTGTTACATGAGTCCACATGAGTTCTCCTCTTTCTTTCTCACGCAGATGTAGACAGCTCCCTGCTCATCCTACTGATTACTTCCCATGCTAATTTATAGAATGCAGCTCTTCTCAGACAATGTGTTGTAATCCCATGTGACCATTTGAGACTTGTTATTCTGCTGCAGAGAATAAATGTGCTAGAAATTTTCCAGCGTAAAAAACCTGGAGCTCCTAGCTGCCTTCGAGTTTTGGATCTTATTTCCTTTTGCATATTTGGTCATAATGCAATTACATAATCCAGTTTTAGTATTGCCATGGCCAGTAACAGGCCATAAGTTTGGTTCTTCACTTGCCAGGCCTGCTCTCTCTGAATATTCCTTACCTCTAGCTTTGTGTTGCAACAATTTTATACAGAGAGTACCACTTAAAAAAAACACCCAAAAGGAATAGAATGAGGTGGATGCATCTCTAGCACAGTGATGTAGTACAGAGAAATTCACATCATGTACAGTAGGAAAGACTGAGAAGTGGAGATGCAGGGCATGGGACAGAGGAACTCAGGCATGAGCTGGTGATAAGAGATGAGCCAGAGGCTTGGCACTGGAGATGACACACCTACAAACGACTCATTGTCAGTTACAGAAATTCAGATTTGGAAACAGACAAAACTGGGTTTTGGGGTAATGTACAGGAAAAAAAAACTAGTATCTAACATGTGTATAAAGGTCATCATATATAGTAAATATATATATCATATATATATATATAAATCTTATATAGTAAACTGGGATTTGGCATGACACTGCATACCTATAAGGAAAGAGAAAGGTGTAGAAACTCATTAATAAACACATACAAAGTACCACAGCTGGATACTCAAAGAGAAAAGAAAAGCTCTAAACAACATATTCATTCCAGCAGAGGACTCCAGAGATGGACAGAGTTTTGCCTGTAAGTGTATATAGAAACTGAATGCTTCCCTTTAAAGTATCTGACCTTTATCAATATAACAAGGGATGATAAGAAAGGGAGGTAGTCATAAAACCTGCCTCTTGCATTTTGAATTCTCTTATGAGTATTATTTCTTAAAATACTAAAACTTTTTTATGTTTAATAGTTTCACCTAGACTAACGATGATTTTTTGGACTAGGCTTTTCAGTTTTCCATTAGAGAAGCAACTACGTTTTGATTTTCATTTTTATATGTATTTTACATCCTCTTTGTCCATAAACACTATTTTGAGCATAACGCTAACTAGCTTTTAGTTATTCTTTCCCATAAAAGGTTTCTTCCCACAGGGGAAGATTGATTTCAATTTACTTATTTATGCCCAGATTCATCCCACTGAACTTGAGGCATTTAGCTAATACATCTGAATAAGGGTATATTCTGTCAAGTGCCTCTTACAGCAGTGGAGCGACACTGGCATGCCCAGAGGGAAATTCTGCTCTTTGTGACACTGCACAAGGGAAGTTGTTCACTTTATGAAAATTAGAGAGAAAAAAACAAGACGGATTCCTACCTTAAGAAACTAAAAGAAGTACCAAGTTGGGCAGAATGACTTTACCCCCGAATAGATAAACCTTGGTTATGCATGAACATAAGGATTACTTTTATTTAAAACCCTTTCCTGTTATCAATTATTAAATCCTCACATAATAGCACAACACATATATAACACATAAAAGGGAAAACTTATTACTACAAAGGGCCAGCAGAAGTACTAGTAAAATAGCGGACAGCTATTCTATAAAAACTTTTCATAGTTTTATAAGTGTAGATCATGCGCAGAATGAAAGAACACAGAATGATATCAGAAGTTATTTTCACTGTAAGTAAAAAATTAATTGTCCAGTGACACAAAGCACTGCAAATTGTATGAAGTGGAATTGAGTGGAATTGAAATTCTGCAGCAGCATGCTATATTTAATTACCACTACTGTACATAGCAGGAGACAAGGAAGAGATATGTTAGAATGGAAGAAAATAAAAAGGACATGAAAGAATTATCTGGGGGAAAAAATACTTCCTGAAAAGGAACAATCAAGCAATGTTGGGTACTTGTTCCTATGTTTTGTTATCTTTGCAATTTTTTTCTCCTTGTCCATTCATTTAAGATAATAAAGAGACGTTCAGATGTCTGTAGTTCTTAATGAACAGACCCTGGACCTGCAGATAAGAGACAATTCTGAAGTTAATCATTGTACAAAGGCCCCAAATTCTAAATCACAGAGGGTAACTATTTAGGAGCCTAAAATTCTTGAGTGTTAATATTTCAGTCTGTGTTCAACCTCATCCAGACCCTCCACAGAGGGTCTGTATGTATCACAAGGTGTTTCTTCAGTCTCTGAGCTGAAAAGCTAGGGAGAGTGTGTAATCCTCTACATCATCTGTTGCTTTCTGTAATCACAAGTAGCACAAACAGAGGGAATATTATGATTTTTATGGTAAAAAAGTTCTGCGGTCATAATAAAATATATTGACTGGAGTATATAGAGAATAGAAATCTATATTTTGCATTTTTATCCTGCAGAAATCAGGCAGGTAAATGCACCTGAAAGACATCTATTGCTTTGTCTTTATGATAGTAAAGAAAAACATACATCAGGAGAGCATGTTCTATCGTTTAGATAAGTTGAGAACAAAAGACTTTTTAAGCAAGTGGAGGTTTCTAAGAGCTAAATCCTGAACAAGTGAGTAGGTAAAATCGGTTGGTTCATATTTAACATGAGGACCCTCTTTTCTAAATTTAAACATTTTCAATATTGACACACTTCTGGTTTTGTGCCTTTTTTTGAAAGATTCTAAAGGTCTTTGATATCCTCTTTTTTCAGTACATAAAACTTTACCATATGTGGAGCACCAGAGGAAAAAAAACAGCTCAAAAATCATAAGCTGAACCTACTTGTAACCTACTATTTCAAATAGTTTTCTGTAAATATTTTAGAACAATATTTCATAGAACCTCAGTTTATGGATGTACAATTCCACAGTAACTTTGCTAGCAGATAGCACAGACATTAAAACCAAAAAAAACGATCTCTATATTTTTGGGTTTCAACAAACACATTTAATACATGAATTAGTCATCAATAATGAAAAAAAATTCCGCCCCCCCCCCCCCCCCCCCCCCGGCAACCATGAACCATCAACTCTATATTAACCTTAAGGTAAGAGTGAGGTGTTCTTGTATTCTAGGTACAAAACTCTGTGTTGAACTTTTTGAACTTGTTAAAAACCTGAAAAAAATCACTGGGCTATACAAAACTTTTTAATCTGCAGCTGTGGGATCCAGGTGTCAGTATCCATTTATCTTGGTGATTTCTAAACTGGGTAATAACATTGTCACATTGAATTTTTATTTTTTTTTATCAGAACTATCTGAATAATATTCCTTGTGACATTCACTTCTTTACTCTTTTGTGACACCTTTCTTTTTAATTTTCTTTCAAATGAAAAGAGCAGTCTACAGTAGAAACCTAAGCCAATTGCTAAAAAAAAAAGAGCATCTGGAAAATAAAACTGTTCATTGTTAAATAACTGCATCCTTTCAGAAGATGAAGGAAAGAAGAATTAAAACATTAAATGATGCAAAGACTGTCATGTTGATAACTATTGAATTCTTTAACCCACACCATTCTTGAAACTGCATGCACAATGAAACAATTGAATGTCAGTTATAGTGGCACCTTAACAAATCTTATTTATATTATTTATCATGGATTTTTTTTCTGCTTACCTTTTTTTTCTTTTTAAAAGTCATGTTTAAAAATAATTTGTATTCTAGAGTCTAAGCATACTGAACAAAAAACAGCTCACACTCTAAAATATGGTATTTCCACCTACCATATTAGCACCAATTAGTTTGGCTACAGATCTTAATGCTGTAGAAATAGCAAACCTATAATTAGCTGTAACTATACATTTTGACCTCTGTTTTAACTTGAAGGCACCTATAGTATTAACTATGAAAAAATTCCATTTCCCTCCCCCAATAAAACATGTCTTTATAATGTCAATTTTTTCAATTATTTTTATCATAAAATACAGGGTACTAATTTCAATTTTTTTTTTACTTCACAATGTGGCCATGAATTCAGTATTTATAAACAAAGTGAGATTGCTCCTCTTCTACACTGAACAGATGATAAGCATCCACCTAAAAAAATGTCATAACCGTCCCATATTTGATTTGGTGTAGGGGGATTGTATCTCTGCTTCATTTTCTATTTAGATCTTTAGCTATTTTATTCCATAATCCAGAGAGGCAAATTAACTAGATTTCATTTACACCCAAATGACTCTTATGGCCATATATGATGGCTCTTGTCTTAATGAAAAAACTAGATCGATTTCATTGTTAATAATGGTTATCAAACAATTATTTTCCATAGTGATTTTATCCACAAATTTTCACATGATGACGAAGTCTAAATTCTGCAAAACCTCTGTTCAATTATATCAACAAGTTAGATTAACTACTAGCTCTTCTTTTCTAGATTTATTTTAGATTTTTTTTTCTATCTTCTGCAGTTGAGCATCAGTCATCTTGTAAAAGTGACTGTGACAGAATCCTGACTTACTCAGAGCTTTGAGATAAATTTATTTGTACCTTTTCTATTCAGTAAAATGCCAAGTTCAACGAAATTACTTTGAATCTTGAAATCTAGATTTCATTACTTGACAGAAAATACTGTTCAAGAAACATTGGGTCACAAAAAGAGCAGATCTTTTTCTTTACAGTAGAAATTCAATCTCTACTATGTCACTACTATGATTGCAGTGGAATTTTTGCTTCCTTTATGAGGAAGACAGTAGACATTTTATGTCACCAGTGAATTTCTACAATATTTCTGAGATAGGTGAAAGAGACTCTTTCCTTCTATAATGACCAGCTAAACAGTCCAGCTATCTCAAGCATATTTTTAATTGTTCCTTCATTATCAACTTATTTATCACAAATGTAATATTGTTATTTAATCCTATGAACAGTTTTCTGTAAGAAACCCCTTTTTTAGAAAATGGGTGATGATTTGACAGGACCTCATGCAAAATTTTATTTAGAAGTTGGTTTTTTTTCGAATGGTTTTGTACTGGAAACCAGTTGCAGCTTTGTGGAGAAATACCTGGGCATGCTGATGTTGAACATGGATCAGCAATGTATCCCTGTCACAAAGGTCAGCAGCATCCCAGCTGCTCTTGACAGCAGGTTAAAGGAGGTGATGGCTCCCCCATGCACAACCCTTATAAGGCTATATCTGGAGGGCTGCTTACAGGTTTGGTGGAAAGATTGACAGAAATCTATGTGATATCCAACAGCGGCCTGCACGTTAGAGGACTGGATCATGCTTCATATGAGGAATACTGAGAGAGCTGAGTTTGTGGAGAAAAGAAGGCTACAGGGCACCTACCAACAGCCCCCAGTACTAACACAATGTCTTTTGAGGTGTGATGAGAGAGCAAGAGAGATGTTAATAGAAACAAGGGAAGTCCAAACTGGATGGCAGGAAAACAAATTATACTTTAGGTCAACCACAAGTGGATGAGGCTGCGCACAGAAACTGTTCATGCTTCATACTCAGAGGTTTTCAAGACCTGTCTGGAAAAAGTCCTGGATGTTCCAGTCAGAGCTGTGTCTGCTTTGAATGGCAGCCTGGGCTAAAGAACTCCTCATGGGCCTTGAACCATCCTATGATCCTATGGTCCTATCCTACGCATCCCTGCTTCTTCCAAAAGACCACAAGTCCTTCAGATACTGCACATTATCTACCATCTTTGGTCAGGTGTCTTGAATACTATAGGGCACCTCAAATTGCTTGATAGCAATTTGCATGTAACAAATTAAAGGCCAAGGCCTCCCTATTTTCGTAGATATCTCCCTATTTTAAATAATTATATAAGCTCCCATTACAGTCAACTCATAACTACTGTGGGATTCAACAATCCAGAATTAGGTGCTCAGTGAAAGGCGATGAGGTAGACAGCTTTAGGTTATCCAAGACACATAAGACATGTTTTTTTCACTATAATAAATAACATGCAAGATTACTGCAGTCTCAGAGGAACCACTGGTGCCCTTGGGGGGGTACCCCAGTGTGATACCTCACAGCAACAACTCTTAACCTTAGTCACAAAGTCAGTGTGGTTTAACTTACCTCAAATCTGACATCTATGGCCTTGCTCCGATTTTGTAAAGATGTCATGAATTGTAAAAATCAAATGCTCAGAGGTGTCTGACATAGACAGACTTACATCTTTGCTCTTGCAGATATAAAAGGATTTATGGTAGAGCCATGGGGTTTTTGGGGTGGCAGCTGGACACCAGGACAAATACCCTAGGGTATTCTGGAATGACAGCAATATGTAGCCATCTGATTAATCTGAATAAGCTCTCTGTATTCTGCGGATATACTGAGCAGGGTCTCAGTTCAGCTGCCATGTATGTAGGGTTTTAATGTCATTTCAAACACCCTCAGTTGTCATGAGGATCTGTTAACATCACAGTTTTCACCAATGTATTCTAAACATTACTAGATGTTTTTGCAAATGACAATTGAAGAGTTTCAAATATCCTGAGGAATGTTTATATATACACACACACACACACATATATATATATACAAAATATCTATATACACCTGCAACCCCCATATTCAGCCAGTTTTATTTGCATATCTAAGTTTAGAAATTGACCATCTGGAACTGCATTTTACCCAAGGAAACATTAACTGTGTTGTATAATAACTAAGAGTCCTTTCCAAACTGCTGACTCCCCAGGCAAGGAACAGATTCTGAGTCAAGTGATGATATGCTAATGTGGATAACATCACTTCCTTTTGTTACAGATTTTCACTGATGGTAGAACAACATGAAATAGATAAGAGATAATATTTGAACTGTAATTTCATTTTAGTTGAGGGCCAGCTAACTCTCCAGTTTCAATTTTCTAACTAAAGGAGTTTTCTCATTTAGATAGTGCAATTGGCCACATATCTGGGAAACTGCTTAAGGCTTAATATTGAAATTACCTAAAAACTAGATTTAATAATAAGAAACTTAATCCAGCATAAAAAACCAAAAAAATCTCAGAATATTCTTTTTTGTTGACTAGTACCCAAGAAGCAATTTAAGCCTTAATATATGCACATACATACCACCATTATAAATGTATAATAAATAGAAATAAAACTCAAGGTTTTTTTTTATTCATTCCTTTAAAATGTGTATTCATAAAATGCTTATTTAAATTTTCTTAATCAAAGCTATTTTTACTTTATAAAATAGAATTAAAACTTTGCTGGCAATTGCATTCAGACAGAAATCTGCAGACCATCTGTGATTTAAAACCACAGCACATAGCCAGACCATCCCTACTCTCAGAAAAATACTAGCCCACTTGACTCTTTAATGTTTGCCTAGAAGGCACATTTCCTTCTGGGACAATGAAATTGGCAGCTCTGGCACATTCTTCTTAGCACAAATGATTTTGCACCCTTGTTTTAATTGCCATCAGAAGAAAATCCCAAGAATACTATGAGGCTTATTTAATGCCTTCTTTTATTTTTCCTAATTTATTTTTCTTTATATTTATTTTTTATTTTTTACTTTAGGTCTGGAAAATTTTGGATTTATTTGTTTTGTTTCTAACAATTCTAGAAACTTCTGAAATATCTTCTTGTTCCCGAACCACCACAGCAAAAATTATTCTAAATAACTACAGAAGATTCTACCATGAATCATGTTACAGTTTTGCAAGAAAATTGACTAAGAAAATCCATAAGGATAATCAAAGAAGGATAAAAATTCAGCTTTAGCAGTCAGGATGAGTAGGAAAAATATTTTTTTTAAAAATGCCATCAAAGTATGTGCATCTCAAGTGATGCAATAAATTTAGTTTTGCCTCAAATGAAGAAAAAAGAGAAGAAATACAAGAATCAAAACATGGAAATCAAAATATGGAAAACATAATCTTAATGTTCTTGATGCTACTGAAATTCCAGGAACAATAAAAATTACATATGATCTATTCAGATGATGTGAAATATAAATATAACAACATTTATGTACAGAATTTTTATTCTTATTTTTCATCTTGTTATTAGCCTTATTAAAAGTCTTAACAAATACAAACAGTGGTTTTCCTTGAGAGGAGATTTTTTTCCTAAGGAATACAAATTTGCTACTTTACAAAATCAGCACTTTATAGCTTAATCTGAAAAGCATATTCACCTAATCTTTGTAGTCCTCAGGGACAGAGAATTTAAAGGCAATTAAATTGTGCTTATAATTTAGGTCATATTATAGCTTCTAAATGAGTAACAAATTGTTGGTATTAATTATACATTAGCTTTAAATAGGTCTTGCCTTTTAATATAAAACCAATTTCCTGATGGCTATGGATTTTTTCATCTTTCTCTTTTGGCTTGTAAAACCGTTTGTTTACTCTATACACATGTGCTAAAATAATGAATTCCTGATGAAGCCTGGTGCAAATGAATGTTCTGTTCTTTCACTTCAAAGCTGAGTGACTTTTGGACTTATGACAGAATTGGTTTGAGAAACATATATTTATAGGAGACATTGTAAGAGGTACATGCAGATGTAAGATGTAGAAGGTCCCACACCTCCCTTACAGATTATTTTCCCATTAAATCGTTATATTTTACTTTATGAAGGCCAAAAAGATACTCTGCACAGTTAAAAAAAATCTAACAATTTAAAAAATATTTTGTATTTTCACATATATTGGGGCCCCAGTGCTGAATACAGAAGTTTACTGCAAAGAAGACAGGACTAAACAGTAGTATGAGCTATCATGTTTCTTCTTGGAGTTCTTAGAAGAAGGTGACTATGATTTACAAACTTGTCCTTCTACTTTTTGTCTAAAATGCCACTCAGAGCACGTGACTTATTTAAATTTACATTGCTGATATACACAAAACTGACAAGAGATCTTTGGATCTGTGAAAAACATGACATTCCTGAGACTGAAAGAGCTGATGATGATAATGAAAGAGCTTTTGTTATCAGTGCTGTAATACCTCAGAAACAACTGTGTGTACAGGCAGCTGGCGGTTTTTCCAGTAAGTGGCAGCCCCATCCTATGGTTCATTGCCTCTAATGCTCACCAGATAATCAGATGATGTATCTATTTACTCCTCTGTGTTTGATAGAATACTTACATTGCAGTGACTGATACCGCATTTGAGACTGGCTCAGAGAAACAGAATGACACTTTTAAATTCTGGATTTTGACAATTATTATTGTAAATTTCTATAATAGTCCAATGGGAG
This sequence comes from Cyanistes caeruleus, assembly GCF_971803275.1. NCBI lineage: Eukaryota > Metazoa > Chordata > Aves > Passeriformes > Paridae > Cyanistes > Cyanistes caeruleus. The sequence goes on from NC_141703.1 coordinate 45,296,810, forward strand.
GTCCAGCTGCCAAGTAATGCTGTTTTTCCTTCTGACCTGGTACAGCATCTTTTTTGCACAAGTATTCCTGTTGTGATTTATATAGCTACCAAGGGACATGATAGCATGAAACACCATTTTCTTTGTTTTTTCTTTGTTTTTTTAAGCTATTTTTTGTTGTGTTTTTCATAGACATACATAGCTTGCATTAATAGAAGATGTGAAGTCTTGATGTAATCAAAACGTTTGTAAATATATTCCAAGACAAATAAACTAACAGAAAGATTAAATTTGAAATGATTTTAGTACTTTAAGAATTGCAGCAATTGATAAAAGAGGGATTTAAAGGAGCATAAAAAAAACTGATTTTGACAGAAATTAATTTATATTTTTTTATTTATTTATTTATTTACAGAATAAATCATTAAGGGACTTCTCAGGTATATTATATTTGTATCAGTGAAGTCACATATCCTTCTTGATATTGATCTTGTTATCCTTCTTGCGTCAAAAACTCAAAAGACTGAATCAGCTTTAAAACGAAAAAGAGAGAGAAGAAATAGTGACATGGGGTAGAAAAACAGGCTGATAATGTAGGCTGGAGAATAAGTACAGATATTTTTCAATCTTATGAAGCATGTATCTTCAGACTGGCAACAGTTGCAAACTGAAGGATCTCTTGGCAAAGAAGCTGTTTGCTGAAGTTTATTTCAGTCTGTCCTATCTGGATGGGGCTAACATCCTGTAAGTAGTGGTCTTGTACCTTCTGAATAGGCTAAATCCCATACTGACAGGCAGATATGAATAATAGCATGAAAAACATTATTATATACTTCCCATTTGAGTTTTACTGTTTCTAGTTTGGCAAACTACAGAAAACTACTGGAAGAGTGTTGCAGCAGGTTGTAGAGGTTGTAGGCAGTTTTTGAAAAACTCCATGCTGTTATTATTCAATTTAAATAATTAAGCTTTAGAAAGAACAATCCCATAGAGAGCAGCTTATTTCTGGAGCTTGTAAATTAAGCTTACTGACTTAGAAATATCATAAGAAATAAACATGATATTGTAAGGATTTTAAATCTCAAGACACTTCAAAGGCAATTGAAGTTATTATACAGATCTTAAAACCTGAAATTTTTCCTTTACACTTTCCTTATTTAGCTGATTACCAAAAATTCTAAAGCTCAGTCACTACTAGTTGCACTTCAAAATGAAGGAAATTATGAGTTTCCACTAATATTTAGTTAGAAGATTTAATGAAAAAACCAAGTGGCTCAAAAAAAAGTCAGATACTAATGCTTCCAATATTTTCTCATCACCCATTTTTAATTTAATCTTTTTCTTTTCATATGGAAATAAATAAAATGAATGCTATAGCATGGTTCAGATCATGTAGGTCACATTATCATGAAACTAATGCATAGTGACATTGTGCCACCTGAAATATTCAACCAACAAAGACCCTTGTCTCTCAGCCTCAGTGTCATTTTTAACTATGATTTAGTCTTTTTTTTTTTTCCTTGAAGTTAGAACTGGAAAGATCTAAAAATCTCTTATATTAACATTTGAAACAGTAAAAATCTGTGTGAAGTTGTCAAGATGATCTAAGGTCAATAAATTTGTCTTTGAAGTTCAACAATATTGTGGGAGTAAGAAGGATTCCATGATCCAGTCTCACAATCTCATATGAGTTCTGTCTATTTTCCTTTGTCAGGAAATTTGAAATAAAGTTGTTCATGACAATCTGAAAATTTTGATATTTCTGATTGACATTTAGAAATTTGATTCTGAATTCTATCATAATGCATAAAAATTCATCATAAATTTAGCAAAGGCAACTAATTTTAGGTGTCAATTTTGTTCAGCAAGTAACTAGCTGTCTATTATGACCTGCTGTAAGGGTAGTATTTCCCTTCTCAAAAACCTTGCTCAGAGCTAAGGGAGGTATAGAAAAAATAGTTCTAGGGGACTAGATGCATACAGTCTCTCCAAATTCTGCCCTAGATTGCTCTGGTAACTAACAACACAAATCTATTTCTAGAATGAAATGCTCCCTAGAGCTTGAATTTCAGGCACGTCATGCACATGCTTCATTACTACTCACACAGGGGAAAACAGACTGAAATATTGCAATAAGATAGTCTTTTATCACCCTCCACTTTGGTTAATCAAAATGTGGCACCCATTTGCTGTGTAACGTGATAGTCAGGAAGGGAAGCTGTGCAACAGAGCTGGATAATGTGTGTCAGCACCCTCATTAGGGATGATACAAATTCAGTAAAGCAAGAAAATTGAAAGCATAAGTTAACAGCAGGCCTCCTGAGGTTGGGGAGGACTCTCTTCACTTGATTAGGTAAGCACTCCTAATCAGGATGCAGAGTAAGAACATGGAAGAGTTGCCCTAGCAAAAATATTTTTTGTCTATAATTAGGGATTTCCAGCTTTATGCTCAAAAGAGACATGGTTTCATAGCAGTATAGGACAAAAAAATTATATTGTATGTAAAGATGTTCTAATCAACCATGCAGCATCAAGACAAGACTACAAGGTTTACATAATTTTGTTTCATTGGGAGTTTTTATCTGTACTCAGTAGGAAAGAGCGTTGGTTTGGTTTGGTTTTAACTTTTTATTTCTTCACGAGAGAAAATAGTGCTGGTAGATTGCATTGAGCACATAACATGAAACACACCATGTTTATATTCTATAAATCCTTGTTTTTCTAATTTTTTTTTTCTCAGAAATAAAATATTCTAGCTAACTATACAAGCACTGTTGTTAAATATCCAGATCATTGCTTTTAATGTGCATATAAATTTGTTTCTGCACATGTGGCAATTTATAGCTTATTCCCACTGTTGATGCCAGCATTTGTCACTGCATTGATACTTGGATTATATTGTAGTGATTAGTTCTCTAATTCTAGGTCCCTACTGACTAGTCTAAACATATCTAATACCCTTTAAACAAATAGCACATTTATTCTGCATCATACTGACACTTGTGCTGGGAAGCTGAAAAGGTGTAACAGGTAGTTCTGTTATCTTTCAAGGATATAGGTGAAATGTCTAGATTTCCTGGTGTATTGTGCATTAACTTTTACCTATGCAATATCATGCTAAGTTTTGGTGCTGCAACAGAAACTACAAGGTCTCCTGCTGCCCATGTTTTTCTCTTCCCCACCCCCCAGCCTTGACACTTATAAACTGTTGTCTCTCTTTTCACTCACAATTTTTTATTTCAAATTCTCTGCACCCCCCCACCCCATATTGATTTTTTCAGTGTTTAACCTCATTTCAGTTAGGAGCTGCCTAATTCCATTGTTTGAAAGTGATAACACAGTCACAGCTCCCTGTCCATAGGTACAATCAGCAGAGAGGATGAGCACATGTTACCAGGAGGCAGGCATACCCCTGCACATAGTTTATGGATATGTATATTCACAGACAGACACACAGCTCAGCAGACACCCAGCACTCACAAGGACAGAGACAACACCTATGGCCTTTTCCTGTTCCCCTCTCTGATCAGAATGGGAGTTCATTAGTGGAAAGTATATATGACCCATGCTCCACTGACTGTCAGTCAAATCACTGTACAAACTTATGCATATGGAATAGATTTATTTGCCCTCAGAGAGGGTTAGAAATGGATTTTAATGAGGAAATAGCAGGCACTGCAGTGATAAGCAAAGAATGGCCATGGATATAGATTAGTAACCTTTTTGTAACTGACCAACACTTTCTATGTCTTTTTCCCCTCTATGTCCCCATACTTGCTCCAACTCAAACCTCTTTAGTCTGTGTATTTCTCTCTCTTTGACTGCTCTAAATAGCCAATAACTTATCTTGCACAACCTCACAATATTGTTTGTGGTACCTTATAATGACTCTTGTTTATTTCCATAATCTGCTTAGATCACCAGATAATAAATTTTGTTTCATTCCCAAATTCTTTTGACTTCGTTCTGTAATAAAGACAATAGTATTTTGCTCTTTGTTTGCAAGGCCTCCTGTTTTATGTCACCCTGTTTCTTATTGTAGGTTGCCAATGTTCTTTCTGGGCAGACCTCGGGAGCAGACAATTCTGTGAGTTACCTGTTTGCTGAATAGCTTGGTATTTTCTTCCACCTTCTCATCTTTGCAAGTTTCTTTTCACTTATGGTATTAGACTTTAAATAAATAGCTTAACAACTTTCTTGTTCAGCTTTATCCATCTGAAGTCCTCTTCTCTCAACACTTTATATTTCCATATCTATTATTTTCTACTGCTTTCTAATGCTTAATTTTATACTTTTTACCTCTGCCACCTTTTTTTTCCATTTTATAATTTAATCAGTACATGGGAATGAAATATCTCATTTACATTAGGATTTAATCAGAAATTTTATTTTAGCAGAATAGCAGAATCCATGTTGAGCACTGGCACAGAAGCAGTAATTATTATGTGTTCTGTTTGGAGAGCAAACACATTATCTTAGATGGTTTCATACATCCACCATACCATTCTAATTACAAAAGCCTATTACATGATCATTTCTGTCCAATAAACCTTAGTTCCCACTAATATCACTTGTCAGGCACCTGAATCTTCTCCAAATTCTGCTTCTGGTATAGCACTACTTAACACATATATTGCCCATTTGCTACTAAATCTGCCTCTCTGATCTGTTCTGCATATGAGAGAGGAGGATCACAAGAGATGCACCATAAAGAATACACCCATGCAGCCAAGCAGCATCAGAGAAAGATTGATCAGACTATCAAGGTATCCAGCTATCAAGACTATCCAGGATGAAGTCACTGAAATTGAGAAAATGCCATGGAAACCAAGGAACAGATGAGACATACAAAAATGCACACAGTAAAAAAACACTCACTGACATTGCTTCCAATGAAATATCATTCTGGCATAGTAAAACACTGTCTTACTGCATTCTCTTCACTATTTATGTTCATTCCATAGTTAAAATATGTAAACAATATTCTCTTAATAATATAGTCTGTGTTTTGGCAGGTAGCTTTCTCTCTCGTTCTCATCCACATGCAGCCTATGCTCACATGGAACACATACAGACTAAATTACAGCTGAAGAATGTCCCTTTCTGAGAAAATATCAATACTTAATAACCAGCATAATCTGAATAACTCATTTTGAAATTCATCAGACTGATCATGCTGATTTGTCATAATATTTCACCAAAATCATGGAACAAGGCATATTTGAATATCCATGGTTTACTAAAAAGTCAATTCCCTAATTCATTTTAGCCATATGCTGCTTCTCCAGTATTAACAGAAACAGTCTTCTATAGTGAGCTATGAACTAGATCTTTTTTTTTGATTTCTGAAATAAGAGAAAACACTTACTTTTATCACTTTAAAAAAAAATTAAAATATATTGTCTAAATCAACATTGGAAGGCACTGATTAACTATTCTCTGGTAACTAATGAACACATAGCAGATAAATAATTTTGCTAACAGTTTTCCTGTTGTGGTTGATAAGTGAAAAAAGGCACAAATTCAGTTGGAAATAAAAAAAAAATAATTGTGGCTGTTCATTACTTCTATATCTGTTGATGGTACTATAATAATTTCATAAAATCTATCTATTTAGGAAGATATGATGTATAAATTAAATCAGTGTAGCTTCTTTGACTTACTGAGAAAAAACATTTATGAAGTTTGAGAATTGTACAAAAAATGTATAAAGTATCATTATGTAAGAGGAAAAGACACAACAGGGTGAAAGAATTACAGATATTTTAATTTTCACTAGAATAACAGTGAACCTAGAATATGCAAAGTTAAAATTACATTTTATTTTTTTAAGTTCATTATCACTACTGTGCATAATTAATGAGAGTCAAATACAGAAAAGTCAGTCTTTCAAAGCTGAAGGACAGCATAGATCATGTTATAAATATGTATTTAAATTAAGATTCTGAAATAAGGGAGGGTGGGAAATTGAAGAGGGAATTAAATTTTATTTTATTTTACAAAAGTAATGTTTTCTTAAATCTGTGCAATGTGCCTTGATATAGAACATACATGTTTATTTCCATCCTTCAAAATAATACTGGCAGGACTTCAGGAACATGTTTTTTGGTTGGTTTTTTTCCCCCTAAAAGCAGTGTTTCTCAGTATAAATAGATTCCAATTTTTTAAATTTTTTTTTACAGTTGTTTGTATATTCCCATATGTACTATTTGTGAGAATTTATACTCAGGCTTAGGAGAAATGACAGTCTGTTGTGATTCATGTGAACTTATAGCTCAGTATGACATTCAGAATGCCCCAAGGGGAAAAAAAATCAAACAAAACCAAATTATTTTAATATTAAACCTAGAAATAGCTTCAGAAACAGAATGCCACTTATATTTGATTATCTCATCCTCTAAAATAAAGCAGAATGAAATTTTATGTTAGATTTTCTGATGGAAATCTTTCTTTAGATATAATTGTAATTTAAGTAGTAGGACTCAAAATATCTTTCCTAAAAATCTAGCCACATCTACTGTAGAAGCTTAATTTAAGATAATTCACTGCCTTATCTAACACGGCTAAAATTTTATACTTCATCTCCATATTCCAGAAAATTTTCAGGGCCGATATTTGTGAATAGATGTATGTGGATACGACTATCTTATTTTTTATATTGACATTTTTCATAATACTTTTGATCTTTACAGTCCCTTCCAACCCAAACCATTCTATTACATGAATCTATGATATACAACCATACAGCATGAATATTAAAGAATATATTTTTCCTTATTGTGGCTTATGTTTTTTAAATGAAGCTATTAATTTTCTTACTGGTTACAAAAACCATGGCCATAAGAGCTCTTAAACCCTCTCAAAGTATTTTGTACATTTCAAAATTAAATCTAATTTATTTGCATTCTTATTCTAACATTCATGAGTTTCACTGAAATGCCAAGCTATTATAACTGCAGAAGTCATGAATCAGTTAATCCTGGTGCTAGAAGAAAAACCAAGCCAAAAATGTCCTGTCTCAAGTTTTCAGGCCAGCTCCATTCTTTAAAATTAAATCTTCCATGAACAAGCACTGTCATCTGTCACACCATAAGCACATCTCCTTTGACATTCAAACTTATTTAAAAGGACTCTCTTTCAAATGCTTCCCACCCGTTACACCGCACTTCTTTTGTTGCAGGCATTTCAAAAGACACTTGAAAAGATGGAGGAGGAAGTGAAATGAAGTTGCAACATATGAAGTGCAAGTATTGCACGCATGCATAGCCATCTGTAGGCCAAACTTTGAAGTCCCTGTTTGGCAAAACTCGAGCTTCTTATCCTTATTTCTTCAAATACTCGAGAGAAAAACCACTTCTTTCAAGTCATTCCTGGCAGCAAAAACATTTTGTCCAGAACAACCACACAGCAAGTGATTGAACATGTGCCAGGAAGAATTTGAAAAGGGGAAAACATGGTTTTAAGATATATTTTGCAATGAGGGAGCACTTGTAAAATTACTGATGCACTCATTTTTTCAAATATATTTTTAGTGTGGTAACCCCCCTTTATCATGAAGGTAGATATATTTTATTTTTTTTTTTATTACAGTACCACTTACACAGTTTTCACAGCACAAGGACAGCAGTATCAACATGTAGTAAATTACTTATTTAGAGATATAAATACTCTTTGAATAGGAATAATTTTTCTCCCTAGCTATATTTTGAGAGTTGCTGGTCTTGTTTCATTTTTGCTTTGTTTTCTTTTGTTTTCTAGATAATTAATAAACTATTAATATTAGTAGGTAAGGAAAAATATTATACATTAAATGAAAAGTTTCTTAATTGGCAGATAAAAAAATGAAATCAACTACCATATGCATATACATAAATGAAGCTTCTTTCCAGCCTGTTTCCTTCACTGAAGGAATGCTGGGGGCTTTTTTCCCTTTCAGAGTTTCCTGAAATGAGTGTTGCACCAGGAAAAATCAAGCATGTCTACATTCTGAGTGTCTGCCAATGAGAGACTGGCCAAAGTCTGTTCAGATTAGAGAACATCTTCCATTGAGTTCAGCTGTCAGATTAAAAAGGAGAAATATACTTGGAGCAGGTGTCTCTGTACATGCATAGAGGCATTTGCTGAAACTAGCCAAACCTAACAGTGAGTAATATCAGATCTATAGTGATGCATTTAGAACTCTTTCTCTGTATAATGCACACCTTCTACTATTGTCACTTTACCAAAATGGTGAAGTTATTTGAAGAGGAAGTACATTAGAAACTTTCAGTAAGGCACTGCAGCATAAACTACAAAAATAAGTGATTTATTTTAAATTTGCATAAGGTTTAGTAACCAGAAAATTAGAATGGAGGCAAAAAAAGGTAAAGCTTGAGAGCAATTCATTCCATGTTTCCTTTTGACACTTGATCTTCTGATTATTGCATTTTTGTTCTATTATTTGAAAGTGACAGTTAATATCTCAAATTAGACCTATATTTCTTAGAGACAAATGCATGTCTTTCACAGCAATAAAATTATGTTCCTTACCCCATAACAAACTTTGCAGAAATGCAAAAAAACTCTATTAAATTAGCTCATTCTCTGAAGAAACCATTGCTTTATGAGAAAATGAGACACTCCTTAACTTCTTGGTGCTTTAGGCCATAGTTTATAAGCTCAGTACAAATATTTTTGCTTTGAAAATCCAGAATTGTACATGACTGGTCTCTTTGATCTTCAGTGAATCATGCATTTACACCTCACATGAACTTTTGGGAAATAAAACATTTAAAATTTTGGAAACTAGAGGCTATTCATTTATTATGCTCCTTTTTTTTTTTCCCAATGATGGGTTTTCTTCAGAACAAAGAATGAGCTTTAAGGGTCTGTCTTGATGTAAACCAACCAACACTGAGTCACAGCTGTTTGGAATCACCACAGTGGGAGAAAATTTCTTTGTGAACACTTTTTTGTCTTACCCAACACTGAGGTCTATATTGAAATTAGATAAATGAAATAGATTTAGGACAATTGGGATACATCAAGGTGAGAAGTTAAAAAGAAACATAAAGTGGAATGCAAATATATTTAAAATATATATATTTAAATGTGCTTTGGTTCACACTGTAGATCTTCCTCTAAAGATCTGAGAAAAAAATAATTGATTTGATGCGGAGAAAATTGTTATTTCAATAACAAAAACTGGTAATATGTAGCACAGCCTATATATCATAAAGGGAACTTAAGCTGAGTTGACTGCCTTGTGAATACTTCTCAGAAGCCTTAATTACGGAAGATAGTTCCAAATTCTATCACCTTTTGTGAGCTTGCTTTGTTATTTCAGGCCTCTAAAGCAGGTTTTGTACTGAAATGCTGACTTGTATTTCTTATGCTGTGGTGTATACTTGCATTAGAAAAGAAAACAAGAGAAATACAGTCTTGCCTTTAGGAGCAAGATGGGAAATTATCTGGCAGAAAAGAGAAAGAAGATGGAGGAAACTTAAAATTTGAATATGTTACTAAGATTTAAAATTGAGTAAAGAAAAGCAACATTTCCTAGGGTTAAGTTGTATCAAGGCTGAATCTACCTACCTACATGTCCTATAAAAATACTCTGAGACTTCATTCAAAGCTGATATTCACTGGTTTCTTTTGTGACAAGGTGATGTCTACACTAGAGTACAGTGAGGGCCAGTAGGAGTGGATCTCTAGAATGGGACAGATGGTGCTGAGGCACTGATGTCCACACTAAGCATATTTCACTGATATTTTTTTTTTCTCTTCCAACTATTTCATCTCTGGTTTCATGAACTACATTTTGGTATAGTCATAAATCACAATTTTCAGCTTCATCTAAAAAGAATTCACTTTCAGCACTTGGGCACCATTCTGTGATGCAAACTGAAGAAATGTAACAGGGATACTGGGACATTCATTCAAAATCTCACTCTGGATGAGTAACAGATTGTCTTTATAAATATTCTGCTTTATAAAAATTCTGCTGTCATATTAAGGAAATAAAATAGCCATATAGTCTTCATGATGCCTAATTTGGACCTTTTCCTTTCTGTGGAAATATTTTTCAAAATGTGATCATAAAATTTTCTTTATATTTCCACTTGAAAAAAGTCTATGCACACTGAAGAATTATATTAGCAGTCACTAGTGCAGTGTTTCTACTCTTCTGACAAACCCTTAAAGAACATGGGTTTTTCTTCCAATGGTTAGTGTAAAATTTTTATATTAATACTTGGCTGTTAAGGGACAAGTAAAAAGCATCCCTTTTTTATCTCTATTCTAAGTCAAATTTTTTTAAAGGTGATATGGCTAAAGAATTTGAAGGAGAAATTTATATAAAGGCAGAAACTAAACTATCTCAGAATTTTCTAGGTTCTGTTCCCCTTTCTTCCCTTACTTGGCTCCTCCTTACATGTAGTTATTTACATCTAATTGACAACATAATACACAATTTCCTGCCTTCCAGAACTCGTACTACAGTCACTTTAATTCATGGACCTCAGAGTTATGAATAAGGCAATATTATACTTCAACATTCTAAGCAAAGTAAAGAAAAAATAAATTTCCAATAACAAATTGGTATTATAAGCTTGCCATTTCATGTCATGGCAATGATGGACCCATGCTTGTGATAATCAATCAACTGTAATCTTTCAAGATATCATATTATTTATTTTATAAGATATATTTCTTCTAACATAAGAAATTATTTGGGCTTATTTTATTTTGTGTTCCTTTTCACAGAAAATACAAATCTGATGATCAGAAGGTGTTAGTACTGTACTAATACTAACAGCGTTACTTCAGTTATGATCCTCTTTTCACGGATCATAGGATCTCTCTCACAGGGATTAGGACAACTTTTAGGATACCCATTTTCTCTCTGGAAATCCAGTGCAAAGTTTATATCACTTGTATAGGTCTAGAAACACTCCTTTCCTCACCATTCCTGGTAGAACATAATGCAGTCATCACATTCACTTCATTATTCCACTGGTTTCTCTGTGAGAAATACCTAGGTGTAAAAAATATGTTCAATGGCATCTGATAGATTAATTTTGTTGTTAATTTATAGTTGGAATGTTTTACTGACATGATCAGGCTTAAAAAACTTCAGGAGGACTTAGATAAATGAAGACATACCAGGGAACTTTGGCTGCCCACCATCTGTCTTTCCATCTTAAATTCTCTTCTACTTCTGGCCTCATCACAAGTTTCATCACATTTCAACTGCATTTGATGAATTGGATCTACAGGTTTACATGGAAGTACTCATCCAGAATGCATTCATTTGAAAAGGGGAAAACAAAATCCAATTCCAGCACCTGGAAAACTAAATTCTTGCTAATTTCTAGAATTTCTTATTTAATTTTCTTCCCAAGTTAAAAATTTTGGTAAGTGGAAAAAGGTCAATAAAGGAAGAAACAAATGAAGCAAATCCTCTAACTGTGAAAAATTGAGCTTCAGTCGAGGTGAGAGACTGATATAATTGCATTTTTTTATTATTTTATTTTGTCACATTATTATAATGAGTCTTGCCTTCTAAACAAGGCATGAAGACTATCAAATTAGGCTTATATTTGGTAAGAAAGATCAGGGTCAGTTCCATATTTTACCAATAATCCCCAATGAAATATTCTAGATGCAACTGTTCTATTATCAATTTTGTCAAGTGTTGCTTGAGTGATCATAATTAAATATCAACCTTACAAACGACTGTAGATCTTTCACTAATAAAATGCAAAGTTTTAATATAATGATAAAAACAAACAAACCAAAAAACAAACAGACAAAAAAACCCCCACACTACCAGAAAAAGTACTACAAACAAAAAAAAAATATTGTAGAAACTTCTTGAAGAATTAGCCTGGTGCAAGTCACAAAGTTATGAATGTCAAATGGCTTTGTGACTGTTTCACATATGTTCCCTATAATGATATACTCATTAATTCTCCTTGTTTTGCTGTCACTCTAAAATTACTTTCACATCTGTTTTTGATAAATGGAACTGTGCTTTTACATTAGGCAGACAAGATTAGAGTCAGATCCAAGGAAAAAATTGAAGCATAGCATAGGTTTTTCATATGGCTGATGGTTTCAGTATTTACTAACTGTATGCAATTGGCAAAAGACTGCATAGCAGGTAAACATGAAATCATGCTTAACTAGATTAAATATTTTTAAAAAGTCTCTTTTTGATAGGTTATTTCTTCTCAGATATATGGCTAAGGAAATAACCTTATCTAGAGTGAAAGAGCTGACTCTTCTGTTTCATTGGATGAAATGTTTTAGATAAAATGGGAAAGTACTTCAGTTCCCAGACTCAGTCACTAAAAACACTTTAATGACCTCAATTATTACAACTAGGCATGAGGTTGCCTCTATTTTTCACTTCTTTTACTTTGATTTTTTGATTTGCCAAATTGATTTTGAAGTGTAAGATAACTTTCTGGATGCAGTGTTTAAATAGGAGAAAATAATAAATAAGAATTTAATTAAATATGATTGAATAGGAAAGTTATGTGGGATAGCCTTAAAGCTGTTCCTCAAGAGGAGCCCACTGCAGACATGGTCTTAGAAACAATTTAAGAAACAGGTTACATCTGTCTAGCTGAATAAGTATTAGTCCAGTCCTAATAGTACTTACCCTTAGAGTCTAATTTATCTAGAAAAAAAATATTCACTTACAACAAAGTTTTAAGTTGTTGTAAAGTCATTTGCAGACTCATACACACATCATCTCTCCTAACACCCTCACCTTTTCTTCAATGTAAACCCATCTTTTCCAGCCCTTTTGGGTCTTAGGGTCAAATCAATATTCACTAAGAAGGAAGTGGGAGTATGAGTTTGAAAGAGTCATCAGCACCCCAGCTATGCCACAGGGGAAACTCTAACAGTGGTGTTCATTCCTCCTCACTCTAAGGTCTAATTTTATGCATTTTCTGAAGTTTTTTAGCTTTTTTTTCACTCCTTACTAGTCTTCATTTGCATATAACATCCATATTTATAACCCTTTAAAACAGTTTGCCTTTTGCCCCATGTTTTATCCCTTTAATTACTAATAGCTGATCATTGCTGAGTTGTTCACAGATACATAGCTTCTGTCATCATCACATCTACATCCACACACTTTCAAGGCCTTTCTTATAATGCTGTCAGTTCTCTATATCAAGTTTTTTCTAGGCTTACTATTTATTCTACGTATATTTATTTTGGTTTGCCATTTGCTAGTTACAGGCAGCTATCAAAATTATTAGAAGAATAGGTGCAGTGTCATAATGTCATACAGAAGTAAGCTAAATGCAAAACAAAAAAAGAAATAATCTCTTGGATATTTGAAGAATGCTGTAACAGCCAAGTGTGATTAATAAAGCTCCAGAGAAGTCAGAACAAGTGTAGACACAGGAGTTCTGCAAAATCAGAAAACCTCTGTTCTGAGGACTTGGAGATTACAGACAAAGCCTTCTCACTCATAGTAGCAATGGCAGTATCATGTTTGCTCAGCTACAGGGCTACACAAATACATATTAAGTCTGTTAATGTCTAAAATTCATATTTTTTACCTAGGAAAGAAAGGATAAAATGTGATAGGTTTTCTTTGCCTTTCTAAGAATTATTTGTGTGCTTTAGCCAATACATATTTAACGTTAATTCACAGAAATTTTATTCAGTGAATGCAAACTACAGTTTCTAACAAATGCAAAAAAAATTTGCTTATAGAATCACACTATCAGGTATTCATCTAGTTAAGCCTCACATTTTCGATAGACAAAAAAATAAAGGAGAAATGCACAGCTGCAAAATAAGAACAGAAACTACTGTCACTGCCTATAGCTGTTTAATTCTTCTTTTATTTTGGGCAGGTGTATGTGCTGAGAGGAAAATGAATTTAAGCAAGTGCTTTATCTCCTAATTATTCTTTAATAAGGACCCAGAATTACCCAATAGAAATATATCTTTGTCTTTCTTTGTGACAGAAAGGACATCAGAGAATGTCTTCAGGACAAGCGTAAAATGCACAAGTGTTTCTAAGTACATGCTAAAGGAGTAGGATATACTCTTCTCTCATTCTCCTCCTCACATTTCCTGGGCAGTTAACACCAAGTAACTTCTCACACTGTGTATATGATTTTTTTGAGATCTACATGTGCAAGAAGAGCAGGTGGGTGGCCCAGGGGTCTGGAACCCAGGTTCATGAAGGTTCATCCTCTCAAAACTTGGCATTACATCACCTACAACCTCTTGGCTCTTTCCCCAAATTTCTCACAGTGTATGGAAGACAGGTAAAAGATTGTCTCTGAGGTCTCTTTCATTCAGAGACAGAAATGTAATCTTTAGCTCTGTTTTATCATCCCTGAGCTGGACGTAATCTTTAAGCTTTGACACCTGCAGAACTGTCCTTCTTCTAATTTGATTTTCTTTATCAGTAGGTTTACTACAGTTAATAAGACTGTAATAGGACATTCTATCAGATGTGTAGTGGATATCATCACTTACAGTGGCATCACTAAGAATCTATGACAGAATTGCAAATTTAAATTCAGATTATGATTCCAGATAATATTTCCCATTGTATTGGCTGGGAAAAAACCGAACAAACACATTGGTGATCCACCCTTTAATTTGACAGAAACAGAGATATACCAGGAAATAATATATTTAATATAATTAAAAAACATAAGAAAACCCCTCCTGTCAATGAGAGAAGGTATTTTTTATATTTTTTTTTGTGATTTATGAGTCTTCATAATTTTCTCTATTAAAAGGAAATATTTACTTAAATTATCTGTGAAAATTTTTTATGAAATTTTATTAGATAATTTTTTATAAGACTGAAGGTAAAAAAAATCACACAAAAAACTTCTGTGTACCACACATAGAAGGCCTAAAGAAGCCTCAAATGCAAATATATATATAAACCTGAATATTGATTTCATTCATATTTTCATGCATGACCTGTTCCAAAACCAACTGAAATTGAAACTTGCTTTCCATTGATTCCAGCAAGCCTCAACTTGTGGTTCTTTGCAACTTCATTGTGTTTTGGTCCAAATGCATTAAATCATTCATTGCTTAAGTGTTTTCAAGCTGAAGCCCAACGTTTTATAACAACTACGCTGCAGTCTATAATGTGGAGAACTAATATTTGTATTAAAGCTGATTCAAATCAGAAATTATATTTCCTATGGAAGTATAATCTGTGGATTTCTCTTAATCTTGTTGAACATTGTGTAAAATTGTCTTGGCTAAAGTTTGTTATTCACAGTAGAGGAGGGAAGTATCAGCATTATCTCTAAAAAAAATCCACAGTATATTTAAAAATTCTTGTCTTCTATCCAAATATACATTCAGACTAAAGCATCTCTTCTATAAAAATAGCTTTATATTTATGATAATTCAAACATTCCCAGACAATTCTATGGTATGTATTCTTATAGAAAAAAAAAATGTTTGTGGTAGAAAAGAGATAAGAATCATCTGGATTTGGTTTATAATGGTGGGATAATAAGTCATACTAACAATGAGAATGCTTTTAATTTAGCTAAATCTAAACTGTTTATTCTTCCACTAGATGTCTTGAATAACTGCATAATCATTTCAATGTTTCAATTTTTTTGTAAGTCAAATACAGTAGTAAAAGGCTAACAGTATTGTTTCAGTGCTCTAAACTTAGAACATTTTTAAAAATATAAATTTCATCTTTAAGCCAAGCCTGAATTCAATGTTTTAGCATTATTTGTGAGAAAATAATCAAATGCCATCCTATTTAATAAAAAGGTAACAGAGTAAAGTGACCTTAAAATTACAAGATGCTTAAGAATAAAAGGAGAGTCAAGACTTCTAAAAGCCATTTATGCTTTATTGTTAAAACATGCTGCCTCATAAGAACAGAAAGGAAACAGAGAATTAACAACCAAGTCCTGTTTTCCTGAAAAACTTATTTATAAAGAAAAATACCTAGATGAAATATTTTTAGAAATAGCAATGCATGCCACACCAGCTACCTAGGGAGTGTCAGACTGAATCCCAACTTGTTCCTTTTTCAGTATTCTTGAGTTTCATGATGGTAAAACCCTGGAAGACAGGAAAATAAGTAGTAAGTATTCATCCTTACTTTTTTCCTTAGTTATAGGAAAACATATATATATATATATATATATATATATATAGGCCACATCTGCAGCTGGTGATTATGACTGATATAAGAAGTGCTGTTCATTCCACCCTCTGCTCCGTAAAACCTTCAGGAAGAGTAGTCAGACTGGTCTCATGATGTAGGCACAGCAGTGATGGTCAGTTGTGAAGTCATGGAGGTGTCAGTCCCTGCCATGGTGGTCTCTGCTTTTTCCTTTGGTGGGCAAGGGCTCAGGAATGGCTTTAAGAGAATGAATGACTGTATTTGTCACTGCTGAGGCCAGCAGTTCTTCCCTGTAAGGCAGGAAATGCATGAGTTGACTTGTTTTCTTCTGGCTACTCTTCCTGTCAGTTTTCCCCTTATAAATTAGTGTAAATGTCTCTACGGGAACATGGAGCGGACACAAATTTTTATGGGAGTCAACACTTTGAAAAAAGTGGAGGGGAAGGTGTTTGCAGGTGAAAAATGTAAAAATGAGGAACAGGTGGACACTGAGCAAAGAAACCTTGATGGGCCAAATGGTGGCCTACCTAGAGATATGGCCAAAAAAAAAAAATCAAGTCTCACAGTTAACAGGATCCCTTTCTTTAATCTCTTCTTCCTGATGGAATGTGGTGGTTGTACAAGACTAGAACAAGGTTGGTGAAAAATTAATTGAAACAATATTGATTAAAACTGCAGAATGTCTTTCAACTTCGCACAAGAACACAAAATTAAATATGATTTTTGTGAAGTAGGAAACACTCAAATCGTTGAGTCAGAGAAATTTGAAAGCATACCTTTTGTTGCACAAGTAGGGGTTCATCAATTACCTCTAAATTTCTTGATTGTAACACAATATGTTGTCCTTTTGGAAGATTTTTGCCCATTTTCAAGCTTTGTTCCCTAATTGCCATTAAAAAAGAGTCTTCCTGTCTTTAGCTACATTGCAGGTTTCCTACTTTTTATGCCTTGTTCTCTACCTGCCCCACTTAGCACTCCAGGATATGCTACCAATGGAGTTTGCCTTAGTTACTACAAAAAAAGAGAACAACCTTTTATTTTGCAGCTGGTTTTACCATTGGTTCACAAAGTTATTAAAAAAAAAAAAAATGTGACAGTCATTTCACATGTAGTAAACAGTGCAAAAACAAATGGGTGTTATACCATCTATTGCACTGCACAAGTCTGCAGTGAAAACAAAGAATTACCCTACAGAGAACTACAAAACACCACAATATATTCTTGAGAAGGAAGAGAAATGGATGTGAGTCATCCTGAAAACTTCTAAAGGAAAGTGCAGCATGATACAGTGGGGTTTTGCAGCCAAAGACAAAAAGAGCTCCTAAGTAGGGCAAGTGAAGTATATACAATCTCAAACGTTTTTGTTGCAAGCAGTACTCTCTTGATGAGCATCTATTTCCTCTTCAGATAAAACAGATCATGAACTGTCTGAAATTTTTTAAGACATGTAAGAAGAAGGTCATCTACTGTGAATTCTTATTCTTAAGAGTCTGAGATGAACAATAATGAGTTGATTTACTGCATTAAATTCTTATCTAGTTTTGTTAGCATTGTTCACTCGTTAGTTTAACATTATAGAACCATAGAATCTTAGAATTATCTGAGTTAGAAGAGACTTTAGAGATCACACAGTTCCAACCCCCTGCCATGGGCAGGGACACCGTTCACTGGAGCATGTATAGTATTATCCCCTACAGGAAGAACTATTATTTAATGTGAATGTGACAGTTCCTGTAAGAGTTAATATTTACCTTTCCACAATATGCCACCAAACTAAATTCAGAAATTTTTCACCAAGCCAAATTATTTCTTAAAACATGATGCCTCTTCAGAAGTAAAATAAATATTATATCATGGACAATAAATCTAATCTTACAGTAAGAAAAGGAAAATTTTTGGCCAGTATGGAGCCTTATGTAAAGACTTCTTTGTTCTAGGGATAATTTAGGAACTTCTGGAATATATGTGAAGTTTCATTTTTTAAAACTTCAGAACCAGCCTTGACTTGACAAAATTAAATCACTTAAGACAATTTTCTTTGCATGCAAAGGTTTCTGGTTGTCCTTTATGATTTTCAGCATTCACAGTACAGAAGACTAAAAGAAACATTTTATTCTTGGGAATCTAATTAATCCTATCTTTATAAATAAATCTTCCTTCCTTTCTCAGCTCCACATCTTTTTCTCCAGGGGGTTTTGTGTCACTTTTGTTCCAAGATTTAAGTTTATAACTTCTCCAGTTCCTCTCTGATCCAGGAAATCTCACAGAAGTTCTCCTCCCAATCTCACAGAAGCTCTAACAGCTCTTTTTCCCAGAGCTTTCATTCTGTTTTAGTCAGAGAATGCTGAGGGTTGGAAGGGACCTCCTGAACTCATGTAGGCCAAGCCCCCTACTAAAGTACATTCACCTAGAACAAATTGTACAGGATTGTGTCCGGGAGGGTTTTGAGTATTTCCAGAGAAGGAGACTATATAACCTCTCTGGGCAGCTTGTTCCAGTGCTCTGTCACCCTCACAGTACAGTTTTTCCTCTTATTCACAAGGAACTTCCTCTGTGCCCATTGCCCTTTGTCTTGTCACTGCAAAGAACTTGTCCTGGTCCCCTTGACACACACCCTCAAAATATTTGTAGACATTGGTAAGATCCCCTCTAAACTGTCTCTTTATTAGGCTGAACAGGTCCAGCTTCTTCAACATTCCACCACAAGAGATCCTTCCATCCCTTAATAATCTTTATAGTCCTCTACAGGATCTTCTTCAGTAGCTGCTTCTCTTAACCTGTGTCTGTATTAGTAACTAAAAGGAACCAGGGACCACTTACAGATCCTGAGGTAAATTACAGAGCACAGTCAATGCCAAGACTGTTAAACTCTTATCTTCCCCCACCCTTTACCCATGAAAACTTGTGTACATATATATATATATATATATATATATATATATATATATATATATATAAAGTGGCACTGTTCCTGTTAAAAATCCCACCTGAGAACTCTTTGAAAAACTGTTTAAAATGTTAATTTGTACAACCAGGAAAGCATGAAATTGAACCATGTTTCCTCTTGGACTTTGAACTAGCATTATACCATGACTTACTATTCTTTCACCATCATTCCACTGTCACATGAAAAGACTGAAAAGTCTTAAAGATCAATGCTGTTTCTTGCCAAGTAACAGGCACAACTATATTAAGTGTGAGTGGAAATTATACTTTAAAGAATCTCATCCTTATATTGTTTTTTGTTCTGTGCAGCTATAGAGGGGTCTTTTTTAGGTTAATGTTTTTTATGAGTATTAGTTTTTAGTGTTCATTTATGAAAAAGTCATTGAGGTCTCCTTGAAAGAAGAAACAATTCTTTTGAAGCTTAGCAACAGGGCTGATATGCTAAATAGATATTTATAATGTTGGCATGATCTGAGCAATATGTCATTTCAATTATCTCTTCAGAATTGTTTCCCAGTTATTATTTAAGACCTCAAGAGCAGCTGCAATAGAATGTTTCTTAACTGATTTTCTACAGTGAGGTCAGTGCTCAGATAACAAAACACAAGTTTTGAATTAAAAGCAGTGAACCAGTAAATAAATTAATAAGGTTTAACTGAATTAGAATGGAGTTTAATTTATGAGATGAAGAGAAATGTTGGTAAAAGAAAGCAAGTAGGGAATATATTCCAGTATTCCAGGGCGGAACCAACTATTTTTCATTTTACCATTTGCAACATTTTGTGCAATTTAGCAATGTTTCTATTAATTAAAGAACAGATAAAAAGTATTTCCAGGATTATAACCCAATAAATTTCTATCATCAAGCTACCTAATATTCCAATAAAAGTAAAGTAATTAAGGTGTTTCTCTGGAACTAGAAGTCCTTCCTCTTCTTTACTTCTTTACTTCTTTACTTCTTTATTTCTTTACTTCTTTAATTCTTTACTTCTTTACTTCTTTATTCTTTACTTATTTACTTATTTACTTCTTTACTTCTTTACTTCTTTACTCCACTAAGTGTGGAGAAGATAAAAATGGCAAAAACATTTCAGCAATTTAAAGAGAAAAAAAAGGCTATTTTATTTATTTCCCTCTCTTTAAAAAAAAAAAAAAAAAAGTTGCAATCTTTGTGCTTGAATTATCTCTTTTCCCATCTATTTTCACTAAAAGGTGAAATTTTTCATTTATAATTGCTGGAATTACACTTGTCATTATTTAACTTTGAGAAGAAAAAAGGTAGTCCTTTAAATAAAAGGAAAAGGAAGAAATTGCAAGGCAATCCAGAAAAATAATGTCTTAATGCATGCAATAAAATGTAAAATGTAATAAAAACATAGATATCAAAATGATACAGAATTTGTGAATAATGTTGAGCCAACTGAACCAAAATTTACTGGTTAAGATTACTTCTGAACAATGGACAAGGTACATGTTATATGCATTCCCTATTTGAAATTATACAACTTATTTTAGATCTACCTCATTTGTGTTTGTTTGGGCTTTTATCTATCCCACACACCCTTGATTACATGTTATTCCACAGGATTATAATTTAAAACCAACATTAAGAATAAAATAAGTCAAAAATATTTCAATTCTTTTTCTTGTGCCGTTGCATATTATCAAAATTTATTCCATTTTCAGTTTATCAGTTTTCCAGTTTTATTGCTCCAGGCCTCTCTCTATTTCTTATGATTTGTATTTCTTTCATTCAATTCTCTGCTAGGCTGCTAATAATAGTACACTCTTATTTAATTTGTTTCTTCTGAGTTTTTCATTTCTTCTTTGCCAAAAAAAACACCCTGTTCTCATCATTACAAACTATTTGAAATATTCCTTACATTGTTTTAACGTGGAGTAGTCTTTCTATTTACATAACCATATACATATACACACATAGATACACTTGATGCACATTAATATGCCAAAATTAACATGGCAAAATTAAATAACAATGAATGTGCCATAATATTACAATGATGAAGAAACTTCAGTAAGATTTACTTTCAATTTAATTTGGTATAATTTTGTTTTGGAAAGGGGTGATAAACTCCTTAAGACACCAAGCTATTTCTTTTTAACTAATTTATACAGCAGCTTGTGCAATGAGCTGTATTCAACATTCTCTGATAATGAAGCAAATAAGACAAACAAACAAACAAAACTCTAAGGAGGGACTCTGTCATTTAGTTAATTCCTCTCTTATTCCTTTTCTTCAGTTTATTAGCATGTTTTTCTCTGGTCTAAACTGTTATGATGATGCAGTCAGAGAGTAGAGAGAGCAGAGAAATACATCTGAACCAACAGCAATAGTTTTCTATAAGGTAAATTCTGGATGTGTAAAAGAGAATGCATCTAATTTAATACATTTTAATTTATGATCACAATAAAGAAATTAATACTTTCAGCAAAAAGGCAAGATGCTACATCGAATGGTCTGTAATAAGAGAATATAAAGTAGCATCAAGTTTACAGTAATAGAAAAATGGCTCTAGTTTTTTTATCTTTTACATTTTTTTAATTTGACTCCTCACCTTTTCATAGATATTATAATAATTAACAATTTTACATAGTTCAGTTATAGATACATAATATCCAGATGCATATGCCAAAAGAAGTATTGACTTGAAAATACTGTTTTTCTACAAAATCTCTGTATGTTTCATTGTGGTCCTTTTAATAAACAAATTCAGATAGGTCAGTGGCAGTAACAATGAAACTTGAAATGTAGGCTTATAAATATTATAATTCTAATTTATCTTTTATGACATTTTAGTGCTACATTAGACAGCTGTTTACAAATAGGCAGACCTCTGTTTCCCCTCAAAAAGAAAAAAAAGAAAAAACCTGAAGTATGGCTTAAGAAATAGCTTAAGTAAGATATTTTAATTACTTCAATAAGGACCTGCAGTTTCCTGAAACCTTGCTTAAAGATTAGCGTGACATGGCAGGTGTGATCCTTCATTTCCATTTCTTTTTTCATTTTACAAAGTTCTTAATTACATGTCAGATTACAAGCAGGTAGCAGTTTTTGCCTTGTTAACTTTCAGTGTTGAAAGAATTGCTTAAAATACTTTTTGTTATCCTGTGCAAAGCCCCAGGATTCTTTTGGATTAGGGACTGGTTCCTGAGATAGCTACTCAGTCTTTGCCTAACTGTCAGCAGAGAAAACTGTGATTTAAGAATGAGAGGTAGCACCATTCACTAGCAAAGGCAGACGTCCAAAAAATCCCATGAGCTATTTGAGTCAGCAAAACCATGCTCTCACACAGGATAATAAAAAGGTGATCTGAGATGCAGCATTTTCAGTGAACCAATACTCTTAAGTTTCAGTGAAATCACCCAGCCAAAGCTCTTTCACAAAGTTTCTGATTTCTTAATTTTGGAGGAGGTCCAAGAAGAAATATTCCTACTGCTGGAACTGTTTCTCATTTCTTAGGAAGAGCAGGATAATAGAGTAATTGTCCTTCATCTGACAAGTAATTTTTGTTAATTTACAAATAACCTTTTTTTTCCTCTTCACTTTATTAAAATTAAAGATTATACAGTTTCAGAGTTCCAGAAAGAGATATTTCTAACATTGAAAAAAAGAGAGAAAAATCAGTATATGTTATTCCTAATATCTTGGAAAATAGCTATTTATTTCACTCAGTTTCATGTGCACAATATAAGAATCTGTATAGTCAAATTGAAGGTATGAATTATATTTTATTTTTAAGATGTATTGTAAGAACTTTGAAAATTAATGAATATATGAATGGCTGTGGAGTTATTTGATTTTGTTTTATTTAATGAGTCTTACATTTCCTGTCAGCTTCACTTTGTGATATATTACTAAAACTACTGTAATTGAGACTGAAATCATATTACCAAACTCCCCTCTGAAATACATACACTGTACTTGTTTTCTGCTTTCACTTACATATTCTGTTCAAACTAGATATGCAACATTCAATCTTCTTTGAAAATGTATTTTTAGGTGTTCTCTTATGGAGAAAAATGAAGGTATACTATAGAAAAAGTAGGACAATCCAAAACAATATTAAATAACTGTGTACATGCTTCAGTGTCATCATTTATATGTAAGTTTTATATATTTTATTCATGAAAACTCTATTTCCTTCTCCATCACAAGTTAATTCTGTTTCACTCAGTTTACAGCTAAGACAAGCTGTTTCAGATTTTACAGCCAAGACAAGGGTAATTTGTAAATCAGAGGAAAATCTATGAAACAAACTCTTGAAAAAATGCAGTTTTTACTTTTACAGTTTCGTCAGTGTCAGTTGAAATGGGCAAGACTTAGAGGTGTTGACATGAATTAGGATTTTGAAAACTTAGGGGAAGTTCCACACAGAGACAGAGTTTGAAAAGCTTATCAGGTTAAAACATCATGTTTTGAGTTACAGCAGTGTTAAACTGATGGAGGCATTTCAAATAAAATCAAGCTTTGCATGGTGTTCCCTGTAATTTCTTTCTATTAGACATCGTTTGGGGAGTTAAAAAGAATAGGGAGAGGAAATTAGGGTGTATGTGGGGAAACCCAGTGGAAGAAGAAAAAGGAGATTTTAGAAAATTGAGAAAAAAATAAAATTGAAAGAAATAAATTATGTTTGAATGTTCAGAGATCTGAAAATCCAAGGAAAGAATTTTACTAAATTTCAGTGTGAAGTAAACTGTGGCTGAAGCTTTCCTTCATGGGAAAAAAAAATAACTTCACTAATAAAAAGCTTTGATATATACAATAAACGTATGATAATATGAATATGCAAACTACTTTTGGGAATTTTCCCTTGATTCTAAAAAGATGTTTCACTAGAGCATAATTTTATATATGCAAGGCCTTAGATATTACAACCTCCTCACTTCACTGATTTCCTTCGTGTCTTCTGGTTATGTGTTTTTTGCTTTAAAAGGCATGTTTATACCAAGTCATTCTTATCTCTTCAAATCTTTGCTTCACATATGGTATATCACATTTCTTAGGCTTTCTTGTGCATGGAGCTATCTGCCAGATGTTCCAGGGAACATTTTCATTGTCTCTATTGATGTATTCTGTGCATTCATTTCAACAGACAGCTGATGTCTGGGAGTGTATATTATATGGAAGAATCATTAAACATATCTTCTTACAGATTCAAAAGAACATTTGAGTATTTGATGAACTAATTTAGTGTTAGAAATTCTCATCGGTAAGCTATACCTTTTAAGTAAATTTCACAAGAAATTATTTTCTTATGCTTATTCAACAAAATTTGCACCTCTTGTGTTACACCTTGCGCTACCTATTGAAATAAAAGAACCTCTGATGTTACTTATTTTCAATTTGTTTAATATATTTTGAACATATATGGACATTTAAATATGTGAATTTTTTATATATATATATGTATATGTATTCTGGTTAGTCAAATTTTCATCATAGTTAATACACAGACTTCTGCAACCCATGGAGATGACATGCTGGGGCAGGCTGGAGCTCTGTCTTGCAGAGAGCATGTTTTCCATAAGGACCTGTGAACCTGGGGGGGACCCACCCTGCAGCAGTCTGCTCCTGAAGCACTGCACCCCATAGAAAGGGCCCATGCTGCATCAGCTTGTGAAGAGCTGCTGCCCATGGGAAGGACTCACATTGCTCAAGTACGTGGAGAACTGTCTCCAGAGGTGGCACTCCATGCTGGAGCTGGAGAAGAGCACAAGAGGAAAGAACACCTGAGACAACTGGCTATGAGCTGACCACAGCCTCCACTCCCCATGCCTGTGTGCTGCTCAGGAAGAGGAGACAGAGAAATTGTGAATGAGTTCGATCGTTGGAAAAATGGGGGAGTGAGGGATATATGTTATATGTAGTGTTATATGCTTTAACTTATGCTGCTTCTCATCATCCTACTCGACTTTTCATGGGAAAAAAAAGTTAAATTGATTTTACCCAAGTTGAATCCTTTTTTTTTAATATGAAGGTAATCAATGAGTGATCTTCTTGTCTTTATCTTGACTCACAAGCTTATAATTTTCTCCTCCTATCCTGTGGAGGGGGAGTGAGAGAGTAGCAAGATAGAGGGCTTGGCAGCCAGCCAATGTCAAACCCACCACAATGGATTGCACCTTTCATACTGATTTTTCTGGCCTTATTCTTTAAAAGAGTTTTAATTTCTCAGGAAAAAAAAATAAAAAAAAAACAAAAAAAAACCCTATTTCTTTATATACTGAAGTTCACATGCCCCATTTCAGGATCATTTTTCAGCATTAATAACAGCACAAAATATAGTGAATATACTTGCACAAAATAGGGCCAATTACAGATCCTATTTATGAGTAAATCTATATTCTTAATTTCACAGCCTTTTGAGTTGTATCTGGCACAGGAAAAAGAGATCAGCTAAAGAGCATCAGTAAAGGAAATCTTGCATTGCCAGTGCAATATTACTATTATTACTATCATGGTATGAGGGCAATAATGTTGCTGCCAAAAAAACAAGAGTGTATGTCAGGTTTGCACCACAAGCTGCAATTAGGCAAAGAATACTATACTTTTTTGGTCATGGGGATACAAGAGAACTGCCAGGCCTAAAAGAGGGATATTCTGTTTCAGTTCACTCCTGAAGTATCATGGAACAATCTACTACTCAGACTTTCTTCTACCTCCAGAGTAACACGTATTGTGTTCTTCTACAGAGGAACATAACACTGATAGTGAAAAAATAACTAGTGATAAACTGCTTATTTAATCAGGTTTATAAAGAAAATGTACTGAAAGGACATGTATTCTGTATTGAGTTAATTATCTACTGAATTGTGTATGGATTAAATTAGTCTTCTCCAGAAAATAAGTAAACAAAATCCTTATTTGAAGGGTACTGCAGTTTGTAGAAGTGCCATTCATTTTGCAATAACTTAAATCCAAGGAACTGACAAAAAGAAGATCATTTTTGGAATACTTTTATACCCACACACCACATGTCCCTGACAGATTGAATAATTTTCAGCAGCAACTACAGTCTGTTTCTGCCAGATAAGGAAACATTGTATGTATATTCAATCTCTTCAACTGTGTAAAACATTTCCTTAGTTATGCTCCCATGCTTCCTCTCCAGGCCCAAATGCATATTGCATTGTTTCCTTAAGCTATACATATATAATAACAATGAAGACAAATTCTTAATTGTATAGATGCAGATTTGAATATGACATTTATGTTTTGTTTTGGTTGGTTGGTTGTAGATTTGGTTTGTTTTGTTTGTAGGGTTTTTCTTCAGTTGGAATTGAGTAGAGTTTGCAGTACTGCAGAAAGCTGAAAAATTAGATTTTGAATAGTTAGATATTTTTATTAGTATAACTAGTTAACCCTATAAGCCTAAAATTTATCAGTTTAAGTAATTCTCATATGCTGAAATCTGGCTTTTGAAAATCTGAGAGTGACAGCGCTGTTGTCAGAAATCTTCCAAATAAAAGCCCCATTACTTAAGGCAGTAGAACTAATAGAGAAAGTTATGTGAGATAAAGAGTGAAGTGGCATATCATTGCCATGACTTCTGAAATATCATAGCCAGTGGCTTGGCAACTAGATCAGCCAATTCCCTTGGGCCTCTGGGATGCATGTCATCAGATTCCATAGACTTGTCTAAGTTCAGGTTCCTCAGGTGGCCTCAAAACTGATCTTCTGTTACAGTGGGAGAGACTTTGCTCCCTTACTCCCTGCCTTTCAGCCCATCCACTTGAGAGCTCTGAGGACAGAGATAACCAGTGGATTGAAATGAGAAAGTTCTTGAGTACCTCAGCCTTCTCCTTGGGTTCTGTTCTGTTTACAATTCTAATTAGATTTAATTATTAACAGTAATGAACAATAAATAATTAACAATTATTCTTAATATCAAGCTGTATTAATTTACTATATACACTTAAGAGCTTGAGTACTTGAAAGCACTATTAATAACACAGAAACTGTAGGTTCATAAACAAAAAAAAAAAAAATTAACTCATGCAGAAGTAGCAATTAAATAGAAAAATGAAGTACTTTTTTTAAGTTATTTTCTTCTTAAGTCTTTCATCACACTAATATGTGATGCAGGACTGTCACCAACATTGAATGAAAGATTTTACAGTCCAGGACAGAATTTGTCCCTATTGATATTATGTGACATTTGCATAAGTTGTTCTGTGGATAGTTAAGCAGAGGGCTCTGTTTTGCACATACTTCATTAAAAAGCAGTAACTTATTTCTATGCTATTATTAAGTTTTTTTTAATTTATATTTGCTGCCAATCTCACACATAGTATTTCACTTGCTTTTGTGTAGTGAACTATACTAAAAATGCAACATATAATTCAATTTCATTTCATGCAGCTATTGTTTTCATTTTAGATTAATAAAAATGTGCTGTTCACTTAAACACCAGCCAAGCAAGGTCTATAAAGAAAATTGTTGGGAAACCAACTGGAAAATATGCTGTTCACTGGAGTCTTAAATGTTTGTTGTTGTTAGGATTTTTTTCTAAATTAGAGCCATTAAAACACAAGTTTATGTATGACATCACTCATTCAAATTATTTTCCATGCTTTTTGGCAGGCATCAGAAAGATAACAACCAAAAAAATACTTAAAAGTTTAATGGGTACAACTTCTTAGTGAAAAGGTCTCATTATCTCGAATGAAATCAAATGAAAATGAAATAAAATTTGAGAAGCAGCAAAAAGCATATTGTTTATAACAATTTCAAAAGTAGGTTTGGGATATGTGAAGACATTTATTACTACTATTATTTCATTGTACAGAGTTATCAGAGAAACCAGCCTAGAATTCAAACGGGGATACATCTGATTATTTGCAATATATTTCAAATCCATCTTAAGCAATTTTTTAACTTATGTTTTAATATATATGACCAACACTTCCAAAGGACTATAGCTATTGTTCTCTGTCATCTCCATGCCAATATGAACAGGATTTTAATAAGAAAATATAACTTTTTCAGTGTTATTTTGTTATTAATCACATGCATAAGATAGACTGGAAGTGACAGAGAAACTTGTCACATGTAAGTAAAGGAGGAATATTAAATAAGTGCTTCATAGTGAATGACTTTACGTGTGTTATTGCTCAGAAGTGACTGCTATGATTAATATTTGAAATTTCTGCTTTATTCTCATAAACATGAGGCTAGATAGCTGTGGATTTAACTGTTAGAGTTGTAGTGCATCACTACCATGAACTCAGTGTTAAGGCATGAGATCTGGAACATCAGGTGTGTTCACAGCTCTGAGTTTCCTCTCCCATTTAGGCTGATGATGGCCTCATTTTTATAAACACATAGAGCAGTTTATATTTCCCACTGACATTAAAAGACTCTTGACATGCAGGTCTACAAGTGTGAAACATCCTCTTAACACATTTTTAAATGTAGCCACCCAAATATTTTCTGTTTATCCTTTAACTTATACCATAACTATAAGCCTTTGAAATGGACTCTCAGTGAGTGACTCGTGTTCATGTTCCCCAGATTAAAGAAAGAGAAATAAACAGAACTGTTCACTTTACAATATTAAGTATTTATCTACTTTAAAGTTTATTCACAAGAAACTATTTCAAAATAAATATATCTATGATATCTTGTTGTATCAGTTTGACATCCTATCACAAAGGCATCTTACTACACAGAAAGGCTCGTTATTTTTTAACCATTAGGCTTTAAACATTGTGATTTCTTTTACTTATGTTTTGAAATACCTGCTGAAGACCACTACAGTACTGGAAAATCATCTCAAAAGAGAAATTTAAAGCATAGGTTTATTTCAGATAGCTGAAATATTATCTTGTACTGTGTGTCTGATAGCTATAAATACAAACAATATTTCCATAACTAATGTAAAAATACACATTCCTTTAAAAACTAAAACATTAAATTATTAAATCTAAAAGGATAAATAAATAATATAGTATGTAGTAAAATATAGTATAAGCCACTCTATTTATATCCTTTATCAACTAATTATATAAAACATATTAATATGATATATTCTAAAGAAAAATATTTTAGAAACAAGTATTAACAATTTAATATAAAAATACTTATTTTTAAATGTTATATTTACATATTGATTATACTGTATATCACATTATAATATATTTTTTCTGTATGCAATCATAGCACTATTGTATTATAATTCCAATATAATTACATAATATAATGGAAAATTATGGTACTAATATACACAATATAGTAATGTAATGCTAAAAAGTGATTTATTAAATATTGATAGTCAAGAATTCTTCCTTTTCATCCTACATACCACTAAAATCAACTGAGGTTTACTCTGCTGTAAAAGTTTGTAGTTGTTCTGCATGCATTAAGACTGGAGTTTTTGTTTTGTCAATTTAATCTCTGGTAAAATCTTTTGTCAATTATGATAAGCCTGGAGCCCTTGGTGTTAAACTTGCATTGCCTTTAAATTATACTTGTTTCATATTTTCTTATTCATGTTAACATTTCAGTAACTGCCATAAAATAGCAGTGAACTGCTACTCTCCAGAGAACAGGGAAGCCTAGGGCATTAGCAAAGAATATTATGGGTTGTAAGACATGGTTCCTACAATCTGTTATGTGTCTCCACATGAGCAAACCTCTATTAACTGCAGCCATAGAGGGACACATGCCCTGAGAACAACGGATGACACCTCCTAGAAACCATATCAAGATCACAGACACACAGGAAAATATTCTGGGAAAATGTGGTAAATCATGGTACAAAAGCAAAAAAACCCTTTGTGTGTGTGAGAAGGGAAGCAAAGTAATAGTAAATTTCTTACAGTTATGTACAGCTCATGTTGTCGCCCCATGGTGTTACAATTTTAAGGCACCTGGGTTAAGAGGACATTTTTCTTTCAGGGATTCATATGTTCATAAGGGGCAGAAAAAAATGTTTCTTTAAAAAATGGTGAAAAGGAAAAACACCTGGAAGATTGGCAGGTGTGGGCAAAAGCCACTACCTTTGCTACTTTCTCACTAACATACACATTTCAGAGAAACAGAAGTTCTACATGATGCTGTGGTTTGTTGCTAGGTGAGAGAGGTGGAAACTGCACCTTTGTTTTCTTGGGAATATTATGCATAGAACACATCAAAGCACTCCAGAACTGTCAATAATAACAGATGTTTGAGTCCATGCTTTAGTAAAAGAGCAGCTACAACTTTAGGAATCATGCTTGCACATGAAAATAAAACACAAATACATGAGAAAATGTTGGTCTCATACAATAAAAAACAAAATTAAAAATCCATGACTGCTCAAACTGGGTTCTTTTAGCAGCTAAACTTCTTGCCAGATGGCATTTTATACGGAATAATGCGTCATCTATCCTCTAGAGACAGGATAAATCTGGTATAACCATATAACCAGCATGAATATATTTATGGGATTTGCCCTGATATCTTAACAGAAGAGCATTTCTGAACATGCAGAATCAAGTTGACTGATTTAGTTGAATAATCATGTCATGGACACATATGTTATAAATATTGTGGGACCATGGTCTGAACAGCATTCTTGAGCTTATCCATGGAGTTGACAGAGCATAATCCTCTTTATCATTGCTTCTGCTCTGTACTGGACATAAAGCTGCAAGTGGCTAGGAAATACTCTTCTGCCTCCATCTTCCTTTCTAAAGTGACAGAAGAATTTTCTAAAAGGTTCCCCCACATATATTTCATGAGATTAGCAAAGCTTCATGGCAAGAGAAAGATGTCTTTGTCACTTGAAGTACAAGTCAATCTTTCCTTCCTTGCAAAATGAGCAAATTTGAAAATTCTTCACCAGTAGTTTAGTTTTTTGTTCATCTGGGGTTCTAGCCTCTCCTGGCTTTTCTGGTCTTTCTCTACTTGGCAGTTAATATTAAAACATTAAATTAACACAGGCAGGAATATGTTGAAGTCATCAGTGCCAAGCCAAGTCTTCTCTCATACCAGCACTGTTCTGTAGACTGAAATAGACATACTTAAAATTGCCACTTGTCTTATAGCAAAATGAGAATTAGAATTATTACCCCCAGAGCAGAAGTAAAGTTACTTATTAAGAAAGAGAATAACTATAGGTAATGCAGAAAAAATCATAACTAGAATGGCATTGTAAAAGTCACACACATGACATTGTCTAAAATACAGCAGATGTTTCTGGTAGTTCACTCTAAGATATATGAGTTTATGCTAGAATGAATGGATGCAAGGATTGCTAGAAAAATGAGATGAGAAGCTAATAGATCTTTGACTGTTTATGAGATATAACTGCAATCTATACATCTACAAATGATGGAAGATAGCTATCCAAACTAAGAGCAATCTTGACACATGAGTAAATTGATATAAACTGTGTATGAATATATTCAGTCTGGAAAGGACATTTTCCATCTATCATGCAATGATATCCTATAGTAACTTCACTCTCAGTGAACTATGAGCAAAAAATGTAACTATATTCAAGCAAATGTTTGATATATCATGAAAATAATTACACATTGTGATTCTCTTCAAGGGCATGCAACTGACTCAGTGGTTCAAAACTATGATTACTACTATTAATCTGTACACCAATTTTAAGATTTAAGTCAGATTCCTGAAGCACAGAAGAAGCATTTTCCTGAAAATGGTTAAAAAAAAAGAAAAAAGAAAAAGAAAGGAAGAAAAAAGGAGAGACATCAGTTTTATTGAGAACAAAATTGCATACCTGTACAAAAACACGCAGGCAAAGTGATTACGAAAGTTGTCTCAAGCACCTGGCTGAAAATTGAACTTTTACAATTTTCAGTGTGTCATGGGAATATCTGTGAAGTAAATATTTTCTCCATCTAGGCAGACTGGAAGTTGCATTTGTACATGTACACGTATATGTATATGTACATAATTGCAAACAATACAACATGCTTGACATTTCTCCATCGGAAAAGCACAATTATCCACAAAAACTATTGAAATTTTAGTTAGGTGTAATATGTTGACCTTTGTTTCTTATTAATACTCAAACTCAAATAATGTGGAATTAGTTTTCGTCAGCAGAATTTTTTGTAAACAAATGAGAAAATAAGGATATCGTTAAAAAATCCCATACCCAAGAAAAGGCTTATGAAGGAATGTGTTAAATATGAACAGTATTATTAATATTTATCTCTCTATATATATTCTGTCAGGTTAAAGTTCTGATAAAATTTCAAATGTAAGTTAAAAAAAGGAGGTAGCTATACATTTATTTCAGCAGATGTTATCAATTATTAATGTTTTTAAATATGGGGTTTGTATCTTTCTGCAGTACACTGATTGATTCTGCAGTCAATATTGTATTAGGAGTATTATAGAAGATGCCGTATTTGAGGAATTAGGGTTTGGGTTAGGGTTCAGAGGGTTGCAGTGCCTAGAGATCCTGGGACACTGGCACTCAAAAAGGCAGTGCAAGAGCACCACAGTAAAGTGTCAACGTTGCTGACTCCACAGTTCTGTGACATCCACAGTGATGAAAACATTTTCCCCAGTACTAAGATGCTACTGGGGTTAGGATTAGGGTTAAACTTGAGAGAATACAAGAGTCTACAGATCCCACCACACTGGGGCTGGAAAAGGCAAGGCAAGACAACCCCAGCTGGGCACCAACATTGCTGCTTCTATATCTCTCTAAACCAGTCTGAGGTGATGAGACCTCAGCCCCAGTGACAAGATGACATTAGGCTTAGAGTTAGGCTTGAAAGAGAAACAGGGCATAGAGCTCCAGGGACATTGGGGCTGTAAACCTCGTGCCAAAAGGATCATGGCAGGGACACCGTTCAGATTAGGGTCACATACAGGAACTGGCACCTCGCCATTACACCAAGATTCTTTAATGTGAAAAAGCCAAAAATTCTTAAATGAAGTGAAACCTATGGAATGGAAGGGACATAAAAGGAAATGCATCAAAATGAGCTGAAACTTTGTGCAATGGTTCTCATTGAAATGTCGAGATTTTATTTCCTTTCCTTTCATGAAATGCAGGATTTTTATCACAGCAGGGTACCAAGATTGCTCACTCTACACTTTTCGTATCAGGGCCAGTTACAGTGATGGAGATTTCAGCAGCAGTGTCAAGCTGCCCTTAGGGTTTTGGTTGGGGTTCAGAGGTCAGCAGAGCCTACAGCTCCAGGGACACTGACACTCGAAAAAGCAGCACAAGAGCATCACAGCGGGCTGCCATCATTGCCAGCTCCACATTTTCTTCAGGTAAGCCATGCCTCTGGTGAACAGATAGAGACAGCACTCCTTTGTGTCAGTGCAAGAAGTTGGGTTTTGTTTGTTACACTAAATAAAGTGGCACCATGGTTTGGAAAAGAGTGAACCACTCCATGGATAACAATTCTGTATGGTTTACTTTGTTTATCCTCTGTTGAAAGATGCATGAAAGTGAGGTTCCCAACAACTAAAGAAAGTTAGGTATTATTTATTATCCATATTTCCTTTTCTTTATCTTATTATTAAAACAATTTTTTATGCTTTTATGCCTTTTTTATTGATATCTGGAACGAAACCTGCAAGCTCTCCAGTGTAAACCAGGTATTCTTTATTATTACAGAAAATTCATAAGCTATTTTTCCTGGATTTTTGAATCAGACACTTAAAGTTCTTTTTCTCTAATAAGTAATTGCTGACACTCCACGTTGTATGTCATCCATTATTGTAACTGGAAACCACAGTAAATGAAGAATGAACTGCAGATCAAAAAATTGTTGTGAAGAAAATAATGCAAAGTTTCATGACAACTAGGAAGACAAAATTCATAGTTAGTGTTTTATTTCTTTGTTTCTTTTGTTTGGAAGCTTTTCCTTCTCTTTTCAGCTCATTTATTCTAGACATGTACTTCCCTTATATCCTTACATTTTTGCTGTTTTCTAGTTAATCTTTCTCAATTCTCATTAATCATCTCAGAAATTTTTATTCTTTACTCCTAATCTTTTCAAATTAATAAAATCAGCATCAATAATATGTCCACCAACAGATGAGTGTAAATGAATATGCTTGATATCTGTTTAGCCATAAGGAGCTTAAGATTCTGCATGCAGGTTTCTGTTTTCATATTTCCAGAAAGGCAAGAAAACTAGTAAGCTCAGATGTTTCAATATTAAACCAGATATGGTAAAAATAAAGATATTAGATCAGTCATTTCATAACATATTTCTTCATATATATTAAAAAAAATCTGTATGTGCTGAGCCAGGAGCTCTGGGAAGGTCTGTGGCTCTACCTCACTTACAAACTTTTTGAGTCATTTATTGTATGTGTCAAGTTTTATCATCACTCCTGACAGAGTCGATTTATAGAGCCTGTAATATGGGGCTTGATTTACGAGCTCAGAGAGTACAGCATAAGCATGTATTTGTAAAGCTGAGTATTGTTATCTAAAATTATTATCCTAATAATGTTAGTGCAAAAATTATCCAGCAGCTTACATTTTTACAGTAAAGCCCATTGCAGTCATAATTGTTGCTAGTTAGAGTTTTAAAATGACTGTGACTGGATCATGCACTGTTTTTTGGCATTTCACTACCAAACTTGTCTGTGGGATCTAATCCAGAAGAAAACTTGAAGAGCACCTGCATTCACTAAAAAAGTTCTGTTCAAAAATACACTGCTTTCCTCTCTTTTATGCTTACTCCTGTTATGCAAAGTTAAAATATTTGCTTGAGATATAGATGGTATGATTCAAAGCTCTTGCTGTTTAACTAGATCTGATGCATGTGTCCTTGCTTTTTGATATTGCTGGATTAAGTATTTAATTCACTTATATTTTTAGCAAATAAACTTCAGCTGTCCTCAGCTTTACCATACTGTAATCTATTCCTTTGGTTAGTGTATCCAAATGAAGAACATTTCTTTTTCCCCTTTCTTTTTTTCAGAGAACTCTAAAGAAGTTATAAATGTAGATTATGCATTATTCTTGATCCAGATTTTTTGATTTGTATTATATTGCATTAAATTGGTTTTTTCTGCAACATTTACAAGTAAGGTTTCTATTTTATATATATAGGGGGGAAAACAGTTAATCCTGATGTCTAATAAATTGCCATATTTTCTATCTGGTTTGTTATTATTATTACTATTATTTCTATTATTCCTATCATCATCGTTATTGTTTTTATTATTATTTTCTAACCAGAAGGATTATATTTTCCCCTAGTGCTCCTTTTTACCTCTCCTTGAAAGTCCACTGGACACATAATGTAGATGATAAAATAATGAGTTAAATTATGTGTACTTTTAAAATTATTTTTTTTTTAAAAAAAAAATTCTTTAAAAGGAAAAACATAAAACATGAGGAAACATTTCTAACCTACTGCATGAAGAAAAATGGGAGAAAGGGAAGCAGTCTGCTTATGGAAAA
Source organism: Cyanistes caeruleus (assembly GCF_971803275.1). Taxonomy (NCBI): domain Eukaryota; kingdom Metazoa; phylum Chordata; class Aves; order Passeriformes; family Paridae; genus Cyanistes; species Cyanistes caeruleus. The sequence continues at coordinate 45,332,297 of NC_141703.1, forward strand.
CATTCAGTCTTACAGATGTACAGCAGACACAAGCAAGGGTTTTAGTTGCTTTCACCTCTTCCTGCTTCCCAGTCTCAGCCCATCAACCTGTCTCACTTCTGGAGGATTTTCTCTGCTTTATAAACTGCATTTTAATTTTTAACAATGAGGATCAGACATTTCAGGCAGTTTCTCCTTTTTCCTGCCTAGAATGCCAAACTATGTCACAGTGTATGAAAAAGATCTCCAAGTAAAATTCATGGTGTTCATTAGTCTGCCTCTTTGAAGTCTGCTTTTATTACATTTGGTGCCTTGCCCACTTAGAAGACCAGGATAGAAAATTTTCTCCATATTGTTTTGTATGACCTTGAAATAGTCTTTTGCTCAGTTCCACTCTTTCTATTAACCTGCATTTGGCAATCATAACAGAACCTCACTATTACATACCTTGGCCTGCTGCCAGAGCCAGAGGGAAGAAGGTACAATGCCTGTCAATTATGATTTCCTCTGCATTTTGTTGATGAAACAACTCTCCAAACACTTTCTGAATCCATCCACTGAGATTATCTTTTTTGAATTATCTTTATTCTTTTAATTCATACCTCCCCTTTCTGTAAGTTTTCAATGCTGGCAGCTGGACTGTCTTTTTCTACAAGACTCTTCTGTTTTATAGAGTATTCCAGACTCAGACATCTTTTGCTTTACCCCATTTGAAAAGATGTGTGAAAAATGTGTTTCTTCTGCATTTTTTTTTTTTTTGTCAATACTTTAGAGATAAAACCAGGCCCTCTACCCCACCAACACCCTGACCTTTTACTTTGGCAATTATCCTTCACATGTTATTTTTTAAGAAATTTAAGTTTTTCCTTTTTTTTTTTTTTCATTGTTGCAGGACTTAGGAAACAAATTTTTTTAAGTTCACAGTAGTTTTGATTCTGTAACTATAGTGTTAATTTGTCCATCTATAAAAGATAATTGCTTCCTGACTTAGAATATGTGAATGAACCACACCTTTAAGCATCTTCGAGTAATTATGTAAACAACCAACATATTTCCAAATCTTAAAGAGGGGCAAGTTAAACAAGAAAAAAAAATATAACAGAGAAGATAGAATTTAGTGGAATTTAGCCTGTAGATACTGGTATATGTGTTGCTTTAAAATAATTCTTCTAGTTTGAACAAGGTATGCTAATAAAAACAGGGGGGTTGTGTTTATCTCTTCAGAACTTTAAGTATCCTGGTGAGGGAGCTGGGATTGTTCAGACTGGAGAAAAGGAGACTACAGGAAGACCTTACCACTCTCTGCAAATACCAGGAAGGAGGTTGTAGCCAGGTGGGGGGGTCAGCCTCTTCTCCCGGGCAAGTAGTTATAGAACAAGGGGACACAGTCTCAATCTGCACCTGGGGAGGTTCAGGTTAGACATCAAGGAGAATTTCTTCATGGAAAGGATTGTTAATATTGTAATGGACTGCCCAGGGAGCTGGTAGCATCACTGTTCCCATGACTGGAAGTGGCACTTAGTGTCATGGTGTAATTTACAAGGTGGTGTTTGGTGATAGGTTCGATTTGATGGTCTTGGAGATCTTTTCTAGCCTAAACAGTTCTGAGATTCTGTGGTTTTTTAAAATAGTATTTCCATTCTAGTGGACTGATGAAATATCTTGTTTTCAGCAAATTCTATCTCTTATGGTTGATTTGATTTTATCAGCCACTCATCAGATTTACTTTTGTACTGTGATGCTAGACCCTAGCTTTGTATGACATCCGTTTTCTGTGTGGCACACTTGCTATGATGTGGTTATAGGCTGCAAATTATAGCTTGAAATGCTAATACTTAGAAAAGGATATTCATGAAAATTCTAGGGGTGCTGGACTTGACAGCAGATTCTATGCAGCAAAAACCCTTTTTGTTTTAATTTACTTAAATAAAGAACAATGTTTCCATTGAGCAGAAAGGATAAAACATTGTTTTCTGAGGAGCTATTGTTTTTTTTCAAATATAAAGTGAATGACTGATATTTACTCTGAATCTACTGAACTGCCCTTAGTACTTTGTGAAAAAAAACTATGAAAATATGTATGCATAAATATTCACATGCTTTGGGCTGGACTAAAATGATGAAAAAAATGTTCTAGAGTGAAAGGCCTTGGCTCAGTAAGTGAGATATGAACAAAACCTGTCCAGATCAAAACTGTACACTGGAAAAACAAATGGTTATTATGGACAAGATCACCAAAAACCTTGGCATATATCTATGTACATGAAATTAAAAAAAATAAATAAAAAAATATCAAATTCATTATTAATGTATTTATATTCTTGTAACATGTTTGGGGAAGCAGTCAAAACCAGCTAGTTTGCGTTTCTGGGGTGATGCGACCAGTAAGCCTGCTGTCAGCATATGGCTATCATCTGAGCTGGAAAGCAACTATCATCTGAGTTGGAAAAAACTAGAAAAACAACAGCCTTTTGGTGGGAATAAATGTACAGACTACCAAAATCTTGCAGAAGGCTGATTCTGAGGCTGAGCTACTGCAGGCGATGGCCGGGCTACCAGCCAAATTAGACATGCTGGTGGTGTTGGAGTGAGCATGCTTTTTCCTCAAACTTGTGGTGCTTGCCTGTCACATCTGGACCACAGTGTTTTGAGTGAGTTTGTATTCCATGCAGAATGTGGATTTGCTGTAGGATAGGGATCATGTAATAGAAATCTTAATTTAGCCACTATACTCCATCAGAAATATATATATATATAATAAGATCATAAAATCATTTAGGCTGCAAAAGACCTCTAAGGTCATTGAGTCCACCTGCTAGCTTGGCACTGCCAAGTCTACTACTTAGTGCCATAGTTACAGGCCTTTTAAAGAACACCAGGGAAGATGACTTAACCACTTCCCTGGGCAGCCTGTTCTAATTCTTGACAACAGTTTTCATGAAGAATTTTTTCCATATACCCAAAATAAAATCTAATTCATTTGGCTGTTGGGGTTCTGTCCTCATGGCTACCTCAAATTACCTTAATTTTTTCTTCAAACTACCTTAAATTTCTCCATGACACATCTGGTTCATGACTTTCTAGTTAAGAAAAAAGGAGCATGTGAGCAGAACAGTTAGCAGTGATGCAGCAGTGCAGTACAGCATTCCCATTGCTAATGCTGGATGTCTGTAAGGCCTCAGGCCTGGGGCTTATCAGGCCTGCTTTGCCTGAACTTTTGTTGACCTGCCTGTAAATTTTTTTTGCTTGGTTTAGCAGTGACAGAAATTTCCTTATTTGATCAGGTGACTACAGATGATTTGTTCTACTTTTAGAACAGCACAACCCTAGTTGCAGAAAGTATTTATTCTGAAAAATATACACAGATCTAATACAATGCCATAAAATGGAGACATACATATGTGGTAGGACAGCAATGACCTGGAGAAGTGAGTACACAGGACATGGTGCAGAGGCGGTCAGGCACACGGGTACTAAGAGACAGGGAATAGACAGGGCACTGGAGACAATGCAACAGTGAACAATTCACCCATGGTCAATCAAGGAAACTCCCTCATGGATGGAGCTGGACATTTTTGGTTTTAGGGATAATAAGGATAAACCCTATATCTAGAGTTTGTTTATACATAGTGAATTTGGATGTAATACAGAGCTTCAGACCAATGAAGAAAGAAAAAGGGTGTTAAAGTGTGGAGGACAAAAAGCCAAGTGAGAAGAAGCTCAGCACACTCCCTTGGAGGGAAAATCCTTAGGTCTCATCCTTGCTGCATTCTCCTAGGGGGAAACCCCTAGACTTTATTCTCTGTAGTAGTGGTGAAGAAAAAGTTATCCCTAGCATGCTTTCCATTGCGCATGAAGGTTCTTAGTATCCCTTTGGCCCTTCCCCTATGTTCCACCCATGTGCCCTCATCCCATTTGTTCTGATGTTCTACCCCATCGCCCCTGACTGTAGCTCTCAGTTCTCTCCCCTTCACTGAGAGGATCAGAGTTCTTTGTCCCTGGATCCCTTCACAGAAGGAGCTCAATAAAGACTCTTTGTGGAACCCCATACTTGGACTCTGTCCCTCCTTCTGCATCGCCTGAAGCTTAATAGAGCTGAAATCTCTAGAGCTGAAATCACTAAGCAGTGTGAGCACGGACATGCCTGTGCTCCCAGGATGTCCTGTTAAGGACAATTCTCTGGGAAGGCCACTGACCAACTGCCCCCTGCAATATTAAAGTGTATTATTAAATACATCAACGTTACCCTAACTGGACACTTAGACAGAAGTAGGGAGATCCATCAACATGAACATCATAGTTCATCCCATAAAGAACTCCAGAAATCCACAGCTCACAGCCAACATCCTCGCCTGCAACAGACCCCTACAGAGTGGAATGGAAACAAATCTCAGGGCCCAGAGGAGCATTATGGGGGTAGCCATAGTGCTTGGAATAAGGGCTGAATCTGAAAAGTGTGTGCACAGTGATTTTGTCTGCATTCCTTTTTCTGGTAACAACTAGATCTACACTAATGAAGATTAGATTCATTATTTCATTTATACCACAATTGAAATCTTGGCTTTACTTACATATAAGAGGCTCTTTTTTTGGCTTTCAGCAAGATTAGGTATCTTATAATGATTTCATATTCCTTGATAACCATTGTGCTATCAAGTAATTTTAGCAGTAAAATGTGAATCTTACTGTCACCAATTTTGAAGAATTAGGTTTTGTTATTTTATGTGGCTTGGGAGAAAAAAAAAATCATATAAGCCTGTAAAAATAGTTTGATAACCATCTTCAATAAAAGTTCAGCAAGAAGTTTCATTCCAAGATCTACTTAGACACTACTTGAAATGAAATAGTAAAAGGAAAGAGGAAGGAAGTGTGGAAGTGTGGAAGTGCAGAAGGAGGGAAGGAAGGAAGGAAGGAAGGAAGGAAGGGAGGGAGGGAGGGAGGGAGGGAGGGAGGAAGGACAAACAGAACCAAACCAACCAAAACACAGCAAAACAAACAAAAAAAACAAACCCAAAACCAACCCTCATAACCTTATATAGATATTGGATATGAATGTCTATTAATGGTGATGATTGTGGATTGTAACAAAAAATATATAAAACAATAAATATATCAAAATAGTAATGTCTGATTTTCTTGTGTCCACACAGATGCATGTCCCGGATGAATAGGAGGCTTAAGTGCCACAATGGAGTTTTTGATTTGACTTTAGGAAAGCTGGAACAGGTTGCTCAAAGAATATTATGAGTCTCCAAGACTGAAGGTTTTGAGGGAAGCCTGAAAATATACTTGACAGCCATGAGCTAGGTAAGTCTGATCATACTATGAAGTGGAAGATTTATAATTCTTTTCCAGCTGGACTGTACAACACTGTGCCACTTACCTTTGATCTGTTAAATGCTGGCCTGGGAATGCCAGTTTCATGGAATAGCTCCAGCTTAGTCCATGCTATGTTTCTTTGTTTGCTTGCTATTTAATTTCAGCCTTTTTCTGGAATAAACCCAGATTTTAGAAAGCTTCTCACGAAGTTCAAAACCTATTATTGAGTCAGATTTAGTGCAGAACATGTGTCTGACACCTTCCAGGGCAATGGCATTTAACAGTCTTGTTACTTTTAGGTTTCAGAAACAGTTCAGAAATCTTCCCAAAACCACAGTTGCCTTGACACTATTTTTTTCTCATCAGCTACACAGAAAATAGAGCTCTTGTTTCTATTTAAGAACTCCAGAGATAGTGTGACAGGAAATCAAGAAGTTTATGATTAACAAAAGGTCATCTTAGCCATAGAAAAGGACAAAAAACCCAAATCAACAGCAAAAGAAATCTTTAGATATTAGAGAAGGAGTTTGAAAAGTTACATTTTTAAAAAAGGAAAAGCAACAGAAAAATACAGGACAATGTCACTCCAAGTATAAGTTTGTCCTGTTGTTTTTTTCTGTGAGTTAATAATGGCCTGAGTACGAAGCACATGTTACAGTCTTAGTTCTCATAGTGATGCTTGTGTTACTGAAATGCTACTTTACTAGCATCTTTAGTAACACAAGCTTTAGTAGCATCTTTAACCATTTTTAAAGGCTGTAATTTTTGATTTTAATCAGGAAAAAAAATAAATTTTTCTTTTTTTTTCCAAATTCACCTTTAAAGGCATTATAGAATTGATCAAAATAAACATCAATTAGTTACCCCAAAGAGTTCATTTTGCTTCTCATAGACAAAATAAATCGAAAGAAGTGATAAAGATTTTATACATAGTTCCCAGACTTCACAAAAGAAATGAAAAACAGTTCAGAGAATAAATCTTGATGTTTGTTTGCAGATATGTTACTGATCCATTTCTTTTCACAGAGGTAAAATTTGTAAAGTGCTTACATTCTGTTTCTCTATATAAAGATACATGTAGACACAGAGATGAGTCATGTGCTTTTCTAAGAAAACAGTGATCTAGCATCTCTCAAAGGCTGGTGATGAATGCTAATATGCCTAATGACAGCAATGTGCACCCTGAATTAGGATGGTAATTGTGTACTTGGCTTTTAAATTCATCTTGTTAGTCTTATGTACCTATTCTTTGGGGCACTAATGCAAACATGTAAATAAATATAAATTATGGTTAAATATACAGCCTTCCATTCTAGCACAGAATGTTATTTCTTAATTCAAGATGTATATCTCTACTAAACATAATATAAAGCATGCACAGAGAATATTAGGCACAGAATATCATTAAAAGCATATATAAAAGAATCCAGTGGCAAAAATGTTTTCTCTGGTTTTTAGTTTTGGCCTCTGGAGTGTCATAAAGACAGATACTGTTCTGATCCTGCATGTAATGATTTGAAGGGAGCTACAGGCTAGAGGGTGCGTGACTGGAAAATGTCCCAGTGGTAAAAGGATCTGGAGATTCAGAATGTGAGCCAGCAGTGTGCCCAGATGGCCAAGAAGGCCAGTGGCCTGTGTCAGCAAAAGCATGGCTAGCAGGACCAGAGAAGTGATTGTTCCCCTGTACTCGGCGCTAGTGAGGCCATACCTCAAGTGCTGCGCTCTGTTTTGGGCCCCTCACTACAGGAAAGAAGAGACACTGAAGTGCTGGAGTGTTTCCAGAGAAGGGCAATGGAGCTGATGAAAGGTCTGAAGTACAACTAATATGTGTCTGAGGGAGCTGGGATTATTTAGGCTGGAGAAAAGAAGCCTCAAGGGGGACTTTATTCCCCTCTATCACTACTTGAAATGAAATTGTAGCCAGGTTGGTCCCTTCTTCCAAGTAACAAGTGAAAAAGGAAGAGGCAGGGGAAGTTCCAGGGGAAGTTTAGATGGAACATTAGGAATAATTTCTTCTCTGCAAGGGTGTCTTTTGGAATGGGCTACCCAGGGTAGGGGTTGAGTCACCATCCCTGGAGGTATTTAATAAATGGGTAGAGGTGGTGTTTAGGGACATGGCAGTGGTTAGGTTAATAGTTGGATTCACGCATCTCAAAGGTCTTTTCCAAGCTGAAGGATTCTATGATCCTTTCAGGTAATTCAGAAGGTGAATATGCTTGACAAATTCCCAGACTGTCTGACAAACTCTGTGTATACTTGAACTACTAAAAAGAACCCACAGTAAGTGTAGGCTGCATGTTATACTCTGAGTTTAATGCAGGTCTCACCTCTCATGTCTCACTCTTTAAGATCTACTATAAGTTTATTTGTATTGCTGAATCTGTGAGGATTAGAGGATATATTTTTGGCATCAATATAACACATATCAATGCTCTCTGAAGGTTAATTATTTGTGGAAATAGGAATGATATCATAATTTATTATGGGCTTGGTTCCACCACTTTTCTTCCTTCAGAGATGAAACCAGAGAGAAGCCCGAGTAAATCAGTTAAGTCCTTCATAAATAATATAGTGTTGATCTTGAATGATAATGGAAAAATTAAGTTCCCTGCTTTCAAATACCCTTATGACTATTCTGATTTCACCCTTACATTTTGCCTACTTGTTTAATAGTGGAATTTGCTATTGAAGATTCTACAAACACATTCATACATTAATAAATATCTATTTTCACATAATACCTAGGCAATGACAACATTCCCACTTCCACACTTCAACAATAGTCTCTGAATTTAACTGTTTATATGCTGATTAAAATTTCCAGTAGACATCTTTATTATATCATTGTTACTATCCATATCTCTTAAACCTCACCAGAATCTGCTGCTAGCAGTTATCATAGTCTTAGTTTTCTCTGCTAAATCTTCCTCTAAATCACTATAAGAAACCAACTGAATGGTAAAGCTTCACCACCTCATGAAGCTCTAATTATTTGTTTCATTTAACTTTTTGTAAGGCAGATAGAGAGCAAACTAATTTATTTCATTTCCAGTCTTTTCAGTTTGACATAAGTCCAATTCATTCTTGTATTTGAAGTAGTTTTTTTTTTTTAATAGTAAGTCATTTTCATAGCAAAAGAACATTCATGCTCAGAAATAACATTCATGAGAGAAAGCCCTATTGCCTGTGATAACTTTTACTTGCAATCTTTTTCTCTCAATTTCTGAGATATATTCAACTGCTTTTGACAAGATGCATAATGCTTAATGTCTGTGCTGGTATCATAAAGTCAACAGAAAAACTGAAGAATGTAAGCAAAATATCTCTGAGGAATTAGAAGTACTCATAGTAGAACTTCAATAACAAAAGAAAGTAGAAAGATCCTTATTTTCCTGGAAATTCTGTCTTTTAGGAACCTTGATAAATAAGACCTGCATTTAAGAAATTATATTGCTATTCTCTTTCCAAAGTTTTGTTAACATCTCTGATTGTAGAACTATCTGTAATCCTCATGACATAGGATTTATATGGACAGTAAGTGCTAAGAATCTAAACTGAGTGTGATGAACTGTTTTGTCTTAGGAGCAACATATTCATATCAAAAGTCACATCTGCTTCTGATACAGCCACGCCCACTGTGGTAGCAATCTAAACAGGTGAAAGTCCCAGGGGTAATGCAGACATAACTTGCTCAGTAAGTTAGACAGATCAAAATAAAAGTCCTGCCCGTCTCACTTTGAGATTGGATAATTTATTTCTTGAAATGAAAGATTTTTTGGCTATAGAGATTACCAGAACTTGAAAAAAATATTATGAAGTTTAATTTTAAATGTCAAAATTAAATATCTACATTTTAGATTCTGACAAGTGGAAAATCATCCTATGTGCCCATCACAGTCCATGGAAAGTGACAGACAATCCTGTGTCAAACATGACTTCTTTTAGCAAGTTAAATCTGCTATTTCTGAATTGATGTCAGCTACCATTTGAGATCCCCTAGGAGACTTCTGACATCCACACAGGGTTTGCAGGTAAAGAAACCAAGACAAATGACTTGCTTAATTGGCAGCTAAAGCTCAGGTGGGATATCATAGAGAACATTTAATGTCATTAGACACCTATACAGAAGTAACTGAATTATCTTGAGGTGTCTGTATGAGGATGAGATTAACTAAATTGTACAATAGCTTTTCTCAGGGATTGCAAAGAGAGTCTGTGGTGATTAACTGAAGTAAAGATATCTCCCATGTATGTGTCTACATCTGATTGGTAAATTACATCCTTTTTTACCCTGGAGGAGGAAGACTGTAATTGTTAGGAAATTAATACATAAAATGTGAAAGTAAGAGAGTTGGGGATGTATAAATCTGAGGGAAGAATAAGCCTGAGATTAAAAGAATTACATTTAGGTGTGTCTAGGTTAGTGTGTAAGCTCCCTATATAGTTGATGGACATCTAATTATTGAAGTAAATGCAGTCCAGATCATCAATACTATTATTTAGTTTGCTTTGAAGTATATACATGAAATACTATTCAGTTCCTGAAATATTTGCACCTAGAGGTCTCTAAGCTCATTCTAGACATCTTCACAGGCAGATAAAACAGGTCTAACAGAAAACTATCACACTTCTGGAACTGAAGACCAGAAATCTTATATTTACATAATTGCATTCTGCCTAAAGCTGACTATACTGGCAAGTATAGAATTCAGTTGGGACAGGCTGTTATTCCAAGTTAGTTGTAATTTGCCACTTAATTATTTGCAAATTTAACTCATTTGTGTCTAAATGACACTACAAGAATGTGATAGAACATTATAAAGCCCTGTTGAATATATTCAGATGAGGTGAATAGCATGTTAAATTTGGTGTTGACAATTGTAGCTTTTGTTTTTGTTTTTTTTTTGTTTCATTGTTTCTTATTGTTTTTGTCTGTAAACATATAAGTAATTAATTACTAAAGCAAGTGTTGGTTGAATAAATTTCAAAAATATACCAAAACACTTAAACCTTCAGTTAGCAAAGCCCAAAAGATGTGCTCTAAACATTCCACATAACTTAATTTTGCTCCAAACATCAGCTTTGACAATAATTGGCATTAGCATATATGTTTGTGATGAAATGTTTTTTTACCCTTCATATAAGCTTTCTTTATTACTTTAATTTTGTCAAGTATTTTCACAATGCATAGACAACCCAGCTTTGAATCTTTTTTTACAAGAAATAGCTAAGGCTTCATAAAATAATGACACCACTAATGATGTTAGAAAACAAACCTGGTCTTGAAGGACAGGACCTTTGTACTTGTATTTTTTCAGTGGATGAATGGAATAAACTGCTCCTCTTTTGTTAGCTTTATTGCTTATTCTCCTTGCCTATTCCATCTGGAAATAACTTTAGGCTGTGTATGCTCCTAATGAAGAATCAATATTCCTAACTCTACAGTAATTTTATCCTTTTAGGCAAGGCCTGTAAGCTTATAAACATCTCTATCCTTCCTGCTTTCCAGCAATTCATTTTTCATACTTAATAGTATGAAACATACTTAACATACACTAAATTTTGTACAGCTAAAAATGTTTTCAAAACAAAAAAAACTATTAGTAAGAATATTCTTTTGAGTTAAATGCAACTTACATCTTATGTCTGATTACTTTGGTTGCAAAATGATTTGCTGCCTTTTGTCTACAGACTTACTGGCAACCTGGCAGTTGATGACAGTTGAATTTCATACCAGAATTATAAATTGCATAGACTGATAGAATAATTCGGGGTGAATCAACTAGTTTTTGTGGGCACAGTAGCTACAGATTTTTTTTTTTATTAGGTTTATTTATTTATTTTGTTTAACTTTATTGATTTTATTTTATTTAAATATTTATAAATATTATAAATATTTATTTATGCATTTTTATATTTTATATATTAATATATATTTATTTGTACTTAAAATATTTATTTATATTTCTTTAATTTTATTTGTGTTGTGGTTTTGATTTTCACTATTTATTTTTTAAAATGTATTTGTGATAAAAATGGCAGGTCTTTTTGCTGGTTTGTAATTAAAATGCAGAGAATTATCTGAAATATTAGATCTTTTAAACAGATCTTGAACACATTTTCTTTTCATTTCAGTGGTTTTCTGGTTCTTGGAAAGTCTCCTGACAGCTGTCACTGAGAGAGATGAAGAGTGTTACTTATTTTTATTTGGTAATTATCTTAGCTGACATATCTTGTCATCTCAGGCATGGCCAGGAGTCAAAGAAAACAGGCCAAAATGCACTTTTACTCATTAGGCAAATCCTTGTCTGTGCTAGGTTTAGAGCTTCTTAAATCATTTTATTAAGGACTTTAGTATAGAATGCCTATATCAAGAAAAAATGTTCTACTGCAAGTGCTGGAGGGAAAAAAAATTAAGATGTTACTTGAAAGTGTATTGAGCTCAATCTTACAATGAC